>NC_047510.2:19442008-19817008 GCF_902827115.2 Pseudochaenichthys georgianus
CTGTGATCCGCTCCTCTGAGTCCAGTGGACCGCCTCCCTCTCTGCAAGACAAGGACAAGTTCAAGCAGGACTCCAAGACACCTATTGCCCCCAAAAAGGTACAGGTGGGTGTAATTAGTCACTTTAAAAAAGTATCTTCTACACATCTCCCAGTTCTTAACGTATGAACTTGATGGTACTGCATCTTGAAAGGTTTTTGAACATTACCGATATTAATGGAACTTTTCTTGCTGTCTATCTGACTGTCTGTCTGTGTTTGTGTGTCTCAGGATGTCAAATTGAAGAACATGGGCTCATGGGCCAGCCTTGCCCAAAAGTCCACATCCACACCCATGTCTGCAGTGAAGTCATCGAGTGACAGTTTTGAGCAGTTCCGTCGAGCGGCCCGGGAGAAGGAGGAGAGGGAGAAGGCTCTGAAGGCCCAGGCCGAGCAGGTGGAGAAGGACAGACAACGCAGAGAGCAGGACAAACTACGGTAAGGTTGTCGCAAGACAAAACAGAGGGCTGCAATGGTTACCTCAAAGTAAACATTGAAAGACTATAGCAGCGGAGCACATGCTGACTGTAAATAGTTGTATTTTTACTTCAACAAAGCATATAAGTCATTCGAAAAATAAGTTTGTGAGGCTGATACACTTTGTTGTGTTGAGTCCATCTAATTACAGATTGAGCAAAGCTTCAAAGACCCTTTGCGTTATACAGTTTCAAACTGTAGTGTTGATGTAACACTTTCAACAGCAGACAGGTGTTATCATTGCACTTTTGTTGCTGACTGTATTTACAGTCTGATGATGAATGATGCCAGAATCCCTGTATGATGAACAGATGTATTATGCCCTCTAGTGGACATGCTGCAGCCCATTTGATAGATTTTAGTGTAGTAAAGAATAGTGAGACTGATTTCCAGAGAAAGCTTTGCTCACCAGTCTTTGCTTCTTATGTCAGTTTAGAACTGTTTGCTTAAGCCAAGACATCTCTGTATTCTATGTGTTTTTGAGTCGTAGGTGATCTTGTTTTATTATAAGCACAGCCATTTTCTAAAACAAAACCAAAAGTGAACCCCTTACAGCAATGTGAGAAGCATTAGATTCCTCCTGGTGTAAATGATTTTCCTGAATGTTTTCCAGAGGGCGGGATGAAGAGGACATCATTGAGCCGACCAGACGGGTGCACGAGGAGCCGCGCCGGCGTCAGGAGCAGCAACACATTCAAGCTCAGTCGCAGCAGCAGCAGCAGCAACAACAACAACAACAACAACCGCAGCAACAGCAGGAGCCCCCGCCTGCTGCCATCCAGCAGCCTCCTGCCCCCCCGACCCCGCCTCAGCCCGCTGCACAGAACCCACTCGACCAACAGAGGGAGCTCGCTCGCCGCCGAGAGCAGGAGAGGAGGAGGCGAGAAGCGGTGAGATAACTGTGTTTACGGAAATAGTCAAATGATAACTGTAACATAGTCTAAAAGATATAGATTATAGGGATGGGAATTTGAAACCAAATGTATATTCTAATATTCAACCCCCCAAAAAACAGTTAACCGAATGTACATATCCTATACATTACAACAACAACAACAAAAGTTTACTAACCTGGTTGAAATATCTCCACACATTACTCTGTTTTGACGCCATGTTTGTTGTGTAGGACGTTACACTTGTTTTTTTTCTCAAGATATTTAAAATGGCACTATCGTATACATTTAATTAATCTATTTGATAATATGTAATCAACTTAGGCACCCCTCCCATCAAAAAAAAGTAATAAGTGATTGTGGGAGTGGGAGTGGTTTCCCAGAAGCAGTGAATGTAGAGGAAACGCTAATTGTTCTTCTCTCCTTTCAGATGGCAGCAACAATTGACATGAATTTCCAAAGTGACTTAATGGCTATCTTTGAGGAGAACCTGTTCTGAGAGGAGCGACCGAAACGTAACTGCAAAAAAACAAAACAAAACAAAAAACTTGCATTATGTAAACTTCCTCGAAGGAGAGACGCTTGGCGACCACGCACCCCAGAGGGCCACGGACTATCTGTAGCCGTGACGACCCTCGGAGCGAGGACTGAGGCTGAGGACGCCCAGCTCGCTCTGCCCTTGTGGAGCGGACACACAACACATGGGGATCCTATTGGATGTCACATCCTGGGAATTTGGCATTGCCTGCCTGATGTAACAGGAGGAAGAGGACTCCTGTTGGCACAGTTTGCCTTTTTTCACTTACAGCGTGCGTGGGCGCAATAAATCGCAGGAGAAGAGACACCCTAATAATTATGAAATGCTCTGATAATGTACTGACAGACTGTGCAGACGTGTTTTTGAAACTGCCAGATGTCTGAGGTGGTGAAGAAGACTGGTGTTTTATGTTTTGTTTTGATTGTTGTAAGTGAACAAATGAAATGGTCGTCGGGGCAACTTCCATACTGTATATCGTGTATATTTCTCAGCAGAGAAGGTACAGTTTGCCTTACACCTCTTTCCTAAACAGACCATTGTGTACTGCACACGTTGACAAAACAATAACATTTACAACCAGGAGGAGAAGCAGTGCAGACCTTTTTTCATCATCTAGTATCTACTGTAAAGAAGTATTTTCTTATACTACAATAACTGTTTATTTTCTTTTTCTTCTTTGGGTCGTCATACCTTCACACTCCTACACCTCTGTCTATGCCAAACTACCCATTATCTTTTATGCTAAATTACTTGTCCTAAAACACGGTAGGTAGCTAGAGACAAAAAAAACTGAATATATGCATTATCATAGTTCCTGCAAGTATTTATCAAAGACAGCATCAGTTTTCATCCTGCCTTTTATTTTTCATTTAAAGCTACACTTGTTAGCAGTAAAGGGGAAAGGGCCGGACGTTTCTGTGCTTTAGTTGGAATATGATTTCACTAAAAGTTTAGCAACATCCTTTGTATTACATTTGAAGACATAATGTTGGAAATGTTGATATCATTGGCGTGTTTGCAACAGTCACACTACTGGATCAGTCAAGAAATGAGATGAGGAGTCCCTTGCTGTCCTCTCTGTTGGCGCTCTGATCTTAGCTAAGGGTTAGGATCAAAGTGCCGGCAGCAGGAAGGGGACCATCGGGAATAAGACACACACACACCCCTCTGTAGCTGTTACTTGAATCTGGTTTAGTAAAAAAATGACTGGAAGGAGCTCCCAGTTAGTTTTTGCATCAAACCTCTTGTAATTCACTGAGGGCACACTGTCAACAGTACGAAAAGAAAAGACAAGCAGAAATTTGAAAAAACTTTAAAAACAGTTTTGATTTATATCTTTGTTCTTGTTCAATAATAGTGGATGTGAGTTATAATTCTGTTATCGGAGACATTGTTTGGACCAGGGATGGGTTAAAAATCTGAATGCATCTCGTCCTCTTCACTTGTCTCTTATGGTGTTTTTCTCCAGTGCCTGTATTGTATTGCAATTCTCGTTGGCTTATATTACACTTCAAGGGGTTTAGAAAGGGGGCGGGGCAGGATTGGGCGTGTAATATTTGAGATGAGAGGGAGATTTTTTGAAAGAGTTTGTGTAAAAAAAACAAAAAGGAAAAAAAAATAAGGAAAAGACAGCGTTTTATATTTTACCCGTTGTCAATATTCGGGTTTTAAATCTAGTTTTAGCTGGACTTCTATGAGTGTACACATCTGACAACTACTTTCTCATTTGTTCAATCAGCGGATTTTAGGTAGATATGTTTCAGCGTTGCCACACTAGCGTTTGAGTCTGGTCTGTGAGTGTGACTGTGTACATTTGGACGGCTGTGTGACTGTGTTTTGTTTTTGTTCAATTTTTTAAAAGTGTGTGCTGCAAGAGGCATGTTCCCCGATGTAGATAAGCATTCTATTGATGAGGAGAATAAACAGATGAACTTCAGGAGAACTTGTTTCTATTCTTAAGTCACCTTTTAATTTCTATGAAGACTACCATATATGAATATAGAATTTTAATTATTAGCCTGATTTTGAAAGAGTAAAAAAAAAAACTTCATTCCTTTTTTTTAGCCTTTTTTTCTTTTCACAATAACTGTTGGACATAATGTGCCATGAGTTCTTCACAGAATGTGCTGACCCGCAGCTCAGCCCAGAGTTTGCTTTATTCAGGTATTTTATTTTGTGTTACATTTGTTCTGTTTTGGAGGTTTTGTTCAAACATTTTCCTCGATTTCTTTTTTCTCTTTTTTTTTTTTTGGTATGTGAGTGGTATATCGAGGTCTCTGATTCAGTCTGTTATGATCATTGAATAAACTCATCTCTTTTATAGAAAATAAAAAATAAACTAAAATCTATCTCTTTTTTTTCTCAAGAGGGGATCTTTTCTTGTCCGGGCAGTTTAAGTGGTGCCAACCTGTGCCTAGCAACCATTATCGCTAATAATGGTAGTACAACAATTTTACCCTAACTTTCAGTCGACAATAAATACTCAAATATACAATTCAGCTTTTGGCTGAGTCAATGTTTTTATTTTAAATATTTCCCGAATAATTGTCTACTTTTTTGTAGTCTTAATTCCTAAATATAGCATCAGGTATATTACAGATTTTTGTTATGCTTCTTTTTGCCTTCTGTATCTCATGCAACCTCCAGCTCTCATTCTTTTTCTGTTTATGTGACGGGACATAGAGATGCACCATAACCTTAGCCTAATTCCCAACATTTGGATGACAACACACTTCAGTTAACTTTTACAGTTAAAAATGTAAAATAGGAAAACATGAACACGGCATTAGTTGTTTAGCGCAAGTGTAAAACATCTAACGTGTCTTTGTTTGTAGATTGTGAAAATCACCATGCCTGTATCTGCAATCCCATCCTTACTGCTTAAAGATGACACAGGATGGACTGGAGCTGGAACTTCTGGTACTGTTGATCTGATTTTGACCGGCTGTGGTTTTACATCCATTACATTGCCTAAGTTAGCAGAATACATGCATTTGGTTTTGTTTAGGTACAATTGGTACACATGCACAGTTTATTGTTACCGTCATAACTAAATCAATGTTATTTTATTTTCTGTTAGGTTACTGAACTTATTGTATTTTATTTGATCTAAAACTCACCAAATCTTGAATTTCAATTCTCAATTATACAGGAATAATCCAAATATTTAGATCATTGTTTTATTAAAATAAAATGTACAGTTTTCTTAAGGAATTTCCTAAAGCGTACAAAATGTAACTTTTGGTTGCATTTCAACAAATGTTTTTGTCACCTTTTTTTACATACTTGGATTGGATATTATAAAATATCTTTCCATTGGATTGATTTATTTTGAAGAAATGTTTCCGGAATGGTTAGTAGGCTATGCTAGTTATTATGTCGTATTTAGCGGTGGAGATCAACAGTATTCCTCAAGCGGGCAAAGTAACACACAGCTATCAGTTTATCTAATCTTTATTATTGCAATGAATCAACAATTACATTTTACTTTGATAACACAGAAAATACAAGATAAGCACTCTTCATCCACATTACACATGTAACGACAAGACTGTTTTACAACTGTCCTTTTGTTTTGAAGACAAATTGCGTATGTGTTTACACTGGCCTCTTGTGGCCACAGTGAGGAAGAGCGAAACATTAAACTGCCGGTGAGCATTTCAAATTGATGTGACTTATACAACATTACAACACTACGTGACATTCAGACATACATATTTTACAGCATATACTTATTATGATTATATAAGAAAGCATTTTTTTAGAGAGATCTACAGAACAGAGATAAGCTAAATTGCGCTTTATTTTACATCAATCCTATGCCCTCCACAACTCTTTTAAACCACAGATACCTTTAAACCGAAGTTTACTAAGGTAAGAACTATGTTCCACTG
Source organism: Pseudochaenichthys georgianus (assembly GCF_902827115.2). NCBI lineage: Eukaryota > Metazoa > Chordata > Actinopteri > Perciformes > Channichthyidae > Pseudochaenichthys > Pseudochaenichthys georgianus. The sequence continues at coordinate 19,447,847 of NC_047510.2, forward strand.
TTCATATACAATATTTATTGTGATTTAGACGTGCCATTCTCAAGTTTTTGGAAATCGCCATCGGCTATGTAAGCTAGCTCGCTACTGTTAGCTTCCTTTACAAGCCATCACATCACCTCAACTAAACAAGATAAAAACAAAAGAAGAAATAATTTAAATGAATAGATATCTGCATAAATATATTTATTATCACCACTGGGGAATTTGTATGGTTTTATGTTATTTAAATATGTCGTAAAAATTAATGGTGCATCATAATTGTACAACTTAATATTGTAATCTCTGTAATCAAAAAAGTAGTAAATTATTTCATAAAATGTAACGTAGTTAAGTTTAAAAAAAAGTTAAGTTTAAAAAAAAAAGAAATTGAACTATTGATGTCAAATTCTGACAGTCTCACAAATTCTTAGACAATGTATTGTAGTGTAACTTGATGTAGTTCTTCACAAGAGGGCCGAATAATCATCATTCTCCTCAGCTTATTATCAAGGCAGACACTAAATAAAACTTCCTTCATATAAAATAACATGTAGCCTATATGTTACATATTTATATGTTATTCTATATGATCAAATGTTTCTATTTGTATTCATACTATTATGACCATTAACGATGTTCCTGTTAATTAGTAATAATTAAACTAAATTTGAGTTTTAAACGATAACGATAGGGTGCAGATTCTGGCCGTGACCACTAGAGGGCAGTGGACACAAACAAAACCTAGCGTCAAGTCAGACAAAACAAAACTGACATTAACGGCAAATACCTTCAAAATAAAAGAAGCGAATGACACATATTCGGTTAAAAGTAAGCAACATATGTTTGCTTTTTAGAGACTATCATATGTATCCTTATTGAAACTTCTAAAACATATCAGTGTAAAAGTCTGGTAAATTACTGAACATGTTGAATTTACTCTCCCTATCTCAGTCAAAAGTGCTTTTGGTTTTTTATGTTGTGTTGCTTTCAGGTGCTCCACCTAAATGTCTTGGGGTTATTGAAGGTCCTACTGACTTTTTAATCTATGTTTAACTTCAGCCACTGTTTTTGCGTCGTGACGTTTTTTTTTTACATTGTAGGCTACTGCTTCTATACATAGTTTCAGTGTTAGGTTAAAATGTCACAAACCACCCACACAGAGCTTTAAAAGGGAAGTATTTCAGTTTGAGCCAAAACTATTGGAGTGACTCACAATTGGTAGCAGACATTCAAATCAAATGTCCTCTTTTGAGATGCAAAAAAACCTACAGCTGTATTATCCGATATTTCAGGCTGCAGGGTGCCTCTCGCTGCCTGTGTGGGCTCCAGCTGATCCGAGTGAGAATGATTCAGAGAGGCGTCGACTTGAATTGACAGACGACAGCAGAGCCAAGTGTGTCATCAAATGGCAGCGAGCAACTCCGGTTTCATGTCGGAGTCGGACCTGTCTGAATGGAGGAGACTATAAGAAGGGCGGTAAGTTACAACTAAATACACCTTTCCTTTACATACACGCTAAACATAAAATAACTTTAATGCAACAGTTTCTGTTTAAGAGTTGAGCGTATCCAGTATCAGCACGTTTCACTGTAAATTAAAACGCGTCACAACAGGCGAACTTTTTTATATTTTCAGCCATTTTTCTCTTGTTTTTCGTTAATTAGTTTGCCCCCCACAGTACAATCTAAACTCGTGTTAAATTGTTGTATCGTCGTTTGCTTTCTAATGTCACTTAACAAGATGTTTTTTTTCGCGGTTGAAATCTGAGGGTTGGCTGTTGCTTCTGTTTTTGAGCTGTTGGTCGGACACTTGTTATTTGCTCTGTGGGAATTTGTAATGGTGCTTTCTTTCACTGTTTACCCACTGTTAAAGATACAAAGAAAACACGAAGAGTTAATTCACCCTCCTAATTTATTGGAATACATAATCACCATAGATGCCAACCTTTCCAAATCCACAAGAGGTACGTTTGCGTAAATTAGGTAATCAGAAGAAATGGAACCCCAGAAATTACATGTATAAACCATGTATTCAATTAACATATATTGCATCATTTTATTCATTTTTTCACAAAAAGTGGTAGTTTGGTAAACAGTGACATCAACGACATGTTTAGTCTGTAAAATGCCCGAAAAGTAAAAGAATGGGAGATAAATATCCCAAAGTCTCCACATTTTATTATATTTGTAATGTGTTTCTGGTCCTCTTTCAGTTGAGACAGTGTAGATGAAGGATGTGTCAGGATGTAGCAGGGGCGGTTCTAGAGGGGGGCCAGTGCCCCCCTAACACTGACGTTGGACCCCCCTGTGGCTCCCCTAAAAATGAAAGAAAAAAAAGAAGTTTATGATTAAACGATTTCTTAGCCGACGGAATAGGCGGAAGTAACGATATTTGTCATTCTAGTCGGACCCATTAGAGCAGGGGTTTCCAACACGTCGATCACGAGCTACCGGTATCTCGCAAGCCCTCAATAGTCCCCACTTTACAAATATGTTTTTTTTTTTTTAACGCAAGCCGTCATCGCCACGGAGGAGCACACAGCCTCTGTGAGCAAGCGAGACAGAGAGAGAGAGCTAGAGAGAGCACACCTTTATCTATTTAATGTGTTGTAAAAAAAAAACTTTCCAATGTGTACTATAGGACAGTATAAAGAATAAAACAGTTTGAAAGGGGAGTGATTAGTAAAATATGCATAAATAAAAAGAAAGAATACTATAGGTAACATAAGATCAGAATAAACAAGTTTAAATGATTTGTTATTGGTTGTGATCATATTGTAAAGATGTTTGGATTATTGAAAAGTATACAGCTCTCTTTCATCTGAGTGTTGAGAGCTGTACCCATAAATTCCATTTGTGCTCAAAGTGCACCAGATTGATGCATTTAACTTCAACATTTAAAAAAAAATCTTCCCGGTGCTGCATGCCCCCGGACCCCCCTAGAGAATGTGAGGTCCACCCCCAAATAAAGCAGGTTAAAATAATTAAATTGCAATTGTCTTTTAGCAAACACTGAAAACGGGTCCCACAGACCCAAACAGCACACAAAGGTTAAAGGTAAGCATATATCAGAAAATACTGCATTAAAACAGTCATTTCCTGCATCTTTCTACTGATAAAGTGTGATATAAATAATGTGCAGGCTTTCAGATTGCTGTAGTTCACTAAACAGAGACATGTTTGGTATTGAAAAAGTGAAAAATTGGGAGATAAATATCCCAAAATGGTATTATATTTTTTGTGTGTTTGTGGTCCTCTTTCAGTTGAGACACTGTAGGTGAAGGATGCTTCAGGAAAAGACCAAACACTGGATGTTAGCGGGATATGTGTACTAAACTTGATTTATATAGCATCTTTTATACAATAATGTAGCCCACAAGTGCTTCATAAAGCAAGAAAAAAAAGACAAAAGATAGACAACAATAATACACTTTCATAAGACTAAAAAACAGTGAACAATAACATTGTAAAAATAAATTAAAGGCACCAGAATAAATAACACAAGATAAAAACAGTTTGGAAATCTCATGACGTACACTTATCCATCCACCTCTTGAAGACAAGTGGTTCCTATTCTTACGTTGCAGTTATGTGTCTACAGTTATGGCCATGGAGAGCAGTTTGTGGAGTACCTGCGACTACAGCCACAATGTCACCTTCTTCTACAACTTGGTGGGTAAGAAGATCAGCGTAGAGTGGGCGCCGCGGGACGTGTTTGTGATTGGACTGGGCTTGACTGTATGTCTCATTGTAGTCCTGGCCAACCTGATGGTGATGGCGGCCATCTCCATGAACCACCGCTTCCACTTCCCCATCTACTATCTCCTAGGCAACATGGCTGCAGCTGACCTGTTTGCAGGGATCGCCTACGCCAACCTGATGCTGCACACGGGCCCCTGGACCAGCACCCTCACCAAGGAGCAGTGGTACATCCGAGGGGCTTTGATCGACATCAGTCTGACGGCCTCGGTGGCCAACCTTCTGGCAGTTGCCGTGGAGCGCCACCAGACTATAATCACCATGCAGCTTCACAGCAAGATGACTAAGCGGCGGGTGGTGCTGCTGATCGTCTGCATCTGGGCTGTGAGCATCATCATGGGGCTGGTGCCCTCGCTGTTTTGGAACTGCGAGTGTGACCTGGAGGACTGCTCCACCGTCGCTCCTCTCTACAGCCGCCGCTTCCTCATCTTCTGGGCAGCTCTCAACCTGCTCACGTTCTTCATCATGGTGGCCATGTACACTCGTATCTTCTTCTATGTGAGATACCAGATTTCACACATGTCCCAGCACAGCTCGGAGATAAGGCACAGGCAGACTGTTTTCAACCTGATGAAGACTATCTCCATTGTACTGGGTGAGAAGCTGTCCGTTCCACTGCTGCATGTTTGTTGTGGGTTAAAGGTCACGTTTATAAGGTTGGGTTTTTATGGCAGTGTAGACTAAGACTTTAATTGTTTTGGTATGACACACTTTACTGTTAATACAACACATTGGGGAATTACAATTATTATTTTAGCAACAAATTAAAAAAAAATATTTGCTTCGTATTCAGAAACTAAGATTTAGTGGCTTTAACATGTATTTAGCTGGCCGCTACATATGAAGATACACTGTCTCAATATTAAATATGCTTTGGCTCTGAGTTGTGTACATGTCTGGATGCTTGCTACCCGTGGCCTAACAGTAACCTCCTCAAACCAGTTTTGCAGCATTCCCTTTCTGTTTGTCAGACCCTTCTGATTACATCATGTACTTGAACACAAAAAGCTGTTAGGAATTTGCCAATTTCTCTTCACAATAAACCTCTGACTATCTTTGTGACTCATCTCCCAGCGGAAAATCAGTTAACGTTGATATTAGGCATCAAGGAACACGTGTGACCTAATGTAGCTGCACTTTAGACAACTGGTGTCATCTTACACGGCTGCATATTTGGAAGATTTTACTTTATTGTTGTTGACTCCCTTTTTTGCCAACCCACATCCTTCAGGCGCCTTTGTGATCTGCTGGATGCCCGGCCTCGTGACGCTCTTACTGGACGGGCTGTTGGGCAAAGCCAGCCACGCCAACGCCTACGAGAAGTTCTGTTTGGTCATAGCCGAGTGCAACTCTCTGGTCAACCCCATCATCTATTCCTTGCGAGACGAGGAGATGCGGAGGACGTTCAAGTGGATCCTGTGCTGCCTGTGTGGGAGGGGGGACAAGCAGATGGAGCTTTCACCTGTCGAGATGTACCCCCCACTGCCAGAGGTCTAGTTATATTAGCACATCTGAAATGATTTACAAGCACAGGCTATAAAATCGAAAGAAAAGGCTCATATTCAGATATCGCTCTTCCGTTACACACACAGCGAGTTTGGCAGGTTTTCATGTAATGCACATGCTGATTTAATATCTAACGCTCAGGTACCCTGTACCCGGAGCGATAGAGAACCAGGAATTCCTCCTCTTCATGTCTTTGTTTCATCTTTGGGTCAAGACTACGTTTATTGAGAAAGAAAACAATTACATGCATAGTTCAGATGGTTTGATCTGTTGGGAAGTATGTAGTAGTATTTTTTTAAAGAACAAGTTAGTGCCAGTTCTCCCCTTTGTGTTGCTGTGGACAGGGCCAGCAGTAATATATCAGTCTTAGTTGAAGTGGATGCTATATTCAGAATATCTTCACTGATTTCCCTTTCCGCCAAACACTCTATGGGAACTTAAGCTAGCTGCCAGAAGTTATATCCACTGCTCTCTTAAAGCCACTAAATTCCTTTTGGCAACAACAAATACCTTGCAAAACATAGAAGTGGCTGATCTTTGTTTTATTTATTTGCTATTATCAGAAATATGTATATATAAGAAGTTGTACACACTGACAGATACATTATCTGCCTCTTCATCACTTTAGGTTGTTATGGTGCGATTTTGGTGAGTTCCAACTAACCTTTTAAAACTCTTTAGGTCAGCCATAACGCAAACAAACGTGCATCTCGTGTTCTGCATGGTAACATTACAGTTGTTTTCTCAATGGAGTCTGGTGGCTTTGAGAACATAAAAGGACAGAAAGGCTTCAGACCCCGTCATTACTTCTGATTCTTTAAACTAGATCCTTGCTGATGAACAACTACTGTAGGTTATACTCCGACCAGAGAAGTGCAACATACAACCCTGCTTCTAACTATCTCTGTAAATTACAAAATCTCGATTCATCTTTAGAAAATGGCATCCTTACTGTACAGTATGTCCTTTTAATTTCAAAACACATTTTTCCATTGTTCTTGATGCCTAATGAATTCTGTTTTGTTTTTTACAGGAAGCTCTTGGCTGTGTCCAGAAGTCAGAAGATCCGGCCGTCTGTCCAGAAACGAACAATAAAGAATCCAGCTGGACGACGCCGGGGGTCTGATGTCTGTAGGCCTGCAACTCAAACAAACCGACGACACATTGTGTAAAATCCTTCTTTGTATTTTCTGCCAAATGACCTGTCATATGTTTGCCATTGGAAAATATATATATATAAAGATGCATCTTTTGAAAATAATTGTATCCATGTCGAACCAATGCTTTCATTCCTCAGTTTAGCGTTTCCTCAGTCTGACGAGGCGGACAGATCCACATGTTGATCCTCGAATGGTGCAATCTCTCCTTTTATTACATTTGACTATCACAAGAGCATTTGTGACAAATGATTAAATGAAACACTCCTAAAATCTGAAATGAAATACTGAAAAATCACACTAAATCATTTTATTAATTTTCTAATAAGAACACTACAATTTGTCATATTCTTCCTTTTTGTTTTACTCTTTCTAGAACAATTCTAAAGTTGAGGTATAAAAGGAGTTCATACAGACTCACAAGTCTGAAAACAGTGGGGGTTATATACAAGAGAAATGGAAAGAGGTAGAGCGAGGGGTAAATACAAGGGAAAGAGGGGATACAAATATACTAATAAAAAACAAAGAAATCAAAAAGGTTTACGAAGCCATTTGGCGCGGTGGAAGTCATTTAGACATTTCAGAATCTAAACGAGATTCAAACATGATTAACCGTAAAAACTTGAAGTTTTCTAGATTTGCAGATGTTGAAAAAATGCAGGGGACCACATGTTTGTGGTCTCATAAATGCTTTTTGCTCTTCTCATTATGTTTGAGGTGAGTTGGCATGAAAAGAGCAAATTGGAGACCATCTGCTTTACGGTGAAGGTCTCTGGATTCAGGGTGTATCAGGAATTGTAACCATTTTAAATGACGTTGAAGTTAACCCCTCAAAGATTCAGTATTAACTTCCTCTCAGTTGTAAGCAAATATACTGCTTGCATATTCTTACAATATTCAGGCATTACAAATTAGTTTCTGGGATTAAATGTCTACAAAACCGGCAACATCTGCACATTTACATGAAGTCATGTCGGATCAGTTTTGAACTGAATGACCCTCCGTGTAACTATTAAAGCTTTTGTAACTCCGTAAACCTAAACTTGAATACGATAAAACTATTTGATACCTCTTTTAGAAAACTAAATAGATTTAGGATTGAATGACAAACAGATGGGTGAATATTCTGATAATTGTGGAGAAGGTTGAGACTGAGGGGAAAGGTTACCCATGGGCCATGAGGCTTTAGGGCAGAGGCCACCTACTATTGTCTCGGTGGAGAATTGTCTTTCCACAGCACCAAATGTCATACCTGTAAACCCTACAGCCACGCGGCTATGTAACAAAAGACCTAAATAATATTCTAAATGGATAGTTATCGTGAATCCTGTGACACAAAGGCCAAATAAAACTGGCATCTCAACCGAACAACAAAGTTTATAAAAGGAAAAATAAAATACTGAAACGTTACACAAACTGTACAGTGACATCCATTACAACAGGTAGAAAAAGGGGAGCATGATCATTTGGTGTGGCGATAACGTTATTCATAAGATACAGTCGTATGAACCGCGATGAGTAACAAAACAATAATCAGATGTGGGATACAACATGTGATCAGCTCAAGTTATTTTCTGTAACATAATTCAAGAAAGTCTTGACGGACACTGCATAAGGCTTTACCTTACTTTCAAAATACTTTGTTAATCACATAAAAGTTAATGTATAAAATAGTTCCAAAGAATGAAAAAACGTTGCAGGTTTGTCTTAAACACGAGTTAAGAGTTTTACTACCCCCCAGTGCTGCCTCTTTTTTGGTAAAAGAGGAGAGAGAGAAGCTCTTGCCCAATTGGCCGTATAACTATAAACAAATGGTGGTTTTGACAGGTGTTAGGGGAAGGGTTACAGAGCATAACTGATACGCTCACAATCTAAATAGAGCTGTGATATGACAGTCCTCACTCCACCCACCCTCCCATGATGCCCCACAACAAAACCCCCAGAAATCAAATCAAGTTGAGGCATGACAACACCACACAGAGACACAGATACAAATATAATTCCCTCCTCTCCTCGAACTGAAAAGGTGGCCGTGCACCAACGTGAGAGAGACACAGAGTAGCATTATTACATTGCTGAACGTGGTATTTTTGGTTTTGACACAACAGAAGGTTGTAGTGTGTTGCCTCGGGCTAACAAGCTTAAATGTTTTCGAGATGGGGAGCAGTGGACCCCACCTGGAGTGTCATTGGCTGGCGGAAGCACCCAGTCTCTACAATGCTTACAAAGGTCAGAGGGCACCAGCCAGTGTGACGAAGACATCCCAAGAGCACTGTACACACGCCCACACACAGCATAGCAATACATGATGCACTTTTTTCCTTTTTGGTCTGACTGTAATAATTATACCCTTTATTATTAATATTATTTTTTGTTAATAAAAACGAAGCTAAAAACTTGGAAGGTTAAATGAAAACAATAATATCACGCCTAGGAGTCCTACATGCATGGAAGACAGTCACGTTTCTAAAGTCATGTCACGTTTGTCCCAATAACACATCAATGCCCCACAATCGTTCCACCTTCTCCTCCTCACGTCATTTAGATGCTTTATTGAGCTCATCTTTGGTGGCGGCTGGTGCATTCTTGGTGAAACAGCATTAGAAAAGTGCCTACAATCAAATAAACTAGTGGACAGAAAGCAAGAAGTAAAGTCTACAAGCCGTCTACCAACACCCTCTATTGGTTAGCAACAAAAAAGGTCTATTAGTTACATCCACTCAACCAAAGGTATTCTCCTCTGCCCATTCCTCTTCCTCCTCCTCCTCCTCCTCCTCCTCCTCTCACCAGCCCTGCTATCACCTGCACTGCCTTGAGATCAGGGACCCCCTTAACTACCTCACGTTTGTGCTCGACACATCCTTTATGTCAGGCTCACTGAAAACTACTGAAAATGTGTGTGGGCATATCTCAATTATTCACTTTGTTTAAATCTCCAGCAGAATGAAGCATCAAGCTATAAGGACTGGAAGATATGACAGTGTCTTGTGTTGAGTTGGCAGAGGGTGGTCTCGGAGGAACAGCTGTGTTGACTGGGCAGCACTTTGGTACGAGCGAGGTGAGCAGAGCCCCCTGGTGATCCGTAGCAACAGTTTGGCTGTCAAACGCCGAGGCTTCAAGAGATACAGGCAATCGCAAACAGCTTTCCAAAGCAAAGGGTCGAGTGCAGAGGTCAACAGCACATGGACAAGCTGTGTGGGTACTGTGAGAAGTTATCGTGCATAATACATAATGTACAGACATCATGATCTTCACAGCTGGGTCAGTGGTTTTCAAAAAGTCTCCGATAGTAAAGATGTTTTCTATCCGTCTCAGCATCGGTGAGCTCCATCCCTCTTTTAGTCAGAGTGAGGGAGCGTCTAGCATCGAGGTGGAGCTGTGGGGGGGGGGGGGGGACAACTCCACCCAACTACTGTTTGGCTGTCCTGTGTTCCAGCACAGTGTGAGTGTGTGTGTGTGTGTGAAATGCGTGCACAGCCTTGTGTGGCTGTCGAGTTGAGAGACGAGGGAGTGGTGGAAAATGAAGACGGAGGATGGCAGTCGGAGCGGGCCGCAGAGGGAACGGAGAGATGGCAGGGGGAGCCACAGAATCAGTTGGAGGCGTCGGAGTGGACGCTGCCAGGAGGACCGGGAGGAGAGGTGACCGGGGGGGGGGTGGTGGTGTCCTGCCAGCTGTTAGCCTGCAAACAGTCAGGGAAGAGAGTGTTCTGCATGAAGAAGGAGTTTTAGAATTAGACGTCTAAATCAGCTGTATTTATGCTGACAGGCCAAAAGATGCAGCGTAAGAGATAACTCACTGTATGCGGACAAATGGTTCGAACTATCAGCTGTGTGTGTGCACATTGTTACACACGCAGAGACAATGACTTAAGTCAATTGTTGTTGTGTGTCTTTTTCTCATCCCCTTCCCCAACATAAATCAAGTTAAAAACAATGGAGGAAGCCAAATGCAACCTGGTTACTTGATATCTCAGATATTTCTGCCTATAAGTAATATATTCCTAAAATGTAAGTCTCTATAATAATTCACCCACAAAGAGAAGCGATTGGCTTATTGTCGCATCCCAGGAAGCATCTCTTAGGTCACATTCAAGATGAACATGTCCTTGATGATAATAAAACTGGCCTACATTCGTATAATAACCATTTATGTTTTTTTAATCATTGTCCAACAGCAACAATTCATTATTTCAATACATAGTTGGAATATTCTTCACATGTAAAAACATTGCTAGAAGAAGCTTTTAGTGTGTACTCACATCCAGGCGGTGAGGGGTGTAGAGGCCACTTCCCGACAGCTCCTCATAGCCGCCCGTCAGGTGTGTAGCACGGTGCAGGGTATCCACCTGCCACACAAAATAGATCCACAACTTTTACCTCAACATTCAAACAACTATACCGCTTTTCTAAACAACCACAGGCTGAACTGAGTAATCCACAAACCTCTGCCGTACGCATCATAGTTCGGACTGCTTTTCTGCCAGTGACACATTTTATTAAAAGTAGTTTTTCAGACAAAGTGATCACTGCATTACGGCAATCAATAAAGCATATCCTATAGCTTCTGTTTATTGTTCAATTTCAACAGCAGAGATGTGTGGACTCCGCCAGACAGTTCACTGCGAGGACATCTAATTGGTGTACATAAGGATATAGAACAAATGGAGAGATGGGGTGGAGGAGTGTGTGGAAAGGGAGGGAAAACAAGGACTAAAAAAGCAGGCAGCAGTTGGAGAGGCAGGACAACTAGAGGGAAAGAAAATGAAGCTCAGCGCAAGTTCTCTAAGGAAGACTGGTATACATTCACTCCGCAGCTGCTTATAATCAGCTCATCACGGGCTTCCTGCTAACCCATTACATTCACCTCAATCTCAGCAGCCAATCACCGAGCTGCAGCCCAACTTTAAAATGGTTCTCCTCTCTCCTGCAGTCAGCTGTGATTGCAGGTGTTCATGCTGCCGACATACCCGTTTCAGATCCTCGTAGCAGATATCAAGCAAGAGCGAGAGGAGAAGACCTCTATCGGCAGAAACGCGGGTACGTCCGACTCCGGCCGTCTCGACATAAGCGAACAAGCCGATCCGGTATCAGAACGGAGTCGAGGCCCCTCGATCAGCTGAATAAACAACTCGTGCTCAATGTAGTCTTGCAGCGTATGTCTCTCACAGCAATGAGTCACTCAGCTCACGTTTGAATCATCTGCAGAATACCTTCATTGCATTACATTATTCATTAATCAGCACTTCTCCAGAACGCTTTCATCTGATTGCATCCCTGTCCTGTCATTCTCTGTTTTATAATGATTGCTTATTCTGCCCTTATGCGTGTAACCACACGCATGCCCTATCCGACCTGATATCCGCACCGTACTGGCCAATCAAAAACTCCTACGGTAAGCGATGCATATAACTGGTGGTGGTGTATCACATCCTTCTAAGATAAGGTTTTACCACACGCTATGCCTCTCTCACTTATCCCAGCAGACTGCCTGAGCCATCAGAAGTCTTGCTCCATGCAATAGTCAGTATCACAGGGAGCGTAGCTCACCCGATCCTCTTTTCCTTCTCTCTCCCTGCACATTCCTGTCCAACCCCTGCTCGCTTCCCAGTTTAGACTCGTCGCATCACGTAAGGTAAGTTCACCCACATTCAGCGCAGCACTTACTATCAGATCACTCACGGATATTATCGGAATGATTCATTGCACCGCATCATTCGTTTGTTGGGGGTTTCTCTTGTCCTAGTTCATACCCGGCCAGTCAGGCTCCTTCTCTATATATCATTTTATATACGTTTCTGCCTCACTGCATAAATCTCGGTCTGAATCCTCAACCATGTCTCAGCACGATCCATGCCACCTGGTAAGGTCAAATGCTTCGTCAAGTGGTCTGATCTTAATCTTTCATCCACTTTCCTCCTTTGGGGGTTCCCTATGCTCACGGCTGCATCCCCCCCCCCCTTTAGATCGGGGTCTAATCGCCAAAGACTTAGCATTTCTCATATGGCATGTGTCGATAAATGTTCTTTAAACACAATGAAGTCTCTCCTGATTGAACTGACCATTGATCAAAGGGGCTGCTGGTTCAATACCCTAATATGTCGACATCTACAAGGGTCTCGAGGAAGGCCTTGATGATGAAGGGACTATTTGTTCATGTAACTACAGAGGGATATGCAACAACACACTGACATTAATCCTGTCCAGAGAAGCCATCCTCAGAGCGAAGAACCATCCGCTTGTTTGTGTTTGGGGAGGGGTTGCTGGGGTCAGGGGTAAAGTCAGGACGGGATCTGAGGAGAGGTCGAGGGTCGAAGGGAGCTAGGCTAAGGGTAGATATCCGGGGATTCTGGGAAGCTGGGCTAATGGCATTGAGGTCAACTCTGCAGCTGTCCTCAGTGCGTACCTGCGGCTGTAAAGAGGGGGCGATGTTGAGACCCTCCCCGTTGAGCGAACGCAGGCTGAGGTAGGCGTCGCCTGTGTGAGACAAACTGTATGACCCCGGTGACCCTGCAGGCAATATATATAGCCAATATCCAATCAGCTCAACCACAATGCCATGGGGTCAAAAGGTCATATTGACTAAAGGAGGGAAATGCCAATAACCAGCTTCAACTTACGGGGGTCTCAGGCAGCGTTCCTAAAAGCCTGGCTTCTCTACAGTATCACACCTACTGCTTAAGTGGGTTGGGAAATAAAATGTGAAAGTAATTCCAATATTTCTAAAAATGCTAATTACAGCTGCATACAAACACTTTGTTTAAAGTAAACTTGGTTTCCTTGGTGGTCTTTGGTGAGGAGGAAAGATTGGGCTTTCTTTTATGTGAAACTGAATTTTATATTTCATTGGATTTGTAAAGGTTTTTAACAACCTGCCTGTCCAAAGTGGTCACTGTTTGTTTAAGGACAATTGTGCCATAAATAGGGAACGGACTAAATGAGTCCCAATGTCTGAACGGTCACCTCGCTGATCCCTTCAGCTCACTTGATGATCATATTATGACTGTGTGTAACAAATAATGAATGGGGATGATTTGTAGGAGAAATAGGGGGTTTGACAGAAAGCAGACATCAGGTGAGTCTCTCTAAACACAATAGTATCACAACAGTTACAAATATATCTTTGATAACCGTCGATGAATGTTTTCTTGCAAAATAATTGAAGCATTTCTGAAAACACAGTGTGCATTTTGCTGACAGCAGTGCACAGTGTAAGGCTTCCTATTAACAATCCAGTCTCTCCTTCAAACTGTCATGGTGTGGTTTGAAAAAGGTTCAGTTGTGTTTAAGAATGAAAGCGTATGTTTAGGAACTGTTGATGAGAAGTGCAAAGGCTTGAGGGTAGACGTGATGGAGCGTGTGTTACCTGAGTTGGGCGTTGCCGGAGAGTTAGCCTGGCTAGCCTGCGCAGACACATTGGCAGCATCCACCGCTGTCTTCACCGCGTAGAGGTTCGCCTCCTCCTGGAACTTACCGATGTTCTTCTTGTAGCGTATTCTCTTATTGCCAAACCAATTGGAGACCTGAGGGGACAGAGGTGTGTCAGGTATACACTTCTTTTAGGTTGCAACATCACTATGGTTTCCCTTCCAGCTAAAAAGTATTTATCATTTATTCGTATAGTAGGGAGGTCACGATATTATAGTTTCATCAGGGCCAAAATGAATCAATATATTAAACTATGTTAATGGTAAATTAAATGTTGCATTATACTATTACATTTTATTATTAATAACATATCAACATTTTATTTTTCTGACATGGTGGTTATCCCAATATATCGTAACACCCCTGCCATTTAGCTATTTTTTTATTCTTTTTTTAATTTGAAATAACAACGGACTAAACAAGTTTAAAAAACAAAGCTGTTCTAAATGATGTAGTGAAACTGATCTGAAAACAGAGACAGAATAACTTCAGCTTTCACAGCAACAGCCTTTTAGGGATGTGGATAGTAGTGTCATTCACCTGAGACACAGTGATCGCACACTTTTTGGCCAGTTCCTCCTTAGCCTCCTCACTGGGGTAAGGGTTGGAGAGGTGGGAGTAGAAATATTCGTTCAGCACCTCTGTGGCTTGCTTGTTGAAGTTGCGCCGCTTACGTCTGAGACACAAGAGAGAAGGGAAAATGAGCAACCTGCTTGGAATGTACAGCTCTGACACAACAACAACATGCTCAGATCACTACAGGAACATCTCACACACACACACCCCCCCCACCCACACACACACACCGTGTGACACAGACCGTGGTACCATTAAGCTCAGACGTTATCGGTCTTTTTATCGGTATTGGAGACATGTGAAAAATATATGTCATATGTTTTATTGCTACACAAACATTAGCAGTTTTAGTGTCGCCAACTCCGTTTTCTAATATGCAAAAAGACTGCAAAATGCGTCTATGATTATTTGTAGTACTTTCGATCTTTCCAATCCAGACGAGAGATCTCTCTCTCTCCCCCATCTGCTTGCGAGGGGGCGGGAAGTTTACACACACGCAGCTGCTACATGCAGCAACACACACACGGAGGAGATGGCGGAGTAAACGCGCTCCGAGGTGTGGTTAAACTTTACCCGTCTCGATGTGGACGATGCTCGTTGCCTAAAGCGCAATAAGAGTTTAGCATGTAAGGGCGGTAACACGAGCAATTTGTCTAAACATTTAGCAAAAGTGCTCCACATCCAGACGGAGGAATGCACCGGGTTCCACTGTCTTTCTAGCAGCTCTGCAGCCCCGTCCACGAGTAACGTTTCCACGTCAGGTGTTATGCATGCTAGCAGCGACACACGGAGTTAACTACATTATACAAACATGGGTTAAAGATTAGAGGTAACTGAGTTATTTATTTTGTTAAAGTTTCAGCTATTCTGTTTACAGTTCTGTCATCACATTATTTAATATGATTTGTTAAAACATTGTTGTTTCTTTTGATGTGAAATATTATGTATTTAATTTAAATAAAAAGCAATGTCAGTTTTGTTCACAATTTGTTTAGTTAGTTTACCTTATTTTTTTCTCCAAAAGAACCGATAAGAGTAGCGTTATAAGACCGGACCGATAAGCGGTATTGATAAAAGTAGTAGTACCGTTAAAACCTTAACGACACACACACACACACACACACACACACACACACACACACACACACACACACAGACCTGGCGTCGAGGAAGCGTGAGCGCAGGATCATGACGGCCTCGCAGGTGCTCTGTTTGAGCTGCATCTGGATGGAGCTGAACTTGCGGTGGATGATGGCCACCATGCGCTCAATCTCCTTGGGAGAGATGGGCCGTGTGCGAGACTGCTCTCTCAGCAGGTTCATTACATGGTTGGTGAACTCACTGCAGGCCTGGAGCAAGGAGAGAGAGAGAAACACGTTTAATACTACTGTAAAAGACAGACCAGGCACGGATTCTATCCTGAGCCATGACATGCTTTTGATGATGAGATGCCTCTTCTGCCTGACTGAACACTCAGTCGATAAGCAGCCTTTATCTTTCTAAGAAGAAACGTGTTACACCTGGATACTTTTTTGGGGAGTTAGTCACAGCATTGGAAGCCTTTCAGACAGTCCATAGCAGTGTTTCTCACTCCTATACCAGTCAAACCAAGTGCCATCAAGAATCTAAACCATGAAGAGCTAAATACAGAATGCAGGCCGATAAGTGACCATTTCTGTCCAGGTTGACTTGGAGAGAACATCCTCAAAGTGTGTGTTCACTCCAATTATCAATAACCAAATGTATCAATATAAAAATAAATGTTAATGAGGCCACAATCTGTATCCATTATTTAGTTGTGGTTGCCATTCTCTGCACAAAGTTCAACACATCAGCAGCTGAAAATAGTTAAATATCTCCAAACATGGAAAGAGAAGTAGGAACACAATCATTTAGTCCAACAGTACAAAGTTAGTTTTTTCAGTGAGCACAACATTATTGTTACCTTACTGATAAACCAATGTACATAAATTATCTCTGTAACTGACTTCATTCATTATACATGTTAATATCTTCAGACAGCAGTTTATTTCCATGCGTCTTATCTGTACACACCTGTTCGTATTTCTCCAGCTCAGAGTGGTAGATCTGGCGGATCTGTGCGAGCTTGGCTCTGTAGTCGGAGTGTTCGATGCTGCTGTCGGTGGGTGAGCCCCCCGCCGCCGCTGCAGCTGCAGCCGCCGCGGCCGAGCCCCCTCCCTTCTCTGGACCTGACACCCCCTCTGCTAGCAGCATGTTGTCCAACCGCATGATCTGAGGATCTGGGGGGTCCTCCTCCTGCACACCTCGTATACTCAGCACTAGACACAAGGAGAGAGAAAGTAAACAAGGTCAACATTTGTCTGTTTATGAAAGTTTTCTGTTACATTCTGCCCCAAGCCTTTCTGGGGTGGAGAAAACCTGTTGGTGAAAAAGTTTCTGAGAGAACATACATTTCTCTTCAAGGAGAAGAACAATACTGTGGGTGTGAGGGGTGCATAGGAAGATGCGTTACTGCTGCCAACATTCAAAGAAAGTGCAGCCCTGTCAAAACCCAGTGAAGTGTCTCCCCTGAGTCATTGCTGTGAGCGTGTGGCTGAATTCTCAATGAGCCTGAGCTTCCTCTGAACCAACAGCAGAGGGCAGTGTGGCCCCTCGGTGGCAGGCTGCCAAAGATAAGAGCATGAGGCATGGGACCAGTAATGGGAGTGCATGTGCTGTCACTATGAGCCCCAGTGGCCATAAGTATAGTTATCAGTTGCTGCTCTCCACCACTGCATTATACCAGGACCTCTGTCAGCCTGCAGCCATGCTCAACACACACACACACACACACACACACACACACACACACACACACACACACACACACACACACACACACACACACACACACACACACACACACACACACACACACACACACACACACACACACACACACACACACACACACACACACACACACACACACACACACACACACACACACACACACACACACACACACACACACACACACACACACACACACACACACACACACACACACACACACACACACACACACACACACACACACACACACACACACACCTTTTTCCTCAGAACCTTAGGCTTTTAACACTTAACAGTATTTTCTCTTGCCTCTTCTGCTTCTCGATCATTCAACTTAAAAAAAAAGTAATAAAGTAGAAACTTGGTGTCGCAACTCAAAGTGTTGGTCAAGTTATTTATAAAAAGTCCTTTTATTTTGTAAATTATAAATACATTATTTAATGATATAGATATATGCAAAAGAACTACATGATGTATGGATAATTCACTTTAAAGTGGAATGTTAAAAATATTACTTTTATTGCCTATATTTCCAAATTGCTTTTATTATCATATAAAACTTGTTTTTTAAAATTACAATATATTAGAGCTCTAGTGACGTGTTCATTAACAAGTCGACAGAAACTTAACATCAACTGTTTTGACGTTTGATTAATTGTCACCCACATTTCTCACTGGTTTCTCAAATGTGAGGATTCCTTTATTTTCTGTTTGATATCATCATGAAGTGAGTATCTGAGTTTGCATCTAGGTTCAACCAACTTCATTTTGAAATTAGATTTTTGTCGAGGAAACAAAAGCAAATAGTTCTATCGATTCTTATAGAACAAAAAACTTGCAATTTGATTGATTACTAAAGAGATTATTTGTTGCAGCGCTAAAACACATATTACTTGCAAGGAAACAAGTAGTAACAATAGTACAATGCAAGAAACTAAGTTATCAATGGAATGTTTACTAATATGGATATTGGTGCAAAAACGTTAAAGTGCAGTCACAAATAAACACAGCAGTGGCTTCACATTTATATAGATCCAAATGAAGGAGTTAAAAGCCTATTTAAACTGTGGTAAAACCAGACAGGATTCTGAAGCAGCCAGATGCTAATAATATGGATGATAAGAGTAATCTGAGTGGAAACTGGGTTAGGCGTTTGTCCTCATTAAGGATTACGCTAGTTAGCCAAAGCTCATCGTCAAAGGTGAGGAGGTTCATGTTCTCAGTCATTCAGAGCCTTTTCTTAGCACAACTTTCACAACTAGGATTCTTAACGTCGTTGTTAAAATTGTCCTAAAGAGTTATGCTAAAAAAGAAAACGTTGCAGCCGTATCTGAGTCAGAGCTAACAAATGAGTAGAGCTGCTCTGTAGCACTAACAGATGTGAAAGAAATGAGGACAAAAACTATTTTGCTTAAAGTTTCCAAGTGCTTTGGCGCAGATGAGTTGTAGCTTTTCTTTAAACTTCATTTGATAAATGAGCCTTTTCCGCCATTAAGGCCTCCCTTAGCAAAGCGTCCAGCTTTCCCTCCCCTTCTTTTCTTGTTCCTTCTTGCTTTTTTCTTTCCTTCTGCTTAGGACCCTTCTCTCTCCAAGGCACATTCCTGCTCCGCTGCTCCCCCATCTCAGGGCTCAGGAATGCAGCAGACCCAGCCGCCTGAACTAATGACCCTGATTTGCCCATCTCTTTCCCTCCTCTTTTTCTTTTCTTTCAGTTGTTCACAAAAGGTCTCTGCACTTCCTAGCAAGGTAACCTATAGCTAATATATTGATCAAGCACCAGAGGTAGCACCTGTTGAGACTACAGGATACTTTGTAAACGCTCTGATGGCGGTTAAACTTTTGTGTTCATTATGCCACGCACAGCTTTGGTTGAGTGTACTCCCTGTGCAATCACTGAAAAGTACAACTGACCTCAACTGAAGAGGGCAACTGTGGCTCTTGAAGCTTTTCACCTCTCCCCCTCCCTTTTGCCCCCACTCCTCATTATGGCCCCCAGCTGTAGCCTAATGCCCCTACATTCCCCTAATTACTCCAATTAAGCTGTGATTACCCACAATTGCACTCATGCACAGTCTAGTGGCCTAGTGGTATTATAGCAGCTGTTAAGATGCTGCACTGAAAAAATACCACATGGGATGAAATTGTAAAAGTCCCAAAGTCTTCCACTCGCAAGCCAACCATGAGACTTTTGAAAAAATACAAATCTGCAGGTCTGAGGAATCTAGGCAGCGATTCCCTTTGATCAATGGGCTCTTGACATCGCCGCTGGACTGCCTCCGTTACTGAGAGATTAAAACTCAAGACTGCTGAAAGTAATGATACTTTTTTTTTTTTTTTTTTTAAATTGGAAGACAGCTTAGGCCCACAGCCTGCATCCCTAGCTCTTAGACATCACACTATTATGCACACGCTACCACACTAGCTGGGCTGTGTGGCAATGAGAGACGGAGCGAGCAACACATACTATGAAATATTCAGGGTATCCAGCTGGGCTTTCACTGCATACATAATCATTCTCATTTCTGCACAGCCAATGTAAAAACGGTGTGCTGTGCAGACACAATACACAATATCAGAAGTGGTGCAGGTAAGGTTGAGGAACCTAACCAACAGCGTAGTGCTGTACATTAACTGTAATACACATAGGGAGAGATAAGACTTAAATGCAGTCAGTATATCATTGCTCAGCTCACAACACAAGCTTTATCCTTGTCTGTCTTTTTCCCCTCGCTAGCATCCCCTTTTTTCACTCTGTCTCCCCCCAACACACATCCCCTCCCCCTTCTCCCTTTCAGCGCACCCCCACCCACCTCCCCCAGTGCCCCCCCCCCCCTCCCTCTGTTCTCCATTTCAGTCGAGTTCTCCATGTGAGCCGCAATCCCTCATGCTGTCAGCCCCCCCCCCCTCTCCCTCTCTCTGTAGACAGACAGGATTAGCATTTTAATTGCATCAGCTCCCTTGGGTATTCTCAGCCTTTCACTGGGAGAGCAAGGGAGCGGGAGAGAGAGAAGGATAGAGAAGGAGGGGGAAAAAGGTAAGGAGCGAGAGAGAGGGGAGAAGGAGAACCAAGGAGAATTGAAAAAAGGGAGTCACAGGAGAAGATATGTGTGTGAGAGAGGAAGAGACAGAGAGAGAGTCTACAGAAATATACAGAGTACAGACGTGCCAGAGAGCAAGCAAGCCAGTAAGAGTGAAAAGATAGGACTGTGAAAACATCAGTTTGTCCTTTCATTGCAGACAGAGAATGCAGATAAAGAGAATGGGCCATAGAAAGATGGTTTGCACAATGGAAATATGCTACATGAATATGCAAATGTTCCGCACAAAAACAAATCTCAACTGCAGCCAGAGATATGATAGGTAAGACCCTGTATGAGGATTACAACTGTTTGCCGGGTGTGAAATGGGAAACACAAATGTAGATACGGAAAACAAGAACTGGGGCCAATCTGCGTATATTAAACTTCTCGTCAGATTTTCCCACCTAAAAACAAATAAAAACTAAGGTGTAAGAATGGTGGTGAGGATAAAATACACCAAAACCAACCAAAACCTGACTGGACCATATCTGACTTTATTTTACAAATTCTCATGTTGGACCAGTTTGACATCAACTATGCAATACAAATGTTTGATGAGGAAGAGAGGCTTTGGTGTACTTGTATCTGTCCTTTTGGGGAGGGGGACCTGGCACCTCACCATCTCCCAGTTAACACTCTTTCTCTGGGCTTACAGAGCCCTTTGGACCGAGCTCCAGCCACCGACCGTAGAGAAGAGAGGGAATTTTCCATGACCTTTAAATCCATGCGATGAAAAAAAAATCATCACGTTCACTATGCCTAGTTAGTCATCATCACATGTGCTCAGATCAGAACTATCAATCTTTAACAATGTTAGTAGGAGCCTCGATTCTTTACAACATGTTTGAACAATTTATTACTAACAACTTGTACACAAAACTTCCTCTGTACATAAAAGTACTTTGATTTATCATGCCATTTCTGTAGAATATGGGTTGCTTAAAAATGCTTGGGTGAATAAAAAGTTGCCCTGGGCTAGTAGTAGAATATGGCATTAAAAATAAATTATTTTCCTGATGGGCTTTTGGCCAAATGGATATTAGGAAAAGCTAAATATCTACTGGAAATTCTACACAAAAGTGTGGGCCTCCTTTCTTCTAAAATGGTGTTTTTCTGTGGAGTACAGTCGACTTAATGAGCCTGATCTACATGTCCAATTCTACTTTAAGCAGCTCACGCTAATCAGCAGCTGTTTGGGAGTCCTGTTGCACGCAGCCCCCCACTCTGACACGAACCAAACACGCAGCCACAACACACTACGAAGTAAGCATTCAGAGCAAACAGTGTGCTCTGATTAAGGTGTGAATTGGAGAACTCACACCTTTGGCAAACACAACACTTCAGTCCAACACATCATTAATCAGCCCTTAATTAACTAAAGAGAGGCTTGGACACTCAAGCGATGACTATGTGTAGCCCCCTTGAATTGTCATTTTGTGTGACAGTGTACACACTGTCACACACACAACAACACACAAACACTAATGAGGGATATATCAATTTGTGTTGTCACTTCGTAAATAAGGATAAAAAGGATCTACAACATATTTGCCCTTTGTCTATCAATATATACATACTTTTAGCAAAACATGGACAATACAAATTGTTAGACACCTCAAAGTGCTGTTACTTGGGGCACAGCGATTGTATTTAGCACATAATATATTAGAGATGTCCCGATCCCCGATTTTTTTCTCCCGATTCCGATCTTTGGAAAATCACGTGATCGGCTCCGATCCCTGATCACGTGATTTTCAAAAGATTGGAAGAAAAAAATCGGGGATCGGGATTTTTTTATATAAAATATTTTAATTAATGTTACAAAACAAAAATGACCATGTTCACGTCTTAAATTCATCCTGAGGCCTTAGTTTTGGTTTAAAATTACACAACATCATGTATGCGTTCCTTCTTTTGGGCTTGTTTTCATAGTGCTTATTTCTCTCAAATCTGGCAACAGAGTGGGCGCAGTGTCTAATAGCAGTAAGCTAACGAGAGGCTACGTTCAGCTGGTGACTCAAGAGTCGGGACAGAGAAAATGTCAGGAGTTTGGAAGTATTATAAAATTGAAAGTGAAGGCAGTGTAACAGCCAGATGCAATGTTTGCAAGGCGGAGACTTTTAAAAGGAAAGAGAAACTGCCCCAGAACAGTGAAAAGGCCAACAAAATAACAGCCAAGATTCATCGCATTGGATGACCAGCCGTTATCTGTTACCTTTTTTTTCTCTTAATGCATTGCATAAAGATCGGATCGGGAAAAATCGGTATCGGCAGATTGTCAAAATCGAATGATCGGAATCGGATCGGGAGCAAAAAAGGTAATCGGGACATCCCTATAATATATGACTTAAAACACGGTTTTTTTTTTTATTAAAGCTTGACCCATCAAACATGTCTAGGATATATTGATGTACTTGTGACCAAAAATAAGGACAACATTGGTTAAGACACATAAGTGTGGGCAGGCCCTGGTGAATCATCCAGATCGCATGGACACATTTAAACAGACCTCGCATGGAGAATACTGGCATCTGCTAATATTGTTAGCCAAGTGGATACATTGCAAGCTATATAACCTATAACACATACAACTCAATCCTAGGAAATACTTATTGTATCAAAATGACACAAGTGCTAAAATCGAGGTCCTTATCGGTAATATCATTATGTTGAACACTCTGCCAGGACTACCTCTCCAACATGATACCCACAGTCTAGAACAGTTTTGCAGACAGAGAAAAATGAAGAGACAAGGAAGTCAGAATTTGAAGTGTCACGGGAGAAAGAGGAGGATGATGAAGAGCACCTAAGCGGGATGCTTGTTAAAGCACTGCTAGGATCTTCCCCAGTCAACTCTCATCAGGCCAGCTGCCTCCTGTGCTCATTAGCGCAGACTCTTAAGGAGCTCCTAAAGACTTTGTGAAAAATGAACGCTCATTTGAGAGGTCGTTAATTTGCACTGTTATGCAAATTAGATGGCAATTAAGCGATAGATCAGAAGAGCAGTGCCCATTAATAACAAGTGAACAAGCATTATGACACAGTCAGATGGTGCCAGAGAGCGCTGAGGCTACATGGTTAGTCGGGTCCGATGTACCAGTTCACTGAGGAATAAAGCCAACGTGTCTATATTATGTATGGGGCATATTTGCTTGGGGTATCCCCAATTGGTTTTGCAAATCTTTACAGGCATACATGAATACACAAATAACACACTAATGGAAATATAAACTAATCACCCAATATATGTTGTGTTTTTGATGAGCAAATGGTACATCATTCCATCCATACCATTGAGAGGAGTGCGTCAAGTTTAACAGCAGCATGGGCTTCTCAGTTTCTGTTAAACCCCAATGCATAGAGCTCATCTTGGAATGGCTGGGTATCCCCCCCCCCTCCCTTACTAGGCCTGATGTTTCCTTCTCTCCCCTGCATTTATGACATGTTGTGAAATATACAAACATACTGTCTGGGACAGCAATGTGCACTACTGCTGAGGGGTGGAAGGCTCCCATCAATTGTAATTAATCCTTAATTAGTCAGGATTAGAAGCTAGGCTCCGACACTCTCCCACCCCACCATGCAATCCAGCTGAGACCACATTTACATATCTTTAATTAAAGAGACGCTGGCTTCTTTTAAGAGCAAAGCCTAAAAGCGTTGTAAGAGTCATAGACATGCTGAGGGAGGGCAGATGAGATAGTAAGGAGTCTACCCCCATCTTCTGATGGGTCACTCAATATTTCCTGCTTTCTTGTTAAGCATAAATGATTTGTCATTTGTGGATCAGTAAGTAAGTGTGCAAAAAAATTGCACCTTGCCCATGATGTTACTCTGGCCAATAACATTTCTATGTCTGTCACCAATATGTGTATGCCCCTTACACGTTTTAATTCAACCAAATGAAATATGGCAAAAATAAATATTATTTGAATTTTCAGTTTCATTTCAATTTAATGTGCTTTCATGTTTTCAACTCCCCATCTTCAGTTTCACTTATCGACTCATCTCCAAATAAACTTCTCTGCTGTCATTTTGGGCATTTATTGTAATAGAACAATGGAATCTATTAACACAATGCATTTATATTCAGTTGTCGAAGCTAACCGGATCTTCGTGACTATTTAGCGACAGCACAGCCAAATCGCTGGTCTTGGTGAATCATGACAAAAATCATGTTCCAGCAATCTTAAAGATGATTAATTCCACGGAGTTCTTCCCGTCCTAAAACACACTCCAGACCGCAGTCTCCCATGTCAATATACTGAGGCCCAGTTCCTTCAGGAATAATACCACATGGGTAAATCAGTTGACCCACACACCATTAGGTCTAGGCTGGAGGTTGGGGTGCTGTGCCTCCCCACTTTGAGTTGGGGAGTGGGGGGCGGTGGTGTGCCTGTCAGGGCCAGGGGTCTGTGTGATATTAGCCGTCTGCCAATCTGGCTTGGGGAATGGACACCGAGTAATTACTCCTGCTCTTACTGCCTCATCAATCTCCCTGTATCACTCCTGCACACCCCCCGCCCCCCAACGCACACACTATCTTCTTTCGTTCTCTTCTGCAACGGGGCCGGGAGAGAAAAAACAATTGAGTGGCAGGACACCACAAAACAGAGATTCCTTAAATGTCAATGAGATAATCCAGCAGCAGCACCACCACTGCAAATATAAAAGTGATCTTTAAAAAAAGGTAGAAAACCTAAGAATTTGACCAAGTCTGTTCGGCTATACAAAGGTGGATGGCCTATTCTAGCTTTCAACCCAAGGGATAGTAAAACAATGAAGGTCTGTAGCTTCACATAGGTTGCATTTCTAGCAGTCTATTTTTATCTCGTTCCTTCTTTTGGCTTAAAAGGCAATGTATGCTTCCCCTCGTAAAAATATAAAAAAGGCTTCCCACAAGTTCCTAACAACTCATAAATGTTATGGCTCTGTTCCAAATTGGGCTCTTTGGAAACTAATAATAATTAAGTTGCTTTAATGAGGCATGTGATTCACTAGACTTCATGTACTGTAGTCTGTCAAAGTCCATGAAATACAAACATCTAAATCACATCATGTGAGGCTAAATGGGTTTTTTCTTCCAAACAAAAAATGGAGTGCTACCAAATGGGTATCAAGGGTGTGTGATGCATTGTTAAATTACATTCAAATATAAATAAATACTTGTTTAAATACCATTAATAAAGGCTGTAAAAGGTTAAGTGTTTATTCTGGCTGTGAATTACCCAATTTCAAATATGTGTGACATAGATTACAGCTGTGAATCAACACATGGCAACTCTGTGTGACTTTAAATAGTGTTTTGTTTTGTTGCTTTTACAACTACAATCATGCTGTAATTCAATTAGCACTAATAGGGTCCTTTCTGTTGAGTGTTGTGAATGCCAAGGTAAGGTAATGATTTAATTAGGAAACACACATGGCTTGCAAAAACATTAGGACCTTCATAATCCGATTAAAAATACAATAGCCACGTTCACACCGCAGAACTTTTCCCACTTCCGATATAGTTCCGAAATGTCACGTTCACACCAAAAAGAGCCGGAACTAAAATGAGAACCTTTTTTACCCCTTTTTCCATCCCTGCTAGAGAGCAGGTACTTTCGTGGGAGAAAAAGGTTTCTATGTCTGATTGGCTGGGCAGATTGCAAACCACGCCCCGTAAAAAAAAAAGTTTTGTGAAGCCGCCATTTTATTATCCTTGCATTAGCATTATTAGCATTAGCCCAGCGCAGAAACACAGAGAGACTAACTTATGGCAAAACAAAAGAAAACATGGGAGCGGTGGAGATGAGGAGGTGTCGGCGTTCTGGCGATTTACTCGGAAGGCTTCAGTAGAAGCTGCTGGGACTCCCAGCAGCCAGTCCCCAACTCCGGGGACTTCCGACTTCCGGCCGGGGACTTAGGGTGGCAGTATACACCGTGAAGTTTTTTGCGGCCTGCCAGTAAACCCAAAGCAGAAGAAGAAGTGACGTCAGTGGCTTCATTTGCCTAATCCTTCCCCAGGGACTTATTCCGGTGTGAACGACATCCATCGACGGCCAAAATCGGCTTGGTGTGTCCGGGGCTTAAGGTTACATGAGAGATCAATAACAACAACTTTGAAGACTTAAATACCAACCAGCTGCATAGTTTGAGCTATGATTGTACAACTCTGGACAGTCAACATTGCAACAATATGTATTTGGTCATCACAGTCTAATCCATGATCATTTTGTTTCAGTAGAAAAGGTATTCTTTGAAATGATATGAACGAAAGAGGGGAAGCTTTTGTATTAAATGTAACCAGGAATAGCACTGACAAACATAAACCAGAGAGCGAGTTCATCGAGTTGGCTAAATCTCACCATTCATCCATCTTGTCAAAACATTAATAGGATGTGATGATGGGTTGTCAGCTAGCAGCTTTGTCAACATACTATCCAAGTGCTGCTTGAATGTGAGATGTTGGTGTTTGTAGGTGTTAAGAAAAAGCACACATTTTAAGTCGAATTAAACAAACAGGACTGATGGTAATTGTCAACAGAATTATTAACATGTAATTTGAAAGATCAGCCAATGATTGTGCTCAAAAAAAAAAAACCTCATACCAACTGAAAGGCTTCTCAGAAAATACACAGAGGGAAGTGAGTGGGCCTTTTGCCGAGGCCAACTGCTAACATTTAGAGCCCCAGCACATTGTTAGTGTACTGGAAAAACTGGGCACCTAACAGAGAAATCCACAGGCTCCAGTTAACAGCTCACTGGATTCAGGCGTGGATTCAGGCCATCGAGATGTCTTTGTTGTTAAACCTGCACATTTGTTGCTCAGGATGCATGGCCTATATGAGTGGTTCTGTACAGAGGACATACATATTCATAATTACAACTGTGACTGGCACATTCACTTTTAATAAAGGCCGCTACACACTAGGGATGCCAGTGATTATTCGATTATTTGAATATTCGTTACAGTCTCCATAATCGAATATTATTTTTAAAAATCGATTTTATTTATATATTTTTTATGTTTTTTTTTTTCTGGCTTAGTTTCAACCAAAATATAGACTAATGCTAATAATAGTAATAGTATTAATAATTGTAAATGGCCATTGGTCACACCACCAGTTTGTTTTACTGTAAACTTGGAGGAAGCCTGCTTGCAGAGCAGACTGCTGCTGCAGCACGCCAGAGTCCTGCACGGGTCTGATTTTCAAGACCCGCTCCCGCGACGTGCAATACCGAACCCGCCCCGCTACCCGCACATATTGCCAATTAGTTCCGCAACCCGACCCGACCCGTCGGCACAAGATCCGCAACCCGACCCGAACCCGCATAGCCTATATGAGCAGTGAAAACGTGCAGTGGCATATTTGTCTGAAAAAGCGTGGGATGTTGGTTATTTTCTCCATCTATAGGATGACACCAAAAGCCTCCCAGACGTTGGATTTCGCTCTTGAGGAAGTGTTATTGAAAATGCTGTATATTCTCCACTAGAGAGCTTCACCTCCGCCATTTCAAATGTGGCCCGCACAGCAGCAGATCGATGCGCTGCAGAGGTTATGATTATGCACGGTCCCGCGGGGGAGAAGTCTGAGGATTTAAACATTAAACTAAATTATTATTATTTTAATATATTTATTATGCAATACCCGCGACCCGACCCGCATCATCTTTGTTTTACCCAGAACCGAACCCGGAAAAAAGCGTTTGAAAAAATACCACTCGCGAATCACCTTTTTTGCGGGTCACCCGTCGGGTACCCGCGGGTACCCGACCAGATGCAGGACTCTGCAGCACGCTACACACCGCCCCCGCCCCCACCCCCCCTCTCCCTCACACGTGCGACTAAAGATGAACAAAGCGGCAGGTAAAAAGAGTTCCTCCTCGTGGAACTACTTCGAACTTACAAGTCCAAAGGAAGATAAATGCAAGCTCTGCGAAAAGACGTTGGTCTATCACAGCTCAACCTCAACAATGCGTTCGCATTTGAGTGTGAAGCACGCCAAAGAGGTTACAGAGAAAGACGCAGCACAGCCGGCCATTACCAATTTCACTTCAAGGCCACGTCGTTGTGATGACAACCCTACTACACACCAATCTGAGACCAAAGAACGCGTACCGAAGACGTCCCGACTTTTACGTCGGCTACGTCGCCTGCGTCGCCTGCGTCGGCTACGCCACCCGCCTACGCCACCCACCTACGCCATCCGCCTACGATTACACCGCAAAGACTTCAGTCGACGAGTAGCAATAGGCGCGTTCACACCGCAGTACTTTTCCCACTTTAGTTCCGATATAACTCCGAAATGTTGCGTTCACACCAAAAAGAGCCGGAACTAAAAATAGTTCATGAGAACCTTGTCACCCCCTTTTCCGTCCCTGCTAGAGAGCAGGGACTTTCGTGGGAGAAAAAGGTTCCTATGTCTGATTGGCTGGGCGGATTGCAAACCACGCCCCGTAAAACTCCCAAAAAGTTTTGTGAAGCCACCATTTTATTATCCTCGCATTAGCATTAGCCCAGCGCAGAAACGCAGAGAGACTAATTTATGGCAACACAAAATAAAACATGGGAGCGGTGGAGATGAGGAGGTGTCGGCGTTCTGGCGATTTACTCTGAAGCCAGTCCCCAACTCCGGGGACTTCCAGCCGGGGATTTTGTCGGCAGTATACGCCGTGAAGTGGTTTGCGGCCTGCCAGTAAATCCAAAGCAGAAGAAGAAGAAGTGACGTCAGCGGCTTCATTTGCCTAATCCTCCCCCAGGGACTTTTTCCTGTGTGAACGCGATCTGTACTTAGTTCATGAGAACTAAAGAGTTCTCATGAACTAAGTTCTGATGAACCTTTGTGGGAAAAGTACTGCGGTGTGAATGCGCCTAATAACTGTCCTTACCAGCAGGCAGTGGTAGTGTGTATTCGTCATTCAAAAGAGGCAACAGCCAATCAGAGTGATTTCTTTGGCCGACGGGAGGTGTGAAAATGTGCCGTAAAGCAACGACGGTGCGGGACACACCAACCTGCGAATGCCCGACTGCCTCTGACTCCCAAAATCGGGTAGGCGTGTCAGGGCCTTAAGAGACGACACGGAGTTAATCATTTTAGTCTTGAATAAGTAAGTTGCAGTCAGTTTGCCACCACTTCCACACAGCCAACTAGAAGCTAGTGTTGCACGGTGTACCGATACTTGAAAGGTACCGCGATACCCTGCCGTTAAAAACGGTACGGTTCCTCCGTTTCTTTAGTATCGGTACTTTAAGAATGACGGGGAAAAGTACTCCTGTGAAAAAGCGCCGTTTTAATAAGAGCCGTGTGTGTTCAGCGCTCTGCTTCCACTCCCACTCCCTGCACTGCAGCCGTGCCTGCAGTCCCGCTCCTCTCAAGCACGCTCTAAGTCCCTCCCTTCTCTCTCGTGCACGCGGCCACGCGCTAGCTGCCAGTGAGAAAACAAGAAGCATGGCCGCTGCGCCTCGGCTTGTTGACAAAAAAGACGCCAGAAGTCTGTGAACCGTTCAGGTGTTCAGAGCAGAGCTCCCTGTCGGAGCAGCAGAGCGTGATGTGCACTGAAAAGTGTTTCTGTCGCAATATTATCGTTGAGCAAACGTAACTAGCAAACTAGCATCACTATCTGCTAACGTTAGCTTTAGCCTTCGTTTTCTATTCGTTTTTTTCATAGGCTATAAACGGAGGTGGTATAAGTATATATCTTGTACTTGAGTAAAAGTAGAAGTACCCAGGTCTTGTACTTGAGTTAAAGTAGAAGTACCAGAATGTAGGAACAATCCTGCAATCAAAATGTTCCTCAAATAAAAGTACAAAAGTATTATCATCAAAATATAGTTAAAGTAGTGACAGTAAAAGTAGAAGTACTCAGGTCTTGTACTAGAAGCACCAGAGTGTAGGAATACTCTGTTACAGTAAAAGTACTGCATTCAAAATGTTCCTCAAGTAAAAGTATTAAAGTAGCGACAGTAAAAGTAGTCATGGTGCAGATTGGTCCATTTCAGAATAATATATATGATATGTTTATAATGATTGATCATGAAAGTGTTCTCAAAGCTGGTGAAGGTGCAGCTAGTCTGAATGACTTTGTAGACTGCAGGGTAGCTGGTGAAGGTGCAGCTAGTCTGAAGTACTTTGTAGACTGCAGGGTAGCTGGTGGAGGTGCAGCTAGTCTGAAGTACTTTGTAGACTGCAGGGTAGCTGGTGAAGGTGCAGCTAGTTTGAAGTACTTTGTAGACTGCAGGGTAGCTGGTGGAGGTGCAGCTAGTTTGAAGTACTTTGGAGACTGCAGGGTAGCTGGTGGATTTACTCCAGGTGGAACTAAAGTCTGATTCAACACTTGATTAGATTTCACATCATTCATCTGTGAAGTAACAAAAAGGGATTAAATACATGTAGTGGAGGAAAGTACACCATGTACCTCTGAACTGTAGTGGAGTAGAAGTACACCATGTACCTCTGAACTGTTGTGCAGTAGAAGTACACCATTATTTCTGAACTGTAGTGGATTAGAAGTACAAAGTAGCAAAATAAACATTGAAATACTTAAATAAAGTACAAGTATCTCAAAATTGTACCCAAGTAGTACTTGAGTTTATGAACTTAGTTACTTTACACCAGTGGCTATACAGATAGAAAGACTAAGCCTTGCACAGAGGCATGAAAATACATTTTCAAAATGCTCAACAGTGCT
Source organism: Pseudochaenichthys georgianus (assembly GCF_902827115.2). Classification (NCBI taxonomy): domain Eukaryota; kingdom Metazoa; phylum Chordata; class Actinopteri; order Perciformes; family Channichthyidae; genus Pseudochaenichthys; species Pseudochaenichthys georgianus. The sequence goes on from NC_047510.2 coordinate 19,478,819, forward strand.
GCCAGAATGATAAACTGACTGCTACACAATTAAAATAAATGCTTTTATATATATTTATATTAGATGTGACTCTTTGGCGTTTCTGTTATTATTAACCTGCTGCTTTAGTTGTTCTGACTGCTAAAATCATCTGTTATTCCTAATTTTAAAGCCGATATTCCGTGTTTCCCTTTTTTTAAGAAAAGTATCGAAAAAGAATCGGAATCGCAATTCTTGACTTGGTATCGGTATCGAAACCAAAATGTTGGTATCGTGACAACACTACTAGAAGCATTATCCCACATAGTTGTTTATCAGACAGTTTATCAAGAAGAGAGGCAAGTGTTTGGGTGTGAACTTCTCCAAGGAGGAGGGAGAAGCTCGGAATACACTTTGCCATCAAAAAGCTTTAATTCCGCTAGGAAAAACTATTTTTATTTTCATTTAAAGCATGTTCAAAAATAAACTGGGAATGTTCAGGCTTGAAAGAGAGGGACTCGAGCAGGGTGACAGAACAGAGTGAGTGACATATTCACTGTTGTCATGCACAAGGCATTTATAAAAGTAAGGAGAAAAGCCTCAAACATATCCAAACTAAATGAAAAACGTCTGAGAGTAACTGCAGTGGCTTGTGAGAGATTTTGGCATAAGCTGTCCCATTGCACCAAGAGCTATTTTTACAGCAAATACCCATGAGAGCGAGCGAGAACAGAACTGAGTTGAAGCAAAGCCACTGGCTCTCAACTTTGATCATTTCCCGGCTCTCTCCAAGTGCTTTAATTTCTTTTCGGGGTGTATCTTTAATAAAGTATTAGCAGGAATCAAATGTCATGCAGATGGAGTTCATGTTTAATGTGAGAGCTCAGGACAACACAGGCACTGTCGTAAAAATGGGGGGTGATTTGGAGTTGGGGCAGTGGGGGGCACTGGCATTTGCGCAGAACATTTCCTTTACAATGAAAACAATCTAACCAACTGCAGAATTCACCTCCCATCCCCCACGCCCCACCTCCCTTCCTCCACCACCACCATTACATTACCATATCAAAGCCCTGAGTTCAGAGCAAGTCTTCTCTTTCTAGTATGGGAGCGAGGCAGAGGGAGGGAGGGGGAGAGGACAAGACTGAGGCAGTAGGAGTAGACCCAAGACCGAGCTTGCTTTTATCCCCGTTCGGTGTGTGCGCATGTGTGCAAGGGAAAGAGAGTGTGTGTGTGTGTGTGTGTGTGTGTGTGTGTGTGTGTGTGTGTGTGTGTGTGTGTGTGTGTGTGTGTGTGTGTGTGTGTGTGTGTGTGTGTGTGTGTGTGTGTGTGTGTGTGTGTGTGTGTGTGTGTGTGGGTGTGCCGACTCAAGTGCATGTTTGTTAGTAAAAAAGGACTGCAGAAAAACCTGTGGAGATACTAGAGGACTACTGATTGGGTCTTCCACAAGCTGCACTGAAGAGAAGTCAATTCACATTCCAGAGGCACATAATGGGGCCTGCAGGGGGTCTGGTGGAGTAGCAGAGAAATGCCAAAGCAGGTACACAGTGCAGTTAAGAGGGCACTATGTGACAGATGGCCAGCATAGCACAGGCAGAGCCACATATCTCTACATCTCATGGTTGGCATATTCACCTCCAGCATGCATCTATAGTGATCCTAGCTCGATGCCTGCTTTGTTCTTCTGCTCAGCTTACTGTAAGAGTACTCACAAACCCTGGCTCTCGTTTGCCGGGAGACTAAATGTGAAAATCAAAGTGAATGGCATTAGGGTAAATAAGACCACTGGTTGCCTGGGAAACAGTGCACCCTGCCCCACTCACTCAAGCCTTTACTTTTGTCCAATCACTGGAGAGCAATAATACATTATTGACAGAGGGCCACAACAGACAGCAGTGCAGTATTTTCAAATTGTATTTGAACAAGAGAGGTTTGATGTTAGGAGATACAACAGGCTGCTGAAAGAGAGAAAGGCACAAAGAGAGAGAAGAGATGGGAGATACTGGCAAAGCGAGAGAATTCAAAAATGCACCCCCTTTACACTACCATAACCATCAATCTGCCACCTATAGCAGGCCTGCGCTGTACAACCACACTGGAATCTGTAAGGTGGCTCACTCGAATCGCAAACAACATGAGAATAATTAGCGTGTTTACTTTGAATACGTTTGTGACTTAAAGCAATTTTGTGACATGTACATATTCAATCATTTCCATCAGATCACGTGCTTTTGAAATTCAGAATCATTTGTTTGGACGATTTCAGAATATTCTCTTCTTGCTTTGCATGTGATGTTTAGATAAAAGGTACTACATTGATGTGCATATCAATGTATTCCCAATGCACACTTACCCTACATTGTGTGGTGTAGCTTTTTTTTGCTCTGTACTGAGATAGCATAACTGTTTGAATGCAACACAATAACCTCTGTGGATTTGTTCATATCTGCCTGCTGTCAACTAGCTGTGTGTGAACTTTCGTTTGGAATCAGGATGAATTTTTTGTATCACATCATTTGGATATGATAAATTGTAATAGGGGTATAAGTAATATATCATGACCCTGCTTTAATAAAGTAAGTATTGTGGTGACAGTCAACTACATTTCCCAATGTTTGGGATCAATCTAAATCTTGACAATAAAGAACCTTGATCTATCTATAGCCACATAGCACTGTATTTTTTTGTTGTTGAAAACTGACAGGAAAGGTAAAAATGGGTAAGGCATATCTCTGCATTCAGGTAATACAGGTCAATATGGAAGACAAAATTGCTATTTGGGATTCATGCAAGAGAACACAAATGTGTAAACATATTCAGCAGCAGGTTCTGCAGTCTGTGTCTCAAGTTTCAAAGCACCAATCCACTGAAATGAGTTTCAGATGGTCTGTGTGCAGAGCCGCCAAAAATACGTTAAGTTTCTATATTTACTCGGGCAACGGAAAAAAAAACCAGTAATGCTTATTTAAAGTGATCTTCGACCAAAGATGAACAATGTGTACAACTGAATCAGTGCTGTAACAAATTAAATCCAATCAGTAGGATTTCAGTGCAAGGTTGTAAACAAGTAACTTTGTGTCGGGGAAACTGTAACAAAGGCACGGTACAGCTCCACACTAGGTTAACCTGAGCCAACTGGGGAACACAAACAGAGCGCGTGAAGTAGAAACTTACCCGTCTTCTCTTTGATCTCACAGAGAACGCTGAAGAGGGCTGGCTTCATTCTGTGACAGTTCAAGGCATGCTTCCTGTAAGAGAGAAGAGGGAATAAGAGAGGGAGAGAGCGAGGAGGATTACGATAAACAGACCTCCATCTCAAGTCATTCCATGTCCTCCCCCATAAAAACAGGTAGAGGAGCTGTATGTATTATGCATTCAGTATTTCAAGAAGTGAAGTGCAACAGAGCCATGTTGTGCAAAGGCATTTTCAATAAGCGAATGCCATTGTAGTGCAGAAACATCCCTGATGCGTCAATCTGAACTAGCAAGAGTAATGTTGTCATTTGGATGCTTCGCACTGTGGGACAGGTAATGATGCCAAACCTCAAGGTCATCATTACTGAGTACCAGATTCCACAGTTAATACACAGTAATCTCATTTCTAGCCTACAACAGAAAGACTTGTTCCATAAAAGTAGATGATGAGTTGATAGAGAGGATTAAGATAAAGTTGCACATTTAATTTAATCAGAATTATTGCCATACAGGCTAAAAGCAATTAAAAAGGAGGAAGGGCAAAACGTCTACAGTTCACCGTAATCAAATCAGAACACCTGAGCTTACTTTTCTAGTAATACACATGCATGCACCCACACACACACCCATACAGCTTACTCGTTGATTAAAACGTGTAAAATGTAATTGCTGTAGCAAAGACCTGTTGCTAAAAAGACCCCAAGTTATTTGACAGTAGTCTCCAACGTTAACTTTATAACAATCGTGCACACCAATTACATCAGAGAGGGTGAATGCATATAGCACAGCATAGAATTGCACTTTGAAGATATATTTTTGCACATTCAAAGACTTAATGAAACAACTTAAAAATACATTGAACTATGCATGCATCACAAGCATGCACTATACCCATGTAGCCCAACATTTTAAATTATTGTTTTGATTGTCAGTAAGGTGTTGTTTCTATAGTAACTGTGTGGCCACAGTTTGCAGTGCAGCCTTATATTGTAATATGTGTTTTTAATGTTGTGCACCCCCTGTTTTTTTAACCATTATTTCTATAGATGTATACAAACACAAGCACATGGATGGGTTCTAGAGAGTTTTACAGACCGCAAAAGATAATTTAGAGGCAACAACCACATTATGTAAACATGCAAGTGCAATATACAGTTAACGTTTATGTAAAAAACTAAACCAGCATGAGGCCTCCATTTCTGATGATCATGAATAGGGAAAAATGGAACAAGAAAGCCTTGAAATACCTTTCCAAATAACATTACTAAGAATACATTAAAAACAACCACGGATGAACATGATTTGGCTACACCTGACCTCAACACCAATTCCAGTTGTGAATGACCACTGCAGTATGTATGGAGACTATGAGGACTTGCATATAGTGCGCCCACTGTATTTGAACGAAATAATGCCTTTCTGTGAGTATATTCTGTGTGGCAGTGTAATTTAAAGGGGTTATGTGTCTAGAATTAAGTATGTCATTTAGTTCACCAATTAAGTCACTGCTGGATTGAGTTGGGGGGAGGGCTGCCTTCAGCATGGAGGGTATGAGCAGGAGGGGGAGAAGGAGGTGCTCATGCGGTCCTGTACTGACCTGTGCTGGAAGTTGAGTGGCAGGCCACCCCCTGCCATGCCCCCCCCTGCTCTCCCTCCCTCTGTGGGGTCGTCTGATCCACCCCAATGCGCCGGCGATTCCTCTGGCCAGCATCTGAACATATGGCGACAGGGTGAGAGGATGAGGGTGGATGGTGCGCAGGAAGTGTACTCTGCAACACCGAGGTCGTGCGCTGCCCTGACCACTCCCCATCCCAACACACTGCCACCCTGCACGACAAGGGTGTCACGCTCACATGTGAGCAACCACACATTTACTTGTAGACCATGGCGGAGGGAAAGATGGATGTGTGGGCGACAAACTTGATCAGAGACAAGTATGATGTTGACAAAGCCTGTACAATTTAACTCATATCATACATTATAAACCTATTTGAAAACAGATTGCGTGTAGTCCTCAGGTCTGATTCTATTTTGTCTTTTAATGTCTGAATTCAACATGATAACAGAATTAGAAAACGGCTTTACATTACGACACTTAGTCCAAGCTAATCCATCAGCTAATGCTAAAAACATACTTTTCACCAGATGAAAATATTATTAACAGAATTGCCTAGATAATATACATGTTATGCACATGAGTGCAGCAAAGGCTTTTCCACTGAAATGCCAAAAGGCTGCATTCTTTTTAGCATAAATCCTGCACATAAGGTACGAGGAGGACATGCTCTGAGTGGGAGTTTAGATCAATACAAGCAAACAGCAAGGACACCTCTGGCAATAGCAACCACACCTTTAATTCGTTTTCAGAATAGCCTGTTAACATGTTGTAATAAAAAGGCCTGATAAATGATATCCTACTATGTAATTGGCCCATTCAGATACAAATAACTGTATTTTACATAACAATCACAAATCAGATTTGAAAAAGGGAAAAACTGTGGGAGGTAAAAAATATAATAGACAGTAATAAATATTTCAAATCAAATATTGTCCATGTGTCAATGACATAAAGGCCGATTAAGTCCTCAAACTTGTACTGAAGAAAAGGTAATATCCCAGTGTTCATAGGCTGCTGGTATAGCATCCTCCCTCCCCCTCACCACCATCTCATTAATAGAAACTCGATTTGCGGACAGCTGCACTCGCGTACACATTATAGGAGAATTGATTGCACCCAGCACACAATGAAAAGGATGAACACCAGGGAGGGAGGGAGTGAAAGAGGAGTGAATTAATTAAGAGAACCAGGTGGTCAAATGTTGGGTGGAAAATCACTAGCTAATGACACATCACACTGTGGACACAGTCTTGCAGTGGACGGTTGTCTATTGTTGAAACTGACCTTATGCTCCTTGAGCCACATGGCAAATGAGCGCGGGTCAGAATGCATATTCCTCTCAATAATTATACATAAAATACCCCCAACACAAACATTAAGTGAAGAGTCATTTAAATGAATGATTGTTGTCATCATAGACAGCACTGGGCTGATACGTGGGGCAACTGGGTAATCCTTCATTTACCTTAAATGATCAGCTCATTTGCATTTCAATGAGTTGTGTTATCGACACTCCTTTGATGTAGAGCGGCATTTTCAGATACATGCTATAATTAGGCATGTCTAATATGCTATAGTCTGATTAGTAATATGTGAAGGATTTGGAAACATTATCAGAATAGCTTACTTTGTTTCACTCAGATAGCTCTTGCAACTTTTGACATGCCCTATATATATATATATATAAAGCATTGTGTGTGTTATTTAGGTACTTCTGTGTAGTTTTGGGGTAAAGAAAAAAAGTCTCACTAAAAAAGGTATATTATCATATGGGAAGATAACAAAAACTAATATTATTTGGAAGATCTTATTTATTAATGCTGGGGTATATGACTTTTTTTTATTTAACTACTACTGCTGTGCCATAACAAAACTCATGATTTGCTTAACCAAGAAATACATGCATGCAAAAAGCTTTAATTTGAGCAAGTGGTAACGTGCATTACAAACGTCCACCATTATAACAGACTCAAAAGGGGATTCAAACTTTTTAATGTATCACTTAATTGATTTACCTTTACACTTCAACGTTATCGCCATTGTTCAATGAAGTGGATATGATCACACACTATAGTACACAATAAAGCACGAATTGAAGTAACAAAGAACCTCATTTCAAACTACAACAGCCTGGTAATGTGGGTGTTCAAGTTATTTTGTATATGAACGTATTGGTTTAGCAACGGATTGCAACGTAACGTGAAGTTGACTTAATGTGGCAATTACGCATTATCTTAACTTACGTGAACGTTACACATAAAAGCTTGATCACTGAAGCAAACATAAGACCCATTTTAGCTTAGCTATGATGTGTGGAAAATGGCTCTTCGCCCGTCTTACCTGGCCTGTGCTTCGTCCAGGCTTTCGTCGGTGATGGCCATTATTTGCTGTAGGATATCCCCTATGTCTTGTTGAGGTTGGCCGAGGGACTGCTGTTTTCTAACCGAGTCTGGATCACCGACATCGGCTTGTGCTAGTCCAGCGAGTCCTGTGAGACCCGTCAGCATCCTGGTCTGGTCATCCATACTTTCAAAGAAAACTCGACTCGTTTTCTTCAGTCGAAGAATACACACAAATAGCTAGCCTGTTAGCTAGCCAGCAAAGTATATTCTACGACCAATCATACAACAATTCTTACCGTAACCGACAGCGACGACTAGAAAATAGTTAAGGGCTGGTGTCATAAACACATCACCCAAACACGCTTTACATTCGCTTGTGTTTTCCCCCTCTGGTCAATAAACGCGGCCAGGCTAACGTTAGCTAACCACCGAATGAAAAGCAGCTAGGTTAGTAGCCGTAGCCCAGCAGAAAAGCAGCAGGGACACACATGCACAGACTGTGTGAGCTGGCCAACAGCGCCTCGCATATTTTCGAAAAAAAAAAAAAAATGGCAATAGACGACCACTGTTGTGAAACTAAAGCTCGCAAATACAAAAGAAGAAATAAGACGCGCAAACAGCCACTAAGCTTGTCTAGCTCCAATCAGCAATCTCCTACCAAAACACACTATGGTTAACCATTGTTGTTGATGTCGCGCGAGTATGTGGGACGTTCTGGGCTGCGCGAGCTGAGTGCGTCTCACACTGACCATTGAACTCGCAGCACCACAGAGCGCGAGCTTGCGGGTAGTTTACTATAGAGACGCTACACATATAGAAACATATTCTGTATTAGCTGGTGCCTTGTTGGATACAGTGCATCAAATCATAATTTTGTGACATTGCCCTCCTTAACCTATAACTGTATTATGGTTCAGGTGACAAGATCCTCCTCTTCTCCGCTCTTTACAAATGGATAGCCCCTTACGTCATCAGCATTGCTTGTCCTATTATAATTAGTCCATGCCATTTTCCTCATTAATATAAGGTAAGATTCCGTACCTAACAATATTATTTTCTCAACACAACTTTCAAATGCATGCTTGTGGACATTTAAAGAACTGAGGTGTGCTATTTTTAAATTAAACATGCTGTAGCTTCATATAGCAATTAGACAGCATTGTGTAAGCAAGATGTTAGAGCCTCTGTCGTTTACGAATATTGGTTTGAGAATGTGCATTGTGTCTAACAAACCACAACACCTATTCCCGCTTTCCATGTTTAATAGAATAAAATGACATATTTGGTCTCTGAGAGTTAGTGTCATTTAATTATTTGTGCCTAAAAGTCAATGCAAAGATATTCATGTGTGTGGGCAAATTGTGGACATTTCAAGAGCAGTATTCAATCTTAAAGCAAAACAGTACAACCTGAGAATATCATTTTGTCCTAAACCCCCGATGAATGAAACTTCCCATCAGTTTTCAGTATGAAAATGTTGACAGCACAGATTGAAAACAAGTGTCCTTGTTTTTTGCAAACTGGGCAATTCTGCTGTAGTTTATCACTCAGATCAGAGAGACAGCTTTCCAAGACGAATGGCTGGCTGAATGGATGTGGAGGAGAGCTGCAGCCAGGCTTGCTGTAGTGAGAAGAGATGATGGGTGTGCATGAGGGAGTAGGACCAAACTGGCAGTGGTTTATGCTGACTCTCCACACATCCATCTACTACAATCTGTAGCTAATCAATCTAAAGTTAGAGACAACAAGGATAGAGAATAAAGCAAGCATAAACAGTCATTGTTCTTTGCATGTGCATATAGTAGAAGTCACACTTTAGTCTTGGTGGTATTATCAAGCAGTGTATTTTATTGTTTACCCCGGCCACAAACCCATCTCTATTCTTATTTACATTCAACAGTTAGGTAGATAAAGAAAAAATAACCTTTCTAAAAATATTCAACAAACAAGAACCTGGAGGGACTGGGCACAACGCGGGCACCTTTATCCTAATATGCACCTAAATCAAACACTTAAAGATGGCTTCTAACATGCCATTGACATGGGTCTTTGAGGTTTTTAAAAGGATGTTTATTATACTATTGAAAGTGAGGAACTGCAGGGGTTATCATCTAACTCTTAAGTCAGTCTCCCTGTCAGGAGAGACTTTCCCTTGAAAGTAAAAAGACTGTCAGAGGCTTTGTTAACTTCTTTATCTGTTTTATTGTTGGTGATTCATTTAAGGATCATTTCTGTGAAACTTCTATTCATTTGGATGCTAAAGCTGCCCTCCTCTCACCCCACAAGCATCAAGCCTCATTTTCATCTAAATAAGAATCGATCTTTCCTGCTGTGCACCATCTTCCTTTACTCACAACTCTCACGGTCACAACCCTGCTTGTCTTCTCTGTGCTTGTCCCCTGCTCTCTAGTCGCTCTCTTGAATACAATAACAAGGACATTCAGCATACCCCATGTTGGAGCTCAGAACTGCAGAGCAGGGAGTCATTCACACTCAATGTATTGTTGTCGATGTTAAAAGGGGGATTATTCTCTATTATCAGAGAAAAATTAAGTATGAACATTAATGAGCCCAAGTGATAGGAGTGATAGTGAACAAAGCGTTGACTGACTGGTACAATGTCAAAGCTTCGTTCTGCATCAGTGACCCAGCCAAATGCAAGAGATGGGGGTGAGTCACGGTGGGGGAGGGGCCTCCTCCTGAATGGTCAGGGGACACTGATGAAGTGAAATAGATGCAGCACCAAAGAGAGAATACATGTACTGGATGAGCGTGTAAAAAGGATGTACATAAAAAACACTTTATGGATACCTTATATTCAATATTTGTCAAAGTTGACTAAGTACATTTCAATTGATACATTGGCGTTTCTTCACAGGTTTAACAACATTATATGTATACACACCAACATGGTTCAGCTTCTCTTTGTGTGTCTTTTTAGTATATTCATAAATGTGTAGTAATCAAACCACTTAAAGTGTCCTTCCAATACAAATGTCAAGACTCCATTTTTAAGAAACAGTCAGGTTGGTTCCCAATATAGAGATTATATTTTCTTTTATTTCAGGAACAAGGAGCAATTACTTGTTTGGGGGGGATGTTTTTACAAAGGTTTGGGAAACATTTGCTTGTTCCTTAATTCCTAACAGCTTGCAGTCTAGTCTTAACAGCTTCAGGTTTTACAGGTAATACAATGAATGAAGGCCTAACAGAAAAATCCACTCTGGCCTTTCACCAAGTTTCTCATAACATTGTATAGCCAGCCACTGCCACCTGCTGGTCAAACACATGGACTAACTGAACTATTGCCACAGTCAGACATGCAGCGGACAGAAGTCAGAACAATCTTCTGGCAAAGAAATGTATATAATAATTCCAGACGGAAAAAAACGTGGCAATGAAAGTTTTCAAATCACATGTCAGTGAATTTACCAGAAGGTACACAAATATATGAGCTTCATCAATAATCCATAATGAGCCATGACCAATTAGATGATCGATTGCTTGTGCTTGCCTCCAGCCAAAGGGACTATGTAGTTCTCGAGGGTAAAGGTGCAGCAATGAAATTCCTGATGAGGTCAGGCAAAGAATCCTGGATTCCAACCTCTGCCGCTGTTAGGTAAAAGTAATCACAGTGATTGTTAAATTACAGCATTCCAGTTTATTCAATAGAAAAAATAAAAGGTAAATAAAATCCTTACCCAATCTGCCACTGGTCTCTTTCACCAATAACTGCAACTGCTCCTTGATGGATGAAAGCCGTTTAACCATCTTACTTTGAGTGTCCATCTACACATACAAAAAGAAACAACTGATTACATAACATGGAAAAGCAATAAAATAAAGATAAATAAATCATGTTACTTGCTTTTTAAAGGTTTGATGCATTCATAATTGAGAAATAGTCAGCATGTTTACAGTGTAGTATAGCAAAACATATTCATAAGAAATCAAAGATCCATATAAGTTAAGGTTTAGAATATACACAGCAACTCAGAACTTTAACCATGAATGTGTGGGTGATCATCAGTGACAGTGCTGGCAACAAAAGCAAACAACTTCTTACTCTCATTCTATTATTTATATGTTTCTAAACTTTGATTTGTGCAAAAGAACACGTGACCAACATTTTTCCGAACTAAAATCTCTTATGTGAAAAAAACCCATTAAAACTGGCAAAAAAGAAATTGTCTTTTTAAAGCATTTATCATGTTTCTGCAATACATCAACATTATGACTATGTAGCAAAGCATATTGTAATTAGTCATCAGATAAGTCAAATGTGGATTTATTATTTTTCTATTGGTTCCCAAAGTCCAAGGTATGATTAGGAAAAATGCCAATGGCAACATTTATTCTGATTGGTTTAAAGTCTTAAAGCTGGCATGGACTGCCAATAAGAGAGAAGCATCTGCTTAATGTTTCATCACTCTCACCGCAGCCAGCTTCTATATTTTACAATACGCCGCCATACAGATGGTATGTGAGAACAATGTAGTATTAATAAAAACGTTCAGCTTTTGCTAAAATTGTCTATAGTTTGTACTGTTACTAGGAGTAAAGAGGTTAAAGTGTAATTTCCAACCTACAATCATTGTCATAGTGTGAAGCATGGGCAGTTGTCGACAGAGCAGAGCGTTGTAGTCGGGTTTGCTCTGAATGCAATGGTACTGTGATGACTGGGCCACAGATGCTGAGTCTAATGGTATGCCTCCTTCCTGGCCCCGTTCCACTTTCCTGAAACAAATAAAGAGAACATTATTGAAACACAATTGAGAAGATAATATTGGCACACGCCAACACAGTATTGCTACAATATTCCTCAATGAAAGTGTTCATGTTCACCTCGCCAGTTCCTCTGCTTTACTCCTGTGTTTGTTCAACAGTGCCTCCCAAGATTCACTTTCAGCCTGCAGCCTGAAAAAAAAATATCACAGACTGGTAAACAAAATAATGTAATGTGTAGGTCACATCATGTTTGTTTTTTAAGATTGAATGTATGGTTATTGGTGCATGTAATGTGTGTGCTGGAGTGATATCGAAACAACATACCTATTGAGAGCCTTCTGTAACTTTTCGTTGGCTCTATGAACTGCAGGATCACTAGAATTGAAGCAAATAACAGATAAATCCAGTAATAAACGTTAATTTGTATGTCAAAAAACATAATTAAATAAATATGATATAATTCATGCACAGTAGTAAAAAAAGGCGATTATACCTGGCTGCTTTGGCAGAGAGTTCATCATTCCCTGGTTCTTTGAGTTTGCTTTTATTAAGATGTTCCCAATCTTTCTCCATGTGCTCAACTGTACCAAAGACAACACAGAACACATATAAATAACATGAACTTAATATTTCTTTGACAGTTATTTATGTTGAAATATCCACCAGGTGAAGCAGCATATCCTCCAACCTTTTTTTTGTAATGACTCCAGTGAGCTGTTCGGTACTGATTGCAGCAAATCCTGAGTTCTTTCTATTGCCATCTAGAGACAAAGCAGAGTTAATTAGACAGTGATTCATTAGTCTTAGAGGCTAATTAAAGTGAACTTTATGTTCTCTTCCAAACTAACATCAAGAACCTTACAGACTACTCATTATGCCCAGAGGATTAACCTTTAAGACATCCTTTGTGCAGAAGGTTTAAAATTCTTGAGTGGTGTTTGTTCCAGAGCCAATGGCCATTATTTGTTATTACCAAGTGGTTCATTTTATAATCCAACATGTGTCCACATATTTTCAGTTAAGTGGAAAAGATTATCTTTGTCTCAAATCGCCAATAGAGAGACCTGAGAGATGGACCTATAACAGGGGTGTACAAACTACGGCCCGCAGACCATTTTTGAATAGGCCCTCAGCAAATTCAAAAAGTATAATGGAATATGGCCCACAAATGAAACTTGTGCTTGTCTTATATTGTACTTCTTTTATTTTATTTTTTTAATTAAAATGTTCTACAATAAGACACATGTACACAGTGTACAGTTACAAACAGACAGAAGCACTTCTCAATGTCAAATTACACTGAGGTACAGGTCCAAAAACAAACACAAATAAAAAAACAAACACATTACCCTTCATACAAAGACACGTCTTACATTTCAAAATTGAATGACATTTCTAGCCCCTTTGGTTCAATTCAAGGCAGTTTCATGGAACATAGTTCGAACTCAAAATAATCATATTATGAGGTTTACACTCGTCAGTATTCAATTATCCTCATCATCTGCTAGCTCCATACCTTCCACAAACAGACTAAAATGGTTTCCAAATCTTGTCAAAAAAGTCTTGCTTCCCTTTTAGTATATGTTATTCTTTCCAGAGGAAAAGTTGTTAATATTTGCCGGACCCAATATGTGACGCTTGGTCTACTGGTCTTTTTCCAAGATAGTGCAATAGATTTGTTTGCGTGCAAAAAGACACATATCTATGATTATTTGTTCGCCCTTGGTATACATGTGACCTTTTGGGTAAAATCCTAAAATACAAAAATCAGGATTCATCAAAAGTTATTTTGTGATAATCTTTTCTACAGTTTTTTTAATGTCTTTCCAAAAAGCTTCGACCTTACTGCATTGCCACAAACAATGAAATAGAGTCCCCCTTTCATCCATACATTTTATACACACAGTGGGGCAAAAAAGTATTTAGTCAGCCACCAATTGTGCAAGTTCTCCCACTTAAAAAGATGAGGCCTGTTATTTTCATCCTAGGTATACCTCAACTATGAGAGACAAAATGAGAAAGAAAAAAAAAAGAAAAAATCCAGAAAATCACATTGTCTGATTTTTAAAGAATGAATTTGCAAATTATGGTGGAAAATAAGTATTTGGTCAATAACAAAAGTTCATCTAAATACTTTGTTATATAACCCTTTGTTGGCAATGACAGAGGTCAAACGTTTTCTGTAAGTCTTCACAAGGTTTTCACACACTGTTGCTGGTATTTTGGCCCATTCCTCCATGCAGATCTCCTCTAGAGCAGTGATGTTTTGGGGCTGTCGCTGGGCAACACAGACTTTCAACTCCCTCCAAAGATTTTCTATGGGGTTGAGATCTGGAGACTGGCTAGGCCACTCCAGGACCTTGAAATGCTTCTTACGAAGCCACTCCTTCGTTGCCCGGGCGGTGTGTTTGGGATCATTGTCATGCTGAAAGACCCAGCCACGTTTCATCTTCAATGCACTTGCTGATGGAAGGAGGTTGTCATTCAAAATCTCACAATACATGGCCCCATTCATTCTTTCCTTTACACGGATCAGTCGTCCTGGTCCCTTTGCAGAAAAACAGCCCCAAAGCATGATGTTTCCTCCCCCATGTTTCACAGTAGGTATGGTGTTCTTTGGATGCAACTCAGCATTCTTTCTCCTCCAAACACGTCTAGTTAAGTTTTTACCAAAAAGTTATATTTTGGTTTCATCTGACCATATGACATTCTCCCAATCCTCTTCTGGATCATCTAAATGCTCTCTAGCAAACTACAGACGGGCCTGGACATGTACTGGCTTAAGCAGGGGGACACGTCTGGCACTGCAGTATTTGAGTCCCTGGTGGCGTAGTGTGTTACTGATATGGTAGCCTTTGCTACTTTGGTCCCAGCTCTCTGCAGGTCATTGACTAGGTTCCCCCGTGTGGTTCTGGGATTTTTGCTCACCGTTCTTGTGATCATTTTGACCCCACGGGGTGAGATCTTGCATGGAGCCCCAGATCGAGGGAGATTATCAGTATGTCTTACATTTTCTAATAATTGCTCCCACAGTTGATTTCTTCACACCAAGCTGCTTACCTATTGCAGATTCAGTCTTCCCAGCCTGGTGCAGGTCTACAATTTTGTGTCTGGTGTCCTTTGACAGCTCTTTGGTCTTGGCCATAGTGGAGTTTGGAGTGTGACTGTTTGAGGTTGTGGACAGTCAGTTGTCTTTTATACTGATAACGAGTTCAAAGAGGTGCCATTAATACAGTTAACAAGTGGAGGACAGAGGAGGCTCTTAAAGAAGAAGTTACAGGTCTGTGAGAGCCAGAAATCTTGTTTGTTTGTAGGTGACCAAATACTTATTTTACAGAGGAATTTACCAATTAATTCATTAAAAATCCTACAATGTGATTTCCTGGATTCTTTCCCCCCATTCTATCTCTCATAGTTGAAGTGTACCTAGGATGAAAATTACAGGCCTCTCATCTTTTTAAGTGGGAGAACTTGCACAATTGGTGGCTGACTAAATACTGTTTTGCCCCACTGTAGATCTGGAATATTACTATTCTATTTATGTAATTTGGCTGGTGTGATATATGTTCTCATTATCCATCTGTATTGTAACACTTTTAATCTTGTTTTGACTGATTGGGATTGAGCCTTCTTGCATATTGATTCCCAGTCCTCTGAGGAGATCTCTGTTCCCAGATCTTTACTCCATGCATTTCGTTTATCTTCTGGATCTCTTGTGAATTGGACAATATTAAATCGTATAGCTCTGAGCTTTGCTTAGGCTATCCTTAGCCATAATTGTCTCTAATTCAGATGTTAAGGGTTTGGTTATACCATTCTGACTTGTTCTTATGAAACTTCTTAGTTGGAGAAATGTAAAAATATATTTTTTATCTATGTTATACTTACGTTTAATTTGTTCAAATTACATCATGCTATCCGAGTTGGGCGAATACAGGTCCTGAATTTGTACTAGTCCCTTAGATTTCCATGTTCTAAATACAACATCCGCTCTCCCTGGAGTAAAGTGTTGGTTTCCCCATATCGGACTGTACTGAGACAATGTATTAGTTCCTTTAAGACATTTTATCACATCAGACCACACCTTGATCATATTTTTGACAATTGGATTATTAGTTATTTTCATCAAAGTATCTGAGCATAGGTAGAGGGGTAAAGGCAAACTTAAGCTCTCGGATTCCATTTCTTTCCATTGTGGAATATCCTTCTTTGCAAAATAAAACGTAATGCTCCTTAGTTGTGCTGCCCAATAATACCAGGTTATATTTGGAATTATCAACCCCCCCTTATTATCTGGCAAGTATAGCAGGGACATGTTCTGTGAATAATCTTCTAACTTTCTAAAAAAAGTCGTTAAGTGGAAGTAAAGGAATATTTTTGGGCTTTTAGTGACAATCATGTATTGCCTTACAATTATATGTTGGGAACCAGTGCTCTAGTGAGTGGCCCAGCCCTTCGTATATCTTTCTGTATGTGGCCCTCGGTGAAAAAAGTTTGGACACCCCTGACCTATAAATCTATTGTGTCTTATTATTTAATATTCCCACCTTGTTACAATTAATGTGTTATATTATATTGCACTCACCTTCATTGAAGCCTCCTCCAGTTTCTCGAGCCTCTCTTGTTGTGGTATGGATGCACTTATGCTCCTGGACAAAACTACAATAAACATATACATAGGGAACACAAATCAAATCATGTGACCATATGTTTCCTGATTACAAAGCACTAGTAAGCTTTTCATTTGTTTAAACAACTTCAGACATCTCACCCTGATATGGGTGGGGGAGGGCTGGGAGAGAGCGTCGGGTTATGGTTGCTCTCCTCCAGGATTTCCTCCGTGCTGTGGGACTCGAAGGTCCCTCTGTGACTTCTGTCTGCCTTTTTAGTTTGTCCATCTCTGACTGGCCTTCCCCAGCGTCTGGCGTCGATGTGGTGGGGGCAATGGTACGGCGAGATTTGTTTGGGGGAACTGTGCTGGGGCTTGTGGACGAGCGTTTATTCGATGTTGATGTCAGCGAGTTGTCCTTGTAAGATTAAACAAATAGTAAAGTACCATTAACAGACACTATATATTATAGCCAGTGGTGTGAGGTAACTAAGTACTGTTACTCAAGTCCTGTACTCAGACCCGGCGCCAGAACAAATCTACAGAAAGGGCATATGATTTTCATGGGAGGGCACACAAAACCGCCATGTGCCGCGTCCAGTGTCGACGCCAGAGATTTTCTTTTGGGGGTGCTGTGGGGTAGCTTGACGTTTCATAGAGGGTGCTCAAACATGTAGGGTTTCCCATTAATGTACGCGCTACAGTTGAATGTTCAACTGCAACACTCCCCACACGCACAGTGTACCCGTGACTGTTACAATGAAGGCTCGATAATCAGCTCACAGCATATACGTGTAAGCAGGGGTAAAGTGCTATTTTTTTTTTTAAGTGGGGGGCAGACCTAACCTACTCTCGGGGGGTCTGGGGGCATGCTCCCCAGAGAAGATTTTTTTTTTAAATATTGAAGTTAAAAGCATCAATCTGGTGCACTTTGAGAGCAAAATGAAGCGATCTATGATACATCTCTCAACAACACCCATATGAAACAGAACTATAAACAGATTTACTATTTCTTTATGGATATTTTACAAATCACTCCCCTTTTAAACTGTATTCTTGTTTTACTATTATATAGTATTTCATACCTGTTTTTCATTTATTACTCTTATATTACTATCCGACATCACAATGTCAGATGGCCCTCCCACAACGCCGGATTTGCTTGTACTGGAGTACACTTTTGAAGAAATTGTACTTTACTTGAGTATTTCAATGTTTCTACTTCTACCCAACTACAATTCAGAGGTAACAAGTGTACTTTTACTCCACTACATTTATTTAATACCATCAGTTACGTTGCAGATTCTGATTAATGATATGAAATATAACCAACACTTCAATAAGACTTTAAACTTTGTAAATCCACAAGCTACCCTTCAGCATGCAATGTAAATAAAACGGGTTCCATCTTAACCAGCTGTAATAAACATATCGATTAATGAATTAACATATACTATATATTTTTGATATTGATACGCTCAGCGCGTGGATATAGAATTAGCTCAAGCGATGTCCGTTTACGTTAGATTAAATGGTAGTTAAAATGCCTTACCTCATCTGGTAAATCACCAGCAACGGCGACAGTGCAGCAACTGTAAAAACACATTTTCAATGTATAAACCAACGTTAATGGAAAAAAAAACT
This sequence comes from Pseudochaenichthys georgianus, assembly GCF_902827115.2. NCBI lineage: Eukaryota > Metazoa > Chordata > Actinopteri > Perciformes > Channichthyidae > Pseudochaenichthys > Pseudochaenichthys georgianus. The sequence continues at coordinate 19,496,913 of NC_047510.2, forward strand.
GTAATTCTAATCCTAAAATATAACATGTTGCTAACGTTATCGTTGTGAAACGACAACGTACATTTTATTTAGCTTTTTAACGAAGACAGCGATGACCGATCAGTACATGTTTTGGATACACAATACTTTAGATCTTAAATTGTTTGTCTCAAGTGTAAAAGTAAATAACATTACAAACCTTTCTTGTGCAGCTCCAGTATGTTTTTCCGCCATTTTTTCTTTCAAATAGTTTACTGATCGCGCGTCCAAGAAGCCAAGCCCCTCTTATAACACAAGCACCATGGGAAATGTAGTGTGAATTAACTCAAGCGACTACAAACAAAATGCCGAGGTAAAGGTGGGAGCTGCAGTCGTTGAATACTTTAAAAACGGTAGAATTTAATGACAATATATGGAGGTCCGATTATTGTGATACATTGACGATTTTCACACCACCGTAAAGGCTTCAAATGCCAGGAGTTTTAATGCCCCATCAAAAGGGGGAAAAGCGCCTATGGTTATGGCATTTATATGAAGTATTAGGTAATAATTATTATGATAATCATCACACCTGGTCATTTATAGTCCATGTAAAATTTATTTTATTGCTTTTTGGATCTTTGAAAGTTTTTAAGCTTCTAATTATGATAAACTCTCCAATAGACTATAACCTTATTTTGACATGGAAGGTATTGAAAATAATCTTGACTTTTTCAATAAAAAAACTGCTAAATTAGAAAACACACTTTAACCCCCGCCCAAAAAGAGGTGTGGCCTTATCGTCTAGTGTAGTAATACAATGCTGCATATATTTGGAGTAATTGGGTCCCATCAGAAGAAAGCTATTGAAATTAAATGAGACTTGCAAGAGAAACTGTAACATTTTCATTATCATAGAAAAGACCTGAAATCCCCCCCAAAAAAGAAGTGTGTCCTTTTTGTCCAGTTATGGTATAACTCCACATTTGCATTTATTTGCAATCATTAGGCCACATATGTCTGTATCCATGAGTTTTCAATCAATAAAAAACATGCAGTTGGATTGGATTTCTATTCAGATATTTGTAGGGGGGGAAAGTGATTTATTTAAGATATTCTAGTTTGTTTATCAAAGATAAATATCAAACAGTTATCAATGTCTAATCTCCTGAGATTGGCATGTTAAAATCAGTTTGCAAGTTAACACCAAAGGTACAAGATTGTCTTCCATCAACTGATTCTGATGGCACAATTGTCTTTGTCCCGAGTCATGTGTCATATGATGATACAAGGTTTAATAAGAACTGCCCTCTTTGTTCAGTTACACTATATTCTCATACTAGGATTATTCTTTACTTACCAATTTATAAGAACAGGATAGTTCATGAACAGCATGCTCATCCCCTCCAAGTGAAGACACACATCAGTTTTTGTACCCAACAAAACATTTGACAGACTTCAACATTTGTATCTGTAAGTCTTTATAAGTCTGTTAGAGATGTTTTGCACTTTTTACAAAATCAAAGAGAGTATTCAAAAGAATCAAAAACACTTTTGCAGTTCTCTGGGAGAATGCCCCATTGTGTGCCTGTACTCTTCACTCTGGATGGCACACAGTCTCGCGCTCTCGCACTCCACTCAATACTGCTGTCTTCATGGCCTTGTGTAGCAGCAGGGAGGAACAGAGGAAGAAAGAGAGAGAAATGTAGAAAAGAGTTATAAAGAAATGAGAGAATTGGAAGAAGGGAGGGATACACAGAGTGTACAGTACTGCAGGCCATGACTGTCTCAGCTGTCTTGTATCACAACAGCTCTTATCCTCCTGCTCCAGAGTCTTCTCTCTCTTTACAGTTTAGTTGGTAAGGGTAACGGTAGCTTTTGGCACTTCAAGAAGGCAGCCTGAGAGATCCTTTGCCCAGCAGGAACTGCAGGATACGATCCACCAGCAGAGCGGCGACAAAGTCCACTACCAGAACCTGGGCAATGATGAACTTGAACTGCAAAGAAGTAAACAGGAAGAAGGTTACCTCATGAAGAACATCATCATTAGGAGGCAACTTTAACATAACGGTTGATGGTTAATCATTTTCCACTCACCTCAGTTGGTATATCTACAAGAGAAAACTGTTCGTTGAATTCGGGTGAGGAACCAGAAAGAAGTCCCACAATCGCTAATCCTGACAGAGCGATACTCCATAGCAGTGGTCGATTCTCGGTGAGAGACTCCATGAAGGGATGACCCTTACAAACACAACAAGAAATGCCATGAGTTTACATAAAAGAATGTAGTGACAGTAAATACCAATTGTATTAAGAATAAGTACCTTGTAGTTAATGGCAAACGTGGCCATCTGCATGGCCATCGACATTATGTACACGGTGCTGTTGATTAGACTAGGTTCAAACTCTTTATATATATCTGCAAACCGCTCCGATCTGCGGGGAAAAAAAGGTCAAGGGAAATGTCATTATCATTTATAAATGTCATGTGACTATTGTAAATATTTAACTGCTGTTTCTCTGTCTTAGTTGGGTTTACCTCGGAGGACTTCTGCTTTGTGCCTCTTTGTAGAGAAACACCAGACTACAGAAGTGAACAGCAAACTGCAGCAGCACAGTCAACACCGTATAAAGATTAAAGATGTTTGGTAAGGGCCGCTCTCGAGACAACGTTTTCAGTGGCTATATAAACAGAGGGGGGTAAAGGAACATTCAGTAAAGACACAATAACTTGCTTGAATAACAATCAGTCCCAAGTATGTAGAGCCTGTATTTTCCAACATAAATTCTCACCTTCGATCTAGAGATGAAGAGGAAGCATCCGGCTAAGAGCAGGCCCTGCAGTGTTGCCTGGAAATCGCTAAACTTGACCCCCTCGAGGTAGAGTACAGACTGGCTGTAGGCCAGCACCAGGGCGTTCAGAGCGAGGATCTTAAACATCTGGAGTGTTGTTACCAGAGTGCAACGACCTTGCTTTATTACATGGCAGACTGGGAATACAAACAAACATTCAAATGTGGGGACCATAACATGCACCGATTTTTGCAAACTGAAATCATAAATGTATGTTACTTACTGCACTGTATGGATGAGAGTTTGGAGGTGAAGGGGGCAGCAATGGAAGCATCACCTAGCTTCACTACTTGTATCTGATCCTCTTCAAGTTCCCGTAAGACTTGACTGATCCTCTCCTGTTAGTGAATAAATCCCTGATGTTAAGACCAGTGAACTACACATTTTGAACAGACACACATTTATTCTCTTTTTTAGGCTATATGTTTATTTGGTAATGTTGGTAACTAGGGATGAAGCCACCATGCTGCATTCAGTGGTACAATAAATCCGTTAGTAATTGGTAGACTATTCAGGAAGAAGGCCCTTTTTGACCTTTTGTGCTGCAAGCTGCTCTTCTCTCTGGGCCATGACCCTCTGCCGGGCTGCTCTGGAACTCAGCTTCCCTCCTGAGCTGACGGGTGGTAAAGGTCTGAGTTCTGCTGCGGGCTCCTTTTCTCTCCCCCGTTTCTTCCTTTCAGGCATTCGCTCAGGTGCATTCGCCAACAGAGCAACACCTGAGAAATCAAGGTCATCACTACATGTCGGGGCTCATATATAGGGACACAAATGCTTTCAGTCTTGGTGGTTGATAAATCTTACCTATGTGGGCATGTTTGAGAGCTCCAACATCATTTGTGCCATCACCACACATCAGGGTCACATAACCGAGCCCCTTAAGACTTGTGATGACAAATTCCTGAAACAGAACAGGAGGTTATTATAGCTCATGACTAACAAAAGACCCTTAATGTTCACCCTTTGATACTGTTGTACAGTACATTGAATCTGACATACATTCCAAAATGACATAATTATATATAACAACCCCCAGTCACACAAAATGAGTGGTGTCAACTAGTTCAAATACATGTATGTTGCTGTTGTATTGTAGAATAACATCCGTCTACATCTCAAAGTATTTTTGTATAAACAGCCTTCGATTCTAACAAAAAACACACTAGTGATGTTTGAGATGGCTAAACTTGGTCTGCTATCTCACTCTATTGTGGTAGTGGTTTGTAAACCTCCATGTAATGTACATTTTTGGGACCTACCTTCTGTTTTGGACTGACACGGGCAAACACTTGAACGTAAGGCAAGAGGCTATTGAGTAGTTTGGTGTCACAGCTCAGTCTGGTGAGCCCCTCCCCTGTTACACACAAGTCAAACTGACTCACGAAGGCAGAAATGGAGGGAGGGGGCAGTGGTACACACACACTGCCATCAATGGACTCCCAAAGCCACGCACCTGGAAATAAACATTAGAGGTACATTATTCTGTACTGTTGTTGGTTGAAACACCCATTGCATGAGGATTACCACAAAAAAAAAAAATGGTGATGCCCTTTAGATGCAACCTTTTAAACAGACATTGTTCTCCACTAACTTACAGTAAAACATGTTATTCTGTAAAGTGATGACTTGTCTTACCCTGATTGGGGCTTTGCTGCAATACAAGTGTGTGTTCTTTCTGCATGAAGGCGAGCTCTCTTGCTACGTGGCACGCCGTAAGAGGGTTGTCGCCTGTGATCATCACCACCTGACAGCAAAGTCAAAGCAATTATAAACCATGCTGTTGAAGAGTGTATGCAGAATGTTGTGTTGTCAGCTTATTTACATGATGAGATGCCTCCTGGATCTCTCTGATGACGGCCTTGCTGTCACTCTTAAGCGGGCAGGACACAACCATGAACCCGGCAAAATGCAAGTCACACTCCAGAGCATCCCGACTCATCTCCCGGACCTATGAAACGCAAAAAGATCAGTCAAACCTGCTCGGACCAGACAGTCTCTGATAGTTTTAGAATAAAATCAAAATAAGAACCTGCTGATGACTGAGGTGTCCAATCTCTTTGTAACCCAAGGCCAGCACTCGAGCCCCTTCACGAGACATTTCCTTGTGGACTTCGTCATAATTTGCTGGACTTTCTGAAAACTACAATAAAAGCCACATTAGAACGCCAGTTGGTAAGCACACATGATTAGACTAGAGCATGTCTGTATTAGGGATATTTACCATTCCTCTGAGTGTCTCTGGCGCTCCCTTGACAGTTGAGATGTAGCAGAGTTCAGTGGAGCCGAGTTTCTCATAGGAGGCCAGGACTGACATCCTCTTCAGTGCACTGGCAAAGTGGAAACGCTGGTGGATCTTAAGTCCCTGAGTTTTGAAACCCCGAGAGAACACCTTCTCATCTGTTTAAATGGCAAGAGCAAATGAGACACGCATAGTGCTATTAAGAGCAAAGGTAACTCAACACGAACATCCAGATTTAAATGCAAGAACAGCTTCACTTTAAAGCCACATTAACCCACAAGCTGAGCAGTTTCATATCAATTACTCACACTGTTACAGTTTTGTAAGACTTTGTAAACACATATTTTCATATAGTCAAGCTGTTGTTAAAACACGACCCCCATTCACTTTGATCAATCAAGCCTTTTTTTTACTTATTAAAAACGTAACTTGACGTTAAGATACTCTGGTCAAATTACATCACCAAGTTAAACACAGCATAGCGGTTCGACAGAGCACAACAGCCGCTGCCCGTGCACTGTGCGTTTAGTGGGAGATCCCAGTACCTTTAGTGAGGCTCCAGTCAGCGGCTGTCAGCATGGCCTTCTCCAGTGGATCTCCGACCAGCTGTCCATCATCCAGAGTGACCAGTGAGTGACAGGTGGCCACCACCCGATGCGTCTCAATTGGAATCTCAGATACGGGTATCACCTCTTTTCCTTCCCTGTAATAGACACAAAGTTATTACTCATTTACAAACACAAAGTATTTACAAACCTTAACCATAGCATAGTTTACTGCGTTTGTAATTCACAAGTTTTGCTGAAGGAACAACAGTGGTTGGCATGTTTTACCTGAGGCCTGCTACTCCTCGTACCACCAGGCTGTCACTGGTCAGTGTTCCTGTTTTGTCAAAACAGCAGATCTCCACCTTCCCTGCAAAGGGTATCCTGAAGGGCTCTGTACAGAAAACATCTAAGAAGGGGACAAGAGGATTTGAATCAAACTACTGCTGTAACAAGCTTTGTATTATAAGCTGCTTTGTCCAGGTCTTTGAATTGCTCTTTAACACATGCAGGATAGGAGCAAAGAGACATACACAGTTTAGCCAGGGCGATGAGAGACGTATTAACTGCCAAAGAGAGCTCTATGGGGAGCTCTGGTGGAACAACTGAAGTAAGGATCAGTGTGCACTCCAAAAACAGCTTGTAGCGGTTCCTGCTAGCATCCTTGGTCCCTGTAGGTGTGATAAAGGAAAAAGAGAGTTTTTCAATATTAAATATGCCATAACCTCCGGCTATTTGCAAAAACTTTGAATGTCTGTGTTCAATAAGAATTACATTGTATACAATTGGTTCTATGCATCTCACCTTCTAACCACACATAAAGAGCTGCAGCAATGGCAAACACAAGGAGGAAGAGGATGAAGATGAAAGTCTCCATGTTGTTTGCCGTCACTCTTTTCACACCAAAGAGGATTGTTCGCAACAGTTTACCCTGGAGGCAAGGTTTTTGCACACAGTTAGTACACTTTCAAAGCTAAATTAAACATGTCGCCAAACTAGAAAAATGCATTGAAATAAAAAAACTGAGCGTAGTAAGTAAAATATTCTCCAGGTCATGTTCTCTCACATGAATTTCATCTGTTGCCATCAGGGCGAAGATATGCTCTACCTGCTCAAAGGACTAATCGCTTTTCAAAATCATTCATCCCTTCTGCACTCAAACTTTTAAATTCTTGAAAGGCTTTTAACTTGATTATTTATTTATTTATTATTGTGATGCTATGAACTATTTATAGTGTAAATTGGAATGATCCACATCTGTGCTCCCGGGTGTATCTGTGTATTTTCTTCCTGTATGTTCCTGCCTGTGTACATGACATAAGCTGCTGCTCATAACCAATTTCCCCTTGCAGGATTAATAAAGTTGTTGATTGATTGATTCAGCAACTTCCTTACCTGAGAGGTGTAGAATCCTGTTCTCAGTACATAGGCCACACAGCCGTTGTCGACAGCTGCACATAAAGAAGATGAATGGGCTTTTCATCAGAAGATGGGCAATTGTCACATTATAATTTACAACAGCCTTCATATGTTGTTGGTAACAGATAACTGAAAAAAGACAGAAATGAGTAATTACGTTTGAGTCCAGCACTGGCCTTTAAAGGGGGGCTATGTTGGACCACTTTTGTCCCCCCAGAGATGATGTGAAGTCGAGAGTCACTCTGAACATCCAAGATTCGCTCTGGGTCCAAGTCCTCCACTGGCTCCTACACACCCCATAACACAGCAGTGATTACAATACCCCACAGTAAGATTAAGACATGCCATTTAGAGCGACTAAGGCTTTCATTCCAAAGTGTACGCCCTCCGATCTGTACAGTGTCATCATGTATATATTAGTTTGCCTCTAACCTTCATCTGGGGCACCGACTCTCCGGTCAGCATCGCCTCATCCACAATGCAACGGCCCCTGAGTAGCAGCACATCACACGGGACCAAGTTGTCCTGGGGCGAACGTCCTGTGTAGTGGAGAATACACATTTGAAACCCTCAGTAACAGAGTCAATCTGATGTTTGTGGCAAGAAGTCTGACAAATGTTAACAGGACATTACCTATTGAGACAATGTCACCAGGGACAAGCTCATCACTTGAAATAGGTCTCCACTTCCTATTGCGATATACCTAGCAGAAAATACATGAAGATAAATGAGTTATGCTTTACATGGAAGATACTTTTTGTCTATACTTTTTGTTTTATTAAATATAACGATATGGTTTTAAACGTGATTTAGCCTACCTGGATCATATAGGGCTTGTTTCCCATGCGGCGAATCTCGGACATATTCCTCATTTGCTGCTGGACCAAAGAGGCCTCGAACGCCACGAGCATGAACAGCGTGAAAACACTGTAGTACCAATACTCATCCAGACACCACAGGCCAACACAGAACACCTGGGGGATGGCAGAACACAGATTACTTCAAATGGATACAGATTTCATTATAAGGTCAGTAACATCATATCTAAAGATATTTATTGAGAAGTATTTTTACAACAAAAATATATATACCTGGAAAACAAAAAAGGGAGCTGTGGCCCTCTCTTTGAAGAGCTCCAGGAAATCTGGCACCATCATCTCAGCACGATTGGTGCCGAAACGCTTTTCTACCGCCCGGAGCTCCGCCTCCTCCTGGTAGCCACGCCAGGACTGAAAGTCACTCATTGGGTTGTCTATGGGGAATGCTATCGGAAGGAAACATTTCTTTTCTTTGTGGTCAAATATGTAGCGGATCTTTTGAAACTCAAAAGATAAAATCCCCTCGCCATTTTCATCCTGTAGGTCAGAAAAAGAAAGACCATTTTAATTAGCACCATTTAATCAAGAAAGGTTGATTATTGTATTTACTGATTGTATATTTACAAGTTTTAATCTTAAAGTGTGTGACAAAATACAGAAAACAATAGATTTGGGAGATGTTTGGAATAAAGAGTAAATATGTAAACTGACCTGGTCCCTCTGTAGTGCCACAAGCTCGGCAGAACCGTTGTTGGGGCAGGGAACGACCTTAGCCAGCGTAGCCTTTTTTGGATCTTGTTCCTGTGCAAATAAACAGGTGACAAATTCACACACTGTTCCAGGTCACTGTTATTTTTGCTGCTTTGTCCATAATATGAACTTCAGGCCCATTTTTAAAGAATCCTCGACATTTAACAACAATAAATGTCTAGGCTAACCAGATTACATTGTTGATACAAATCTATTTGTATGTATTTGTATGATTGACTGCCTCCAGACAGAACGCAAAGAAATGCTAAGCAATCTACCCTTGAATTTAGAAAGAACAAACTTAAACTTTAGAACATTTATTTTCTGACATATTCTGGAATTACATTTCCTATTACCATGCAATGATAGACACAGATTTGTTTTACTTTGACACCACCATATGTATGAATCAGCAATTAGATTTGCTTGATACAAGTTTTATTTTATTTATAATCCTCTACTACTTAAAAGGCATTTCATGGTCTGCTGCCTCGCATCGTTTGCATCAATTACGCAGAAAATAGCCGGGCAACACTCTATGAGCTTTCAGGGCTTCTTTATGCGTTCAGGTGACCATACAGAATTGTGGAAGATGTTGCAAAATGGCTTTAAATCAAATTAATATAAGAGGCACATTCCTTTCCTGGTTAATAAACGTACATGCTTGACTCTGAGTTGCTTTTAGTTTCGTCTACTTTTCTGTTTTGTCTGTAACATATGTTTTCATTTACGCTGCTCTCTGTATTGGCAAGCTTTTACTTTAAAAAATTTTTTTGTTTTAATTACAAAAATAAAAGTGTTTCAAATAAAAAACAACCATGGGTGATGTGCACACATCACTAAGACCTTTTCATAACTTGAAACAAAGACAAATGTGGCAGTGAGAACTGTCATTGCAGTTGAAGTTTTTCCTTGTACTATGTGAGGGTCTAAGGACAGAGGTTGTCGTATTGTCATACTGATATTCTGTACAAACTGTGAAGTCCACTGAGACAAATGTAACATTTGTGATATTGGGCTATATAAATAAACATTGATTGATTGCTGATTCCAGCAGGGAAAGTTTGATTATTGGTGGCCCCTCAAACATTTAGCAGGGGTCTATTCCTAACACCTGCTGCCTACTTTTATAGAGCCCTTGAGCAAGCAATGATTCCTGAATTAGTGCTAACCCTGAAAACCTTTGAATTCTATGTTAAAGGGATATGTTAAAAACAGTGGATAACATTGAAACATACCCCACTATTATAGTTGTATAAATAATGTTTACCTTGGAACAAGTGAGCAAGCAGTGTGCGTGCACGGACCAATAACCAGAGAGCGCTGTGAGAACGTGCGCGATCCCGATAGCGGCTAGCGACAGGAGGCCTGCCTCTGGATACTCGGAGGCTCCATACACTCCGAACCACACGTACATCCAGCTTGGATAGAGAACAGCCAGAAACGGGAGGACTGTGCCGTGTAGTAGACGGGGCCTGCGCCGGTACAGCGTCACCGAGCTCACCAGCTCGTCGCCGGTGCTGCTGTCATGCTGGCTGTGATTCTCAGAGGGGGCCATTTGCAGCTCTCCCGGTGCCTGGATCCCATCTTCAGCCATATTTCCCTCTTTCTTGGGGTCGTTCATTGAACTTTACTCACACCTCTGCCCCCCCTCTATCATCCACCACCACCCCGTCGTGCTGTTGTCGGTAAAATACGATTCAACACACGGAGCGGTGCTCGGTCCAGCCTTCGGAGCCCGTTTACTGAATCGCTCGGTTTCTGGTTTCTGGCCGTAGCTTCCGGATACGTCAACACGCAAAGACACGTAAGATTGTCTGAGTACATCACAAATGAACTGGAAAAAACACTCAATTATTATACCAACACGGTAAAAAAAAATGTGGGTGAGGTTCAAGTTTACGCTACGTAATAATATACATATATAAAATATCGGCTGCATTCGTCGTGGAGTGCTTTTAGTGTAATAGTAGGTGTATACCACTTTAATAAATGCATCGTCATCAAAGGGGTTGGGCTAACATTTGAGATTGACACAAGCAGGAACCAATACGATTTTAGAACTATTTCCGATTGTTGCATTTCCATCCAATCAGAGGGTGTGTATAGTGTAGTTACGGCACAGACATGGCTCCACATGCAGTACTGCTGGTGCTATAACCTTGATTCATCAGCTTCTCGGTTGAGGAAAGCCTAAAACGAACAACATGTAAGACTTTTAAACATGGGTCATATCAACAAAACATTTGCTATGTTCTCTAGTCTAGGGAAGTAGGTACTGTACTGTAGAGAGATAGATTCAGACCGTAAATAATTACATTTTCTACCACCATAAAGCTACTTAATTACGTTTACTATATTGCTTGTGCTTGCTTTAGAAAGTGTATCAGGTTGATCGATGGCTTATGGGACGTGTCTACAATCACTGAATGATTAACATGTGTCGTCTTTCAGGCAGGCTGCTATGGATATCACTGCAAAGTATTGCAATAAAGAAATGGAGGCATATGGGTCATGTGTGGCCTCCAACCCATCTACATGGCAGTCAAAGTGTCATGAACTGAAGATAAACGTTGCACAGTGCACATCATCCCAGTAAGGCCACATATCTGTACATTCACTCCAATGTTCTTCAACCTCACACCCACATCTAAAAAGCAAAATGGTATCTTATTCCTAATTTCTCTTATGTGTTTCTATAGTCCAGTGATTCAGAAGATCAGACAAGAGTGTTCGGGGGTGTTTGTCGAGTTTGAGCGCTGCCTGAGAGAAAACCCGGACACACCTGCCTCCTGCTCGCCTCATGTAGCTCGCTTTCTGGCCTGTGCAGAGTCAGTAGACCTCAGTGGAGTGGGTAAGTCCCTTTGGAATTGGCCATACACAACTCAAGGTCACATATGAACAGTTGTGAATAGAATCTTTTAAAACTAGGAGAGTAATGTGCAGATTACTATGCCTCCTCACCTTGCTTTTTTTCCCTATCACCCTGAATGGTTTGTGCCTGCTGTGTTTTCAGACTTGCAGATGTTCAAGGAATACCTTACCCCCTAAATTAACATTTTTTAATCTATTAACTGTTACCTTGGATTCTTGAAGAAAACTTTTTTTTCCCTCGCATGCCTCCACGGTGAATGAAGAATCTCACACAACAGCTGCACAATACTTGTCTCATTTAGCAATGCATTTGTGCCAAAACCTTAGTATTCAAAACAATGTTTTTGTTGTACATGGATGTTAGTCTTACTGTGGCTGTTTTATCCGCGTTTGAATTTTTTCTTCACCCTGGAGTTATGTGAGAACATCGAGGTTTAATTAATGGATTATCCAAATAGTATTTGGAAGTATTCCTTAAGGTCTTGTTCTGTGCGTTTTTGTCTGATACAAAAACACATTCAAACAGACCCATGGGTTATCATATGAATACAAAATGGTACGACATGTACTACACCATCTTTGAGTGGTATCACTTTAAAAATCAACATACCAGTACATGTTTTCTTCTTTTCATCTACAGATCCGGTACCTCAGCCATCGTAGCATCAAGACATCTCCCATCTCTGTCAGATTCAGATTGGTTGGTTTTACACATTTCCCAGCCATGTTACTGTACTGTATTTACAGTGAAAGTAAGGATATCTGTTTACCTCTGTGTGACTTAATGTGACTATTTGTCTTTCTTCAGGAAAGATATGAGAGAAATGCAACAGTACTTTGACTAAGAAAATGTGTCGAATATTTAATTACCAGATCGTCCTTTTTCTCATACTCATGTAAATGTTGTGTTCATATTAAATTAAAATGTATTCCTGCCTACATGCGGGATATATGATTTTTATTTAATCATCTCATTAAAATTAACTTGTGTTTCTTATCCGATGTGGTTATCCTTTGTTGTTGTCTGCTGCTCAGGTCTGTCCCTCCCACACTTGCCCTCTCTAGGTCTGAGTCTGAGTCAAATATTAAACCGGAATGTATCGCTCCCACACAAACTGTCCTGACTGCACAATGACAGAGAAATAGGGAGTCTGGGAAGAAAGGAGAAGGAGGAGACTTTCCTTTTCTAATCAGCGGGACTACTGAGAGAGACAGAGGGAGGATATTGAGTTATGAGCCCTGTGACCACTAAGCAGAACAGACCTTTTCTGGTTCAATTATTAAAGCTTTGAAGGGGAGGGGAAAAGGATCCCTTTCTTGTGTGTTAAATATCTTTGGTTTATACCAGATGAGCAACTGATTAGTGCGTCATAATTGATCATACTTAGGACAATAAGGCAAGTGCACTACAAAGATGAAACCGTAGAGTGTATTGAAGATACGGCAATATTACATTCAAAGCACATCACCTGGCAGTCACTGAACAAAAAAAGTTAGATAGGAACTTGCCTAATACCGCACAAATAAATTACATTCACAAAAATATCACTGTAAAAATACCATGTGTCAGTGATCAGAGTCAAACATGAAAAAATGTTAACGAGCTGTAGCCGATCACTGGCACCTAAACAAAAACAAGTATAACCCTAATCCTATTTTTTTCTGCAACACATTGTAAATTTGACCCTGATGCTTTATGCACTTTCTATCCAACTTCAGTTTGGAGGCTATTTTTTTAGACCTACTTTGTGACACATAGATATCATGCTACAGTTTAAATAGTTGCTGATTATCACAGAATAAGGTACAAAATATCAACCTAACAACGTCTAATTTTTCTGAGAAAGAAATGATTACTGAAACTGACCACAATAATTAATTGTAACACAGTCATACTTCCATTTACATTTAAAAGCACATCATGTGCTCAGTGTCCTTACTTTTGGGGATTATAGATGTGTTGGTTGTCAATAACGTCACTGCCTCTGAGTGATTACATTATAAAAGAGAAAGCTAAAGCAATAATCATGTATTCAACCCTGTTTCCGCATAAGGCTCCTCAAATGACTCTGTAGTGCTGTCTCTTTTTTTTTGGTCAATAATACCTGTCATGCAATATCAAAAACTAAGCATGGATTTGGGAATTTTCATAGAGTTTCGTCCTCTTTCCAAAGTACATCCTTGAATTTACTGGGAAAACTAAATTGTAATCCTATCTAGCACAATATCCTGAGTTATAGCTCAGGTCGAATATTCATACACACTAACCTGAGAGCAAAATGATACTCCAATCCATATACTGTACTGTATACGCTGCAGTCTTTCACACACAATAATCCTGTCAGAAACATAAAACATTTTGCAATGTCATCATTTCATTAAGACTCTCAGCTGCTCATACGGCCTGCCAAGACTCCTACATACATGTAATTTGAACTAAACCAATTTTTGTCTGTAAATCAGAATTTACATATGAGTATGCGTATTTGTTTTTTTAAAGTGCCATGAAACGTGTTTCATTGAACATTACCACAACCAGAGAAATTGAGGTCTTTTTACACATTTTGGACATTTACAGTGTATTTCCAGCATGTGATTATTATCAAGGAAAGATGGTTGGAACATGACGCAAATCTTCTTCAAGTGATATTATGACTATGCTTGTGATGATTTTGGCCTTTGAAAAAAGCTTAAGAGTGTGTTTCGGTGTAGGCTGTAGTCCCACAGGCATGTTTTAGACGGACTCCATTAGCTGCATCTCTGAGGTGAAGGTGGAACAGGAGTGTGAAGGGTGAGAGTTTATGGGGGTCAGGAGGTGAAGTAGGAGTTCTGCATGGAGTAGAGGCGGTCAATGGGGTTTCCCACCCGTCCAGACAGGAGACTGCCGTCCCCTGTTGCCAAGAGGCAGTCTCCAAGGTGACCAAGGCTTCCATCGCTGTCCAGGTCATGGAACACTGTCTCTGAGTCTGCGGAGAAAAATTGTGTGAACAGCTGAAGTGGATCGGTTTTCAACCAGAGAGCACAGAACGATATGAAAAGAATATAAAAATAAGCACGAATTTTACTCTCAACTCCACAAAGCAAGCAGGCAGAGAGTCAGTCTCTGTAGTTTAATCTCAGCCTTTTCCTTACATTCTCACAAACACACAACCTTTACAACTGAAATCCCGTTTCCCAAAATCTGTTGAATCACCCATCAGCTAATGCAACTCGTTTGAGTCCAATATTACATTTTGCCTCACTATCTCCCACTGCACATTATCTAAGGAAATAATGAAGAAAATATTTGGCAATGCATCTGTTTTGCTAAGGCTCCATGCAAGCTTTCGAAATAGGCTGACATTTACTGTAACTACTCAGACAAAATGACCTTGAAGTGCGGTTTGGACTACTCATGACTAGCTGGGTAAATCACAGGTTTCATCACGGTACACTTTTATATGCAGGCATCTTTGGACAATAATACAACATTTTACACAATTAGTCAGACTTATGTAAACAACTAAACGTCTTGGAAAGAAAGAGTGACGTGCCATGTGAATTTCAAAATAAATGTGTATCTTAAAGATTATGCATCAATCTTTTAACTTTGCATTGAGAATATTGGCATGTATTGTTACACCCATGACAGTCAAAACCAGAATTGAAAGGAGATAGGGACAGCATTTGCATTTTTAGATAAGGTTTGTATGGAGTCAAAGCTTTGACCTTTAGTCTTACCATAGGAGTGGAGCTGTTCATTGTTCAGCTGAGGCGGTGTGAGGCCATGTCTAAATGGCTCTCCACCGTAGATGTTGGGATCCAGAGCGAGTAGCTGCTGACGCGGCAGAGAGGGATATACCAGCATCCCATCCATGCCATGGGTACTAGAGCCATCTGTGCAGAGGTGAGAATCACTTTAATCAACCCATTAAATAGATTGTTTTGGTTTTTGTTTATTCTTCCTTTTTTCTCGATGTTACATTGGCATATCAAGCGCTTACCCTCACTGTCGTCATTGCTCTGGCGGCTCCCTCTACTTGGTCCTCTCCTGGTTCCTCCCAGCTGCTCTTGTTCCTGCTGCTGCTGCTGCTGTTGCTGCTGTCTGCGAGCTATCTTTTTCATCTAAGGCACAACAACAGTGTATGTATAAATGCTTTTCTTTGTCCTCAGAAAATGTATAACCTTGTGTAAGTCTATACTAAATCTAACCTTGGCTCTCTGGTTTTGAAACCACACCTGCACAACACGCACTGTCAGCCCAGTCTCTGCAGCCAGTGTCTCCCTCACCTGCAGATTAGTTTTGAATTGTTATTGAAACACCAGTTTAGACTGATTAGTATGCAATCTTCCACAGAGCAATAACGTTTGCATGGGAAAGGAGTATATTCCTGTACACATTTCCATTGATAAAACAAGCTGGTACTCCTACCTTGCGGCAAGGCTTAGCAGACACTTCAAAGGAGGCCTTGAAAGCACGCCGCTGCTGTGTGGTCAAGATAGTGCGTGGTCGCTTTGAACGCTTGTGGTCCTTGCTGTCGTCCCCACCTTTCCCGCCTCCAGAGCCTCCTCCACCATCCTCATCCTCACTTTTCACTGAGCAAGGTAACAGACAACAAAACAGTCAGGACATCTGGTACGAGAGGGGTACATTTTCTCATTCCATTAAATGGAGAGTACATTTAATATTGAAGTGACTTTGACCTGAATTCTGTGGATTTCTTAAACTATCCACTAGTTTTGTAGGTAGTGCACTGAAGGCTCAGCTTCATATACCATAGGAATTCACAGAATGCACTGTAAAATAATGACTTATTTTCTATCTAAGACAATTTGCTATTGTGGTGTGATGTTTTTGCAAGCAAATGTGTTGTCTCACCAACTCAGATAGGCTTCTGTTTGAGATCCAGTTAATTTACAGAATTATTTGTACTAGTAAGTGAACAGAGGAGCAGCATGAGACTTGAGAAAAATATTTTAAATGGGGTCCAGGCAAAGCAGCTTTGTAAAGAACCTCCTTTACCTGAGTCAGTAGGTGTGGGACTAATAGCAGCCAGCATTTCTCTCTCCTTCTCATAGTCCATGCGGCAGAGCAGCTGGCCTTCTTTCAGCACAAACTCATCACCTCTCTGCAGCCGGCGTTCACACTCACAGCAGGTGAAGCAGCCAAGGTGGTACACCTGGCCTAGCACACGCATTATCAGCTCCGAACGTCCAATCACCTGCAGGCAAGCGCTGCACTTCCTTACAAACAACCTGAAAGTGCACAAAAAGACACAAATATGGGCTTATATGAGAAGGATAAATAAACTGCAAAGCATGGCATTCAGGGAGTTCAGGAGTACAGAAAAAGAGATGTGAGGTA
Source organism: Pseudochaenichthys georgianus (assembly GCF_902827115.2). Lineage (NCBI taxonomy): Eukaryota > Metazoa > Chordata > Actinopteri > Perciformes > Channichthyidae > Pseudochaenichthys > Pseudochaenichthys georgianus. The sequence goes on from NC_047510.2 coordinate 19,513,710, forward strand.
ATTAAAGATGGAGGCACAGGCAACAAGCTCTGATACATTTTACCCTCATATTAAACGATCCTGGAGATTAGAATAGTCTCTTAATTAAAGGTCATATAGACATTACCCAATTCACAGAGCAACAAGGTGAACATCTGCTGAGAGGACTACTGTGCATCTTTAGATTGCCTTTTCTTTTCTTCCTCGTAACAGTAGGTGGCAGTAGTAAGCTTATGAAAGGAGAGCAGCCTGTCCCTTAAATGTGGACATCTGTTTGATCGGGTAAACTCCAGTCTATCCATATCCCACCCACAATCTTAAGGTAGTTATTTAACTCTATACATAAAGCTTAATACAGAGTCTTTCTCAGGTCCATTGCTTTTCCCCATGACCACTTCTTTCCTTTTTTCCCTCCGTCTCTCCTCCTGTGAGATGTTATAACCCTTCAATATGTCTCCTGCCTCATCATCTCTTCACATCCCCATTTCCATTCACGGGGCCTAAGTCTCTGCCATTAAATTCCTCTCAAATCCCTGCTTTCGCACTTGGTTTCCTCCCCCTCCCTACCAAGTATTTTCTGCCAGCATTCCCAGTTCTCCCTCACGCCCTCCCAGCCTGCCTCCCCAGTTCACTGAAACTAATAAAGACAGGATTAATTAGATTGTTGTTTAAACAGTGCGATGGCCAGACAGACGCTGTAAACTCATAACCAGGGATTGAGGATAGCATGGGGTTAATCTCCCTCCTCTCGTTTATGCACACTAAAACACACTTACACACACAAACATAGACACACACACCCACACATGCACACACCCCCGCACACACCCCCCCACACACACACACACACACACACACACACACACACACACACACACACACACACACACACACACACACACACACACACACACACACACACACACACACACACACACACACACACACACACACACACACACACACACACACACACACACACACACACACACACACACACACACACACACACAGGCATGCACACAGACATTTGCACACACCCACACACTGAGTATCTAGTCAGACATTGACTAGTGACCAGCGTTCACCAATACCCATGATCATGCCTGGGTGTAATATGCAATCAAGATAGATATGCTCAATCGACAGAGTATGTATTTAACTGGAAGAGTTACAAGGTAGTCAGAGTATAGGAGTGAGCGAGCAAGGTCAGCGGATGAAGAAATAGCAGCAAGAAAAAAACACAAACCTGGACAGGAGGGGAGGGAGGAGGGGGAGAAAGGGAGAAGTGTTGACGGTCCCTGACTGAGTGATAGGAAGGTGTTGCTGCCCAAATCTGGAGTGTAAAGAAGGAGCCGATTCTGCACATCAGAGCTCTGTGATTCTGTCCCAAACGCAGCTGCTGCGGCTAATCTTTCTCAATCCATCTGCCAAACTCTCCCCAAATGACAGTGTCGCTAACTTGACATCATAACACAAACACAAGTGGCCCCAAACAGCCCTGCACAAATCTGTTGTGGCAGGACCTTGTGTAAAACTAAAGGTCGCTCAACCAATCATCCTTTAGAAACACTGCATTGCTTCTTAGAGATGCTTCTAACGTAAGATATCTGCTAAAACGTTTTAATTATAATAGCATCTTACACATATTCCACAAAGGAGAGCAATCAGCACCCTACTGTGTGTAGCAGACAGACAGACAGGCACTTCAACACCTTAAATGCCTCCTTTCACTGTGAACAAAATACAACAAAACAGAATTGTCAAAGGATTGACATTAGACTGATGATGTTGGTGGTTAAGTCCCAAACTCCCTAATCGGGGTGTACACAGCATGACAGGAATTTACTCAACATGGCAAATGAAGGGAACTTGGGGCAACTGCCACAGAGGGGGGTCTGTAAGCAGATCAGTCTAATCCTTCTAATAGAAGTATCATTCACACTGGCCCTGACCAGGGTGTAGCTTCCAGTAAATCAATATGGGGGTGATTTTATAGGAGAAGCCAAATAAATAAGGCTTATTTAAGTTCTACACCAAAGGTATACATGCTTAGTTTTGATTGAAATTACATTAATCTAATAAAAGAAAAAATATATGACTTTATCTTAAAAACTATTCGATCTAGAGATGTTATTATAATGTAAACATTGTCAAGTTTTGATGTTGATTTGATGTTAAACCACATTAAAAAAAGAAAAATGAAAAAGTTTGAATATCAGTAAACAGTGGAGGAAAGAACTGACATGTGCATGCCACTGAATATAATACAGAAAAATACTGAACAAAGTGGAAATCAAATATAGAATGTAAGCAGCTGAGGTATAGTGTGAAGACCAGCTGTGAACAAATCTATCAGTAAAGATATTGGAAAGATGACTTTGCTTTGGGTTAAGACAGCTTTACTTTAATGAAGTGATGTGTTATATTCAGAATTACAAAGAAGAGAAGTGTAAGTGCAGACAAAAGACTGTCTGCTTATGAGCTTGTGATGTAAAAAACCTACGGAACTTTAGCTGCGGGCACTTTTATGTTTAGTGCCGAGGATTTCTGAGGGGTTAGGGGGCACACCTAATTACAAGCTCACTGATTATGAGATCAAATGCAGAGAGGCAGACAAAGGTGTTGTTCTGTGAGTACTGGGTGGTTATAATCAGCCCCTTTCCTTCTTGCTTTAGTGTAGATCCTAGACATACAAACAGAATAACAGAATCTTCATCATCTCCCTGAGCTGTGTCATGTGGCATTGTTTTGCCTGTGAGCTCTGACAAGCACGACATTGTGCGGACTGCAACACAATCATTCCATAAATATGTATGTGTCTTAAAGCGATTATAGTTGTAGTGCTTGTTTCATAATTTATGAATATTTATATAGGTATGGGTATGCTTACACTTACTCTAGGTTTGGATTGCCTGGTATTTACTATTGGATCAGTTGTATATACTGTAAGGGAGCCCAGAAATACTTGGACAGATTACAGCTTCACTCTGAAGCCGTGCCTCAACAATGATTTACCACTGTCACTCATTCAGATTCCCTACTCGTGGAGTTTATATAGTTCTATCTCTAAATAGGGTATTGTGCACAGAATGACCATGTGTTTCACATAAATTGATGTTTTTGTGTGTTAGGGTGTGTGTGTGTGTGTGTGTGTGTGTGTGTGTGTGTGTGTGTGTGTGTGTGTGTGTGTGTGTGTGTGTGTGTGTGTGTGTGTGTGTGTGTGTGTGTGTGTGTGTGTGTGGGGGGGTGTGTGTGTGCCTGTGTGTGTGCACTTTCGGCGGATATTGCTCTGTGAAGCAAAATGGCTCAGAGCCAGGGTTCAGTAATCACATCATCTCCTTTTATTAAATCTCCCTGCACTGCTTCTGTGTTATTAAAATCTCCCAGCATTCCCCACGATACTCGCTACCCCTGCCACCACTCACTCACTCACACTCGCTCGCACAAAAACACACATATATGTATACATACATACAGTACAATCACACACACACACACACACACACACACACACACACACACACACACACACACACACACACACACACACACACACACACACACACACACACACACACACACACACACACACACACACAACATACACACACACACACACACACACACACACACACACACACACACACACACACACACACACACACACACACACACACACACACACACACACACACACACACACACACACACACACACACACACACACACACACACACACACACACACACACACACACACACACACACACACACACACACACACACACACACACACACACACACACACACACACACACACACACATGCACATATAAACACAAATATGCACAGTTTGTCTAAACACAGATAAGGTGCCTGGGTACAAACACTGACAGATGCTGTCATTTGTGCACCATATCCATCTATAAACTAACATCATAAGCAGTATTCTTTATCAATGAACGCTGTTGGAAATTTGTAAAAGCTATGTAATGCTTGTTATCTGTGTGTGTGTGTGGGGGGGTGTGTGTGTGTGTGTGTGTGTGTGTGTGTGTGTGTGTGTGTGTGTGTGTGTGTGTGTGTGTGTGTGTGTGTGTGTGTGTGTGTGTGTGTGTGTGTGTGTGTGTGTGTGTGTGTGTGTGTGTGTGTGTGTGTGTGTGTGTGTGTGTGTGTGTGTGTGTGTGTGTGTGTGTGTTTAGATAAAACAGTTAATCCCCAGGCCACCAGAACGCAATATCCTGTCTGCCGGTTTCTCATTTCCTGTCTGTCTCTGGCGGAGTGGGAAGCAGCGGGGAGGGGGTGGCGGGGGACAGTGGGACCCGTTGCCCCAGAAACAGGAGATACAGCCGGTCGATTTGAGAAAAAGTCTACGCCGATCTCCCTATCTCTCCCTCTCCGGTGCGACCCCCTATTCTCTCTCTTTTTTCCTCTCCCTCTCTGCTTTTATTATCTCAGATTTAATAAAGCCAAGGCGAGCAGCTTGTTCTGCCATGAAACATTTATTAGCTGTCTGTTATAAAATTGTTGTGGGGGAGGAAAGATGATGGGGTCTCATCTCACATTATGCAAAAACAGTGGCAATATCACCCCCTCCTCACACACATGCACCCAGACAAAAATCTGAGTCTGCATCCCTTCCTAAAAATCTCAGACCCCACTTCTTTCCCTTTTTCATCCCATTTTATACCCTTTGTCCATTATTAAGGATTTTCTTCCTGCTGTTCAGTTTTACACCATAAATCTTACTGTTCATCGACTTAACAAAAACTCCCCCATCCCCACTTTACTGGCACACCTCCATTCATCAACTGTTGAGCTGCAGGTTTGGCTCCTGGGTAAGGGAGAAGTATTTGAACGCTTCATATCCACATGCTTTTTTGTGTGTGTTACTTACTGGATTTATATATAAAATACAGTCCTGTCAATCGGTGCAGCCATGATTCACCTAAATCAACACCGAACCAGAAACCAGAAACAAATCTAATATTTTCTCACTTGTCTCAGATGATTCATAGCAATGCAGATCATTTTAGTTCCATTTGCCCAGGTTAAGAACATTTCTGAGATCTCTGCAGGCCATCCTTTACTTGACTGTTTTGCTGAAAATACACAACTTTTATGCTACACAATTTCCACAGAGTAACTTTTTATTGCTGCGCTTCCACATCAAAAAACTAAATCATCTCCAATTGTACAGGCAAATATATTAGATTATAATATAATCCAATAAAACCAAAATAGTTTGACAGCTAAACAAAGAGTTTTTTGTTTGTGTTTTTGTTGAATAGACCTTATACTGTATAAGATAACATTATAACATATTCATATGGCATTGACGTATTACTGTAACCAGAGTTCTGTTGTTGGCTGCTGGGGGATAAGAGCTTGTTGTCCTTCTTACGTATTGTTGCATAATTCTATCTAATAGTATTTCCCTGCAGCCTGGTGTCAGGACTGTCATCACAGGACAGCCACTGAATGCTGGGTAATTAGCACTGTACCCAATCAGCCTCCCCACCACCGCCTCCCTTTCCCATCCTGAGACACAAAGAGGCGCTGAGGGAGGGGAGGCGATTAAGAGAAAACAAGGGATAAACGGGGAGATAAACTGTTTGGTGTCATCGCTGCCATCAATCTCAACGAGGAGGAAATGAGATTTGGAATAGAGAAATATTATTACAAAGCAGACAGTGATGAACGAGGTAACGGATAGAGAGACACAGAGAGAAACGGGGCTGGGGTGGGGGTATGGAGGGGTGAATGGGGGTAGAAGATGCAGTTTCTATCCTCAGCCTCTGCGTTTTAGAGCAGAAGGACTCAGAGTCCACTCACATAAATGCATGGTAACTTGAGAGGACACTCTGTCAGGCCGTCAGTGTGAGACTCACTTATATCTGCCTGGTCAGCAGAGGGAGATTCCATCACTTTGGCAGCGGGGTCTCCCTCTCTCTGTCTGCAAAGACAGGGTTTGTGGACCTAGATGTAGTTGATGTGCCCTCCACCCCACAGAGTACGGTATTGAACCTACGGTTTAGTAAATATCTACCCTGGTGACCTGTTTTTCACAGGGCTGAAGCTGCCTTTATGGGGCTTACAAGGGAGCTTGCAGGCTCCGCACACCCTTCTGTCTGGGCTCAGACTATTGACCAGGGAACACTGGCCTTATACTGCTCAGTTTGCCAAGGAAACATAATGGCAAGCCTGTGTGTAAAAGGAAATGACTGTATGAAAGATTTTGAGGATAGTAAATAGCATTCATGCATGCCCGCCCTATAAGGTGTGTTGGTTGTCTATTTTCCATCAGAAATAAACAGTATTTAATCATTTGTAACTTTTATTCAAAAATAATTATGTTTGACTTTAGAGTGAAACATTTATTTTCAAGATTCAAGTCTTTTATTGTCATTTGTATATAGCTACAGTTATGATCAGAGGCTCCTCCAACATTACAACATAATAAAGCAGATAAAATAGTGCAAGTAAATAAAATAAAATAGAATATGATATAAATAGTGGAGAATAGTCTGTATACAAGTAATTGGAATATTGATAAGTTGAGAACAGATGAATGTTATGGATGTTCTTTCAAAAGTTCAGGTGTTTAACAGTCTGATGGCCTGTGGGATGAAACTGTCCCTGACTCTGGTGTCTTTAGTCCTGATGCTGGTGGTTATTTTAAACTTACCGATCTCATCTCAGTTCATTTAGATCTGTAAGAAAAGTCACAAAATACCTCAGACTTCATGTTTCTGACGTCATAAATGTGTAATATATTCTGCCCATTTGCCAATGGAGCAATATATCATTGTTTTAATGCAATGATGCATTGCACCATTGCATTAAAACACAGAGGTAAACCCTGCCACACATTTTTTCTAAAGCCTCACGTTGAACATCTGCTTATAACGGGATGGAATTCCAGAGAATGTCTTAAGGTTTCAAAACAAAACAAAATCCACAAGATGCACTTGAGTTTATTGTGTCTAAATCCCCTCATTTCCATAACAGATTGAAACCAGGGAATCGTGAAATGAAATATATCTCCTGTTTTATTACATAGATCATGAGTAGCAGTAGGGTGAGATTTCATTTATTATAATACGTTTAAGCGACTGAACTTGAATGTGACTCATGGCTGTCAACTGAACTTTTATAGTTATAAAAAGTGCTTGAAAATGTTGAGTAAGAGTGTTTCATCCTAAAGTCTACAGTTATGTTGAAACCTGACATTGAGCATCACAGGGTTTGATTGAGAATCCCTGTGAAGCGAAATATTCTTTCAAAACATTAAACATGCAAATGTTAAATAAACTTTTGCCTTGAAGGCAGTTTGGTCCAGTTGAATCAGGATGGGGGATGGGTCACATTTCAAAATGAGATTTCTCATTAGAATTGATAGACATCTACATGCATTTCTTTTCTTTTTGTGCTAAGCAGATGAGATTAATTATAAAATAATATGATATATCTCTCCAAACACATTTAGTATTTATTATATTCATTTTCTTTTGGGAATACTAGCAACAGAAAACCCATGCGAACAAATGTAAGGGTAAGTGTGGCTTCAAGCTTATGCAGACGGAGTGTCAGGGAGAAGAGGTCTGCCTGTAAGTGAGTACTGAGTGATGTAATCAAAGCAAATATAAAAAAATATATATATTTGGACAAGCCAGAGATACTGCATGAGGGTGAGATGGAGAGTCGCCCAGTATGCACAAGAAAACCCTGCAAGATGTCGTCTTATCATCATGTAAACATTTCATTGGCACTTTTAAAAAGGTACTGACAATGACTCAAGCGGAACCAAGCTACAAGGAGAGGGTTAAAAGAAAAAATAAGGATGCCATAATAGCTGCAGATATTTTTGAATGCATGTTCCAAATTCTTGCACGTATATTATCTGTTACAATGCACACACCTGCTCTAGATGGGGGTGGAGGGTAGTAGTGTGAAGCGCTGATGGACAGACTGCAGGGAAAACAAGGAGACATTGTTGCTGATCTGCTGAAGGTCACAGGCAGTACTGTGTGCCAAGACTGGCACCGCATCACACAACAAGGCAACCATCAACATGCAATGTATAGGGGACTAAATCAACACCACAGTGAATGAGCCGTTGACTATTAATTTGGATCTCCAACTACAGTCATTACACGAGGGAAGCAAATAGGCTTTTTCATTCCATCACTGAAAAATGAAAACATGTACGATAAGCTATTGCCTTCACGTTTCCCCTTCATTTTTCCAGATAAACGTCACACAATGGGACTTTCATTAGCCAGTTTCTCTCTCTATCTCTATCACTCTCTCACTATCTCTCTCTCCCTCTCCTCTCCAGATGTCAGGTACAGTGGGAGAGTCTGTGCTGCTGGATGCTGTCTGACACTTCTCAAAACAATGATAACAAGCTACAGGCCCGTCCTTCAGCTGTCCAACCCCGGAGCTCCCATCGCAGGCACACCCACTGGCGGCACACACCAAATAACCAAAATAAATCACACACACACACACACACACACACACACACACACACACACACACACACACACACACACACACACACACACACACACACACACACACACACACACACCCACACACACACACACACACACACACACCACACACACACACACACACACACACACACACACACACACACACACACACCCACACACACACACACACACACACACACACACACACACACACACACACACACACACACACACACACACACACACACACACACACACACAGTGGCCTGAACCAATAATAACTGTTATGGTTGTGAACATGATCAATAATGGTTTTATGTATATTTGATACAAACAGACAAACCCATCTGCACCATTCAAGACAAATAATTTAAATCAAAAAATGACCATGCAATTCTAAATATTTGGGGATCTTGACCGCACTATTTTAATGAAGTTGATGCTGTGATTTTTTACCAAACAACTATCAGTAGAACACTTATATTGCCTGGAAATCCACAGCCATGCGTAGGTCTTTTGATGCATTTATGTTTGCGTAACATGTTAACTTTTTCTAAATCAGACTTATTACAAAACAAAAAATGACCTTTCTTGACACCTACATTGATTAGCTGTGTGTCAAATGATGATTAATGTATTGGTAAGGTCCAGCTGTTTCAGCATGAAGAAAGCATTGGGCACTCTCTATGAGGTGTGGTCAAGTGTGTGTTTTTTTGTTGTTGTATTCCCCCTCCCCAGATGTTAGCTGTAAACATGTAAACATGCTTTTGGACAAGTTTTTCATCAGTGCGTCTCATATTAAGTCTTTGAGAGAATCTCACTCTCAGCCTGCTGACAATAAGAGCCACACATCTCTTGTAAAGCACATCTAGGTTATTCCTAATAATCAGTGCTCATCAATGACTTGACTGAGAAATACAATTTTAAATATTTTGTGGGTTCGGTTATTTTGTGTGTTATTCCCACAATATAACCACACATAGCCACTACATTAACTGCAAACACCTGCTAAATATGAAAAAAGCTGTCAATGAAACGTTGCCAGGGAGAAAACCCTTGAAAATAAAGCTAGTTGAAATAAAAACTTAGCCTGGTTTTATTCTACAATGAGGACATGTATTCTTGGAAAGTTGTTTGTAACCTGATTGGTATATAAATAAGAGCATCAGTAGCCTATTCTGCTTAGTATTACTTATGTTTGAGTACTGCTTCCACTGTTGCCCGATACTCTCCCACACAATCAATGAGCCCAAATAAACAGTGAACACTACTTTGGAGTGTGTGTGAACTTCAGTGTGTGTGTTTTGCTCTTACTTTTCATAGTCGTGTTTGCAGTACAGCAGCCGGTCTCTGCAGTAACAGGTCCCGCTGAGCGCGCTCAAACACACGGCGCACTTGACGCAGGTCTCGTGCCAGGAACGCTCGTTCACGCGCAGGAGGAAGCGGTCTGCGATGGGAGACTCGCAGCCCGCACACACCTCTCCCCCACCTCTGTACTCTGGACCTGGAAGGAATATAACAAAGCGTGGACAGAGACTCAGAGGCAGGGCCAAGTCTTTAAAAAACACTGAGGTCATGCGTCCCAGTCTCCCCAATAAAGCCTCACCCTAAAGGGAATTGTGTTTACTCCCCCAAAATGTCATAATGGCCCAAAAAAATCAACATAATGTTACATCAATTTTAAATAATAATATTCTTCGACTAAATCAAAAACAATGGGGATATTAAATTGAACACAAACACTGCATGCCCCCTTAGACGGAATTCTCAAGTTTTAAAATGACGAGCAAGATTTGAATTGTAAAAGTAATAAATATATTTGTGTATAGTTGTAGTTTATTGTATAATTTAGCAATATCATGTTTTGTTTTCTTTGACAACATTAAAGTGTTTGTAGTTTTTGGTTTTGGCATTTTCTTTTATTCAATGTGCGTTTCTAATGTTACCATTTCAATTTTGCCGTGATAATGATTGTATCATACTTGCAGGTTTTCTCATACACTCTATTCCTATGGGAAATTATATTGTGGCAGACTTACGCGATGCTACATTCAACTTGATCGTGATAATAGTCTATGTTATATTACTTCTTGCTGTTGGTCTGTATAGCCTCAAATGAATAAATAGTATACCCACGTTTATGACGAGCCCTTATATTCTGGTAACAGGTCAAATATTTATGTTTCATTGCGATGTTATAAAGTGTGGGCCTTACACGTTAACTCACCGAAAGGCGTTGAGGATGGAGGCTGCTGCTGACAGGGTTGCGGGCTGTCCTCTGTTTTCATCCCTTCTCTCCTTCCCTCAATGTGATCGCTACAAAAAGAAAAAAATGCACAATGTATTTTTTTAAATATTTTAAATGTATGATTAATGTATCAGGAGAATCACTGCAGTGATTACAAAACCAAAACAAATACATTAATGAGACACAATGTAGGCCGATGTACGCAGATTAGGAATGCAGTCATTCAGAAAATAAACTAGTAGCCTATACATTTTTAAATGACCAAAAAAACAAGCTAAATTTAAACTGAAATCGCTGCTTGGATTTCATTTAAGTTAATACATACAGAAATAACTGATAAAAATAGAAAAACATCAAATACGAGATACGTTTCTTCAATAAAAATCTAAATAAAGGAATTAGGCCTAAATATGAGAACCAAAATTATATTATGCATATTTTGGTTAAAAGCTTGAGGACTCGATATCGAGTTTGGTCAAGTCAAATTTGGCATTTTAAAATGAAATCTCGACCTTCAAATATAATTCAACATAATAACCAAAAACGTAACAAAAAGAGGATATGTATGCAATTTTAAACACAAAAAAACCAAAAGTAGCCTACATTCAGGTATTTTTTTTAATCCCAGTTTCATTTCAAACGACAAAGTTTTGTTGAAATGACTGCATATTTAAAGTGTTCTCTTTAATAACATTTTCAAGGTTCCAGGTTATTTTTCCAATTTAAAATGGTTTCATTATGACAAATGTTGCAGACGCATTGACGGACGCTGACGGCAAATGTTGTCCTACAAAAAATGTGTGTCTAAAATAGACTTTCTATTAGAAATAGGCATTCTTGTAACTTCTCTACAGGTTCTTCAATGTTGATGCCATGCTGTGGCCATATCCGTCTCTGTGGAATTACTTTTTTGAGGCTCGCTAAATCAATAGGTCTACATAATAGTCTAATGTTCCTGTTGGATATCGACCTTGAGATTTGTGTTGTGATGTTTGCAAATAAGGTTGTTTTAAATACATATATATATAATCCCTTTTGGGAAGGCTTGGGGAGTTAGCCTGTAAAATCCACAGATATTGAATATCTTCGGGTAATGCCACTTTGGAATGGGAAATGAAATAAAATAAATGAATTATGTAAATACAGCTAATCTGATAAGATGTGTTGCCTAATTGCGGTTTAAACATTACTGACATATTTTAGTAAAGCATCAATCATTACTCTCTGATAATGAATACTGGAATAAAATGTTCACAAATATTTAATTACCTTTCTGCAAGTCGCCTGGAGATATAATTGAAGGTAATATAATTGCCATATCATACGAGGATCGATAAATTGTACAAAGTTGGTTTCAAAGCGCACTGGGGGGATTTACGGGCTGAGTACCAGTGGTTTAAAGGTAATGACCAATCCTTTGAGGTGGGAATTAATATACAAAGAAGAGGAAATATGTTAAGTTAAATGTGAAAATGTTGAAATGGATAACATTATCCCCGTGTAATAAAAGAAAAAAGTGGAGTTTGTATGCGTATTTTTGTGTCCAAACAAATGGATGTGATTACAACAGCTGTAAACTAATGTGATAATGACATTTTTCACGATAAGCATCAGGGATTCTCCAAAGCAGATATTTGATACTGACCACCAACAGTAATACAACCGCTTCTCTTCAGTTGTCTGTATTAACACATCAAATGTAATAATTGATAATGTGTTTACCTTGGCAGGTTAAAAAGCACAACATAATGTAAGCAAGCCCTGATGCGGGCGTAAGGAACACACTCATTCAAGAAATAGCCTACTATACTTATGAATCGCCAGCCTGCCTTCACTGGCAACCTGTTCTTGAGTTACGGAGTCCTACCTTGAGGTGAAGCACACTCCTGCTGAAATCTCAGTTGGCAACATTAAAACCTGGACCAACTTTCGACCAGTAAATGAACAGACGCGTTCACAGATTGTTCACCTGTATCTCACAGTCCGGCGCGCATGTTGCCTACGGTAAAAATCCAAATACCATGATGACCCAAACTATTGTCTATTGTCTCTCCCGTTTTCTTCGCCAGCCGTGTGTGCGCTCTGACTTGTCTTGTGCGTAAAAAGGCGCAGAGGGAGGAGATGGACACACAAGGAGGGAGGGAGGTGCGGAAGATGATGAGGGGAAGATGAGCGATGATGCAGCCTATTGATAACTCAGATGAGGATGATCTTTCCCATTCTCTGTTCAAGGTTAGACGGAGACTTAATAGGACAGTTGGTACAGGAAAATACTTGGAGTGAGACATTCATCTATCTCCAAGTGAAACGGGAATCTATTATGAGGCAAATATGTTTTTATGCTATGCTTGAACTGCCTGATTCTGGAGAAAAGCTATTTATCAACAGGACAAAGGCAGATGAAGATGAGAAGACTTAGAGAATCATAATTCCATCTGGACATCTGAAATGGCTGTATAACCTTATATGGCATTACATACTATAGTGAAACAGGTGTATAGATGAAATAAGGCTTATGTGGAAGTAGGAAAAGTGACATTTCAAAACATGTAATTAGAAATAACTGATTTATTGCCCTTCTGCTATTGTGTCTGGCATGTTTTCTCCACACACTGGGAGAAGACCGCCCCCTTGTGTCAGAACAAGAAGGGTGCATGAAACTTAACATCAGAGTTGAAATGTCTTCACATGACACCAATGATCTATACAAAATGTATAAAGCACAACAAACATGTAACAAAATTACCTTAAAAATACAACTCTTGATGGCAATTGAATTTCGCTGATTATAGTATGTTCAGGGAAAAACTTGATACCTAGTTTGCATCTCCTAACCTGCAACATTCAAAGAAACTACATATTTTGAATAAAACTGATACATAAGTGAACCTATTTTGTCTGGTCTGTGTAGAAGACAGCTGGATGGTCTCCATATCAACATCAAATCAAGGAAATAAAAGGCATTTGTATCCAAGGAAACATTAGGTCTTCACCTTTCAACTGTGTTCCCTCTAAGAGTGACTCAAATGTGAGTTCAACACATTTAACTTTATGGTGACTAATGGTTATATGTCCTCAAGTGTTTTTGAATCCTTTCCAGTGAACAGTCTGGATATGTCTTTAGCTCCTCAGACAAAGAGCTGCTCGTCCTTCCCTGAGAGACTGCGCCTCAGTTTCAGGCCAGACAGGATCTTCTGTGCCGGTGAGGTAAAGTTCATTTCAACAGGAAATGTCTTTGGTGACTGACACAGAGCCGGCCTCTGTCCAGTACCCTGTCTGTTACAGGACATATTTTTGTTCTGAGCACCCTGACACCCAGATGCCACCGCCTGAGAAGACTCATGTCCTGTGCTGACTGATGTTTCGGTTAATATTGAGTCAAGTCCCAGCATGTACTGCACAACCTTGCGGGGGCTCAGAGGGACGTCCACTTTATTCTCTGCTGCAAAGGTGGACTGTTGTGGCTGGGGGGTGTCTACATTTTGGGAAAGTCTCTGTGTCCGTGGCTCTGGAGAGGAGCTGCGGCTGCTGTCAGCACTTCCTGTACAGCCCCTCTCTGAGGCTGCAGGCTGTCTGGCTGCCCGGCTCGGGTGGGGGAGTCTGGTTCCTGGGTTATGATGACGGTAATATTTCACAGGCTGCCTGGTGAAGCAATAGTGTGGCTGGGTAACCAAAACAGAATCCGGTTCCCTCACAGGCTCACCCTGAGAGTCGCTTGATGCCCCTCTCATAGCCATGACTAAAGCAGAAGAGGAAAACCAAGATGTGATTCAGAAAAGTGATATAATAAACACAGGTTATTGAGTACAGAAAACTTGGCTTTCCCTGCATATTGTTTTCCAGACATTTCAACCTTACCTTAAAACATTCATACAGAGTCTGTATGGAAAGTCAACAGAGCAGACTGGATCTATATACTGTATGAAGTGTTTACAACTAGGTGTGTTCTGGATTTGAGGTTGATAAATATGTGTCCCAAAACTCAAAACTGCTTTTTTTTGCCACAAAGAAAGAAGCACCTCAGAACTACAGAAAGACTAAAGCAAGCAAGAAAAGATTAGACGCAATGCGACTCACCAAGTTTCTAGATACATTCAACTAGATGGGTAGCAGGAAAAAGGAAGAAAATCTGTTTCTATAAATAACTTGAGGAAATGTGTAAAGCGCTAAGAAATATTGAAACTGTTTACCCTGGAAACTCTCTGCTTCCACTGTATTTGGTGCATAGGGATTACTGAGTAACCGTAAACTAGAACAAACCATCGGTCTGTGAGGAATAAAGTAAAAGAATCGGGGGCTGTATGAGTAATACCTACAAGATCTCCTAAAGGATTAATTAAACAATGTCCTCAAGCAGCAAAGGTACAACATAGCATCACAATCTCTTACCAATTATACCAACAACTAAGACCTAGGCATCTATAAACGACATGACATCAACTATATACATCTATTCTAGTCAGGAGGAACTGCTCTATCACTACGTCCCGCCTACCTGCTTTCTCATTGGCTTCAGGGCTGAGCTGGTCCACTGCCTCATTGGATGAAGACTTGTCAGATATATAACCCTCACTTGACTGCCTCTTGATTGTTCGACTCTGTTGGGATGACACAAGTTGAGTGGTGCAAGTGTTTACAGACCACGTCCAGATCTGACATACTGCAGAACTATGTCATTAATTACTACTGGATGATTCTGCCGCATTTTATTTGCAGGTTATTTAAACCAATTCTACGACAGATACTGTTACGTTGTGTCTCTAAGCCATCTGGTACAACCACTGTAACTTACTACAGT
Organism: Pseudochaenichthys georgianus; assembly: GCF_902827115.2. Taxonomy (NCBI): domain Eukaryota; kingdom Metazoa; phylum Chordata; class Actinopteri; order Perciformes; family Channichthyidae; genus Pseudochaenichthys; species Pseudochaenichthys georgianus. The sequence goes on from NC_047510.2 coordinate 19,529,235, forward strand.
TGGGTAAACCATTGTTGGTTTATAAACCATAGCAGTGAGAGGTCCACACAGTATAGCTTGACAGAAGGCGGTGCAGGTCAGCGACTAGAAAGCAGTAAGAAAAAACAGCAGCTGCCCTGCGTGTTAATCCTGATAAAGGTGCCAGGTGCTGATTAAGACTATTAAAACAACAGCTAAACAAGTAGCTCAGCAACAAACTCACTCTACCCTTTCCCAATCAACTGCCATGGATCCTTTTTTACCAGAAGCAGCAGTGAAATGCTTTGAAAAAAAGGAGATTGTGTCCTGTACAAATCCATCACTTGAAAACATCACTAACTCTTTGTTTGAGCTAAATGTTTTTGAGACTTACTTCCAGTGAGTGTGGCCGCTCTCTGGTGGAGGTTTCATGTTCAGAGCCGGCACAAATGTCCCCATCCAGGGCACAGGAAGCTCTGGGAGGGGTGTCTGGAAGAGGTGCAGTGGGAGCTGGAGGAGGGGGCATACTGTGTCTCCGCTGAAGGCCAAAAACCTTGTCACGATGTGTGATGAGGAACTCAATAAGGACAGACTGGTAACTAGTCTCCAGCAGGGCATTAATTGACATTTCCGTAGACACTAGAGGGCGTAATAGTGTTGGCCCAAACACTATCCCCAAATTGCTGGGGGACATCTTGTTCTCGTAGTTCTCTGAAACTCTGCGAAACCAGAAAGCACACACATTTAAAACCCATGAAAATTCATTCTACTAGGAGGGTCGGCTAAAAGGTAACCAGATGCTGCATGCTTACCTTTGGAGGTGAGACATCAGGTGCTGTAAGGTGGTGTAGCAATATGGATGGAGTTTCTCTAGCAGCTTTTGCAGGTTGTAAATGATGTCCATTGTCTCGTTAGTGTCTGGTGCCGGCTCCCTTTCACTGAGGTGCTGAATGGTCCTTCCCACCGTGATGAAATGATGGTAAAGGTCAAAGGTTAGCAAGGGATCTGGGAGCTGGGAGAGAGTCAGGAAGAGAAAGGTTTAAAAAAAAAAAAAAAAAAGTAATTGGGAATTAAGAAACATAACTTGCTTCTCAGAAATGTGATGTATTATAAAATGTCCCTTGTAGTTGGCATGAAGAATTTTTTCCCCGAGAAAAGTACAATACAGTACAGCACGTTTAATTTATGTAATTCAAATTCACTCCTAAGAATTGTGATATTGAAGGTATTGGTTCAAATGTGTATTTTAAAAGGGTTAAAATCAACACACAGTTCTTAAATATTAATGTAATACAGTTATTACTTTTATAAATAAATCATTAAAACCTCCTGAAGAACAAAAAATATATATATTCATAAAGTCAATCACTAATATTCTTTACTGCATGCATGGTGTTTGAAATGAGTCCCTAGTGTCATAGCCCACAAAGGCAAATATAAATTGCTTGGTCTTGGGAGGACTTTTAATCAGCCTTATTCAGTCAGTGAAGTGATTTGGCAATGACTCGTGTACCTCCTTGAAGAAGTGCTTAAGGATCGAGGTAATGTCATGTGGTGAAAGGTCAGAAAGGTCCACCTGATCCTTTTGAAACTCAAAGGCTTGACAAAGCTTCAGGATGCGAGGCTTGGACCCACTCACACGATACACCCCCTGGAAAAAAAAGAAGAGAGGTAAAAAACTGTTAGGAAACCACAACTAACTTGATGTCTCTATAATACATTTGGGTGAATGAGATATGAATAGTACCTGGACTGAGAGGGCCCGATTCTCAATCTCAGTTGTGCAGAGTCGCACCACAAAGGGGACCTTATCCGGCTCGTCCTGACACATCAGAGAGAGGTCCACCCCGAACACGGTCCCCTTCCTGTTCTCACACTCCAACTGACACACCTCCATACACTTTCTGTGCATAGCCAGACCACACTGAAGACAGGTACAGGACATTATCAACCAGTTTCAGCACCATTCATTTCTTGCTGTTCTTCTCAATACTCCCCATCACTGTCCATCTCCCCTATTTCTTACCTCCTCACATTCGACTCCATTGACAACAATGTAGTTTTCACAATGCTTGCATTTGACCATCTTGCTCTTCATCTTCCTCAGTCGGTGCGTCAGTGCAGCTCGTGACAGCGTTCGCACTTTGACTGGCTGACTGTCAATGTATTCTGAAGGGAGAGGTAAAGGACACAATCATGCAGTGTAATTCCCATGTTGGGTTTTGGAGGCGTACAATGGCAATAACAAACCTGACTCAGAGGCAACATCTCGTTCGTCCATGTCGTCTGACGACACTGTCAAAGTGGATGCTGTTTTGGGCAGCCTCCTATTAGTGTGCGCTTCAATTATATATTGCAGAAGAGAAGGGACACAGTAGAGGAGAAAGAAAACATGTTTATCTCGAAATGTTTTCATATACACGTGATAGAAAAGTTACTGAAAAAAATGCAGACTTACCAGGGCTGGACAGGGATTCTAAACTGCCTCCAAAACTCTCACTGTCACTGTACCCTGTTCTCCCTTTTGCACCAAAACACACAAGAGAACAATAATGTTATTATTAAAGTGCAAAACGTATCTCATTACAGTGTATAAATGAGAAGTCCTTACTGCCATCGCTGTGTTGTCTGAAAGGGCTATCATCTGTCACAGGTGATGAGTCCGGCAGAAAGCTGAGAGGGTTACTGGTTTTTCGCTTGTTCCTATCAAACAAAAAGGTGGTGACAATATTTTTAATGAGTTAGTTGAAGTGCATACAAAATGTAAGCTATTTTCAACTTATAACACACTTAAAATGAATTAACTTTCCATTTTAGATTTGAAGTGCTTCTTCTAAAACATTATAAAAAGTTATTCTCTTAATATTAAGTTACATTTCTGTCCCGAAACATTAAGATTACGGTACATAAAAGACCTACACGCTCTCATGATATCCACAGTTAACATCACAGCCAAAGTTACATCAGAGACATCGGTCAGTTTACAAACCCTTTGCACTGTGGTACATAGTCCTGGAAGGTAAAGGTTTGAGGAGGTTGTTCGGGGCGGCGCTTGCTGAGGATGTAGAGCAGGTAGGGCTCTCCAGGCTCCAGGGATCTGCATGTCAGCTCCAGGTTCTGATAGCCGAGGGGAACCGTCTCTGAGTGCTGTCGCTGGTAGTAAAACATGTTGACTGTGGCCTGATGCAGAGAGGAGAAATAGTGGGGAGGCAAAGCAGTGATTTTACTGTGCTGATTTATCAGAAATGTTTTAAATGTAGTAAAGATTACGGAAATGTTGTAAAACATGACATGACTGTCAAAATTCTGCAAGAGTATTTCCTTTAAATGATCTCATATTGAGGCAAAGTGTTGCAGACCACTAAGCACTGCTTAAGTAATTTAGTATATTCATTTATTTAACATATGTACTATTTATATATGGTTTACAACCAACTAATAGCAAATATTTAAATATGTGTGATTTTATACAAAGGGGAGGTGTTTTATGCATTGTCACTTCCCTTCTGAAACACTGGTGGTACAGTGAGTGGTACATAATTAATAAAGGTATTCTGATTACATCCTTTAGCTTATGCTGCTTTAAATTATAATGTAGTTAAAAAGCATTCATGAAAGGAGATTCCCTCTGTGATTAAAATAAATACACAATTATTTCAACATGTCCTTAATTTATACCACAACCATGTTTGAGGAAGTTTGGTCAGAGACTGCTGCAGTGAAGAGGAAGCAGGCTGCCAGAAAGACAGATTCAGAGTTTCATACCAACCTCCTTTAGCACAGTGTCTCCTTGAAAGATGAGCTTGCGAATGTGGGAAATAATTCTCTCTTTGGCCTTCACTAACTCATCCTGGTGGATTTTGGTATCACTAACACACTGTTTGTACAGCAGCTCTGACTCCACCACCTAGGGGAGAAAAAGAGAAGACCTGAGAGCTGCACATTTCTTCATGTGTGTCATTATAAACACACAGAAGAATAATAACACACAGTAATTGTTCTGTACTAGAACTACAATGTAGAGTGCATTAAGGGGACATTCACTTTAGCCTGGGCGTCATCCTTGGACTTCCGCCTCTTGTCCAGTGTTTTCATTCCAGCTATGTCGTCCAAGGCTTTGGCAGTGATAGCTTTAGCCTTTAATAGCTCATCACAGCGCTGGAAGTATTGCTGTTGAGCCTTTTTTAAAGCTGACACGGATTCGCTCTGAAAAACCAACATGCAAGCAGACACACAGAAGAAAAACAAAGCCGGTGAGTTTGTTGCTAATGTGCAAGACATGTGCAGTCAACATGTGTTAAGCATACATCAACAAGGAAATGCTTCAGAGTCTTGCTCAGGCATCCAGTCGGTAGGAGTGTGATATATTTAAGCTAAATTAGTTTTGACAGTGTAATAAACTGAGCTCAACGTCAGCCACACTCAAGATATTCCTAATTCACTTACCATCCTTCTTTGTTCTCTTGCCCACTGCTCCTTAAATTCCCGGCGCCATTTATCAATCTCATTCTTCTTGGCAGCCAATGCCTATGGGAGAGAGATATTGGATCAAACAGAAAGTCATAGTTACATACCCGCCTCAAAAAGTCACAGAAGATTTATACTAAAACTCAAACTTTTTGTATGTGTGTGTGGGCTTCCATACTTGGTGACAGCGGTTTTGTTGCAGTTCTGACGTCTTTCTAGAAGACAAACTGTTCTTGATGTCTTGGTCGAGCGCCATTGTGTAGATATGCTGCAGAGGCATCATTTCCTACAATGGCAAAAAAAACTTCAGACTTAATTTATATAGTAAACATTGCTAAGAGAGGTAAAATGTCCCATTAAACAACTCACATTACACAGTGACACTTGTGATAACCACTTAAACATGTTCTTGGTACACAATAAATAAATAAAAACACAAGCTGTAGCCTACCTGCTGTCCAACATTGGCTTTTGCTCCTTCAGCTGTCTTCATTACATTTTTGGCAAATTCTTGTTCTGTCAACAAAATCAATATATTTATACACGACAAGATAGTGTACATTGAGAAAAGATAAACAGAGTTGGTCGGTTGACGGGAACCACAATATTGATTTTTGTTTTTCGCCTTGATTTTCCTTCAGATTAACCTGACTTTTACTGAAAAAATGAATCGAATCTTCAACCCGTCCCTTTTTGTTTGTTCCAAACTTCATCACTTTTAAGAGAAATATCAAATCCTGGTTAATTCAGCAACAAACCTGCAACAGTGTCTAGTTTTTTTAAATGTAGTGTTTTGCTTCATGCAGATCTGTTTAATCGACTACTTACCTCTCAGTTCTAATGCCTGAGTTACACAAAAGTACTTGTAGGGACAGATATTGCAAACTAGCATCTGCTAATAGCAATAAACACAGTACAATTGTCCTGTATACTGTATCTGTCCATATCAATTAAACCAAAAATACATTTCAAGAAGATAACTTTTTTTAAACAGCATTTTTGTGTGTTGATACCAGCACAAACAGACACATCTGTTTGCCTATTTATTTCAAAGGCGCCCGTCTCCTTTATTACCCTGCTCTGCCCTGTTAATCTGCTCTCTAATCCTTTCTCTCCGTGTGTACAGTTTGTGGTTCCCTGAGGTGACTGCACCACCCTCAGACACCATGTCATGACAAGTTACAAGTCAACATGGTGTTTTCCATACAACCCTAACCTAAAGTATTGGCTCTTCATCCATGGACAACTGAAGCCTGCTGTGCTGACTACTGTTACACTTTCTGACTGTTCTAGGAATATGTGGGCGTCTTGTTGCTATGTTTCTGGGACAACAGTTTAAATTAGGTAAACAACAACAAGTTTAAATGTGTCATTTGAAAAGTCCACACATAAAAACTGATAAATAGCAGTTTTTCCATGCAGTGGATTATCTCATGTTGAGACACATTTGCATTTTACAAGTCACAACTCATATTTTTCTGTGTTCAGTTTATATTCAAATGCATTAGCATTGTAAGCACAGCTGCATTGATAGAACCACTACCATGTTTTGACAATAATTTGCATTTTACACAACAGTTTTCCGGCTTACCCAAGCTGATTCTTTTCTCCATCCAGGACAGGAGGTCTTTTGCGTAGCGGCACCACATTTTGGTGTACTGCATTGCCGTCTCTACTCCATCGTCACATCGACAGAGAGCCAGGTCCGCTTCCTGGACTGAGAGGGAGTACATCACCATCACTGCTGGCTCCACACACTCGGAGCTGGACCCAGCGATCACACACTGTCCATTAGGTCACACACAACATTTGTTCTGCTCCTCAAACAGCCTTCAGCTTAAAAAAATCATCTCTATACTCTAGAGAGAAATCCCCCCAACTGGACTTTTATCAAAAATGTCACTTTAAAAAAAATGGTCGTCACAAACCCCACACAGGAAACAATGACTGCATTTGTTAGATCAGCTCCTCAGAATAAAAGTCCTGTGGTTTCAACAGGTTTCAGAACAGTACGCACAGTGGGTGTATGAGTCTTTGAGTAGGCACATATGGAGAAGTGACCTGAGAGAGGGTTGTTCTATGGACCAGAGAGAAAGAGCTTTAGAGAAATAACTTCCCTCCTCTCCTCCCTTCCTCTCTCTGCCTGGCCCCTCCCTCTTATACCTGTTCACTTATGATAGACAAGTCCAGTGCCGGTGTGCAGTATCAGTCCCCCTCCTGTCACAGCTCTTCTGTGGTCAGGCAGGCAGGGCGGTTAATGACAACCACTCTGCTTCTTCCTCTGACTCACACCAAAACTGGGCATTTGTGACAAGCATGTGTTCTCTCAAGCACTCCCCACGTCACTTTCTTCTTTCCTCTTAATGTCTGTGCTACACTTTCACAACATTTGCAACAAAATGTCAACATCTATTAGAACATATCCTTATTTTCTTCTGTAAGCAAGAGTTAGAGCAACAGATGAAGTTCAAGAGATTGAACTTTGAAGGATCCACAGTTCAGTTCCAAGAAGCAGCTTTGTTTTTAACTGAGCATGCACGCAAAGCCATAGAGAGTGCAACAACTTCTCCCCTCACTTCCTCACTCAGAGATGCAGATATTTGTTCTGGTCTGTTTTTTTTTCTTTTCAATCAGACACCTCATCCAGTCAGTGGTATACAAATCCAAGCAGGGTGATATTTTGTCTTCAAGCAAAATCGAAACAAAAAAAACAGGCAGTTCAAGAAAAATTAGGACTTTGCGGCAAGATTGTGTGCCAGGGTTGACCTCTGGTAGCCTTCCTCTCTGTGTTTTGTTTCAGGAAGAGCTCTGAGCACTTTCAGAAATGAGCCTCCGAAAAAATTCTGTGCCGCCACATGGGTTCCTCCCCCTGCGCTCGGATTGGGGATTATCCTTGTCAGGTCCAGATTGTGAAGTGACAGGCTTTAGAGGAGCATCAGTGAGGTTTACCTCCTCATGGTGTGTGACTGTCTGAGTAAAGGGGGGGGGGGGGGGGTTGAGGAGTTGGTAGGTTTCCAATCCCAACCAATGGAATAACATGAAACCAGATCGCCAAAGAGCATGCTCTAGTGATGTGCTTAGTGAGACTTGATTACACATATACAAATTAACTGGTCTCTCTGCAGTGTGATATAAGGAATGACTTTTAACCGGATACAGCAACAATGGCTGCGTTTAACAGAAGTGGATTTGGACATAAAGCTAAAAGAGGACATTGATGATGCATCTACAGTGGAAATAAAAAGAGTTTGTTGAGCCTTTTATACATTATTACTACCACTGTGGTTTTTGTAATGCTATCCAACCTGTAATTCCTAATCTTTTACTGTGGACTGTGACCTTAAAATCAAACTGAGTTGGAATACTTGGCAAAGACAGTCTAGTCCTTTACTATTTCTACACTATATTTACCTTAATAGCGTGCTTAACACTGACACTTCCTTTTTCAGTAGACCCCTCTATTTCCCGCTTGTGTCTGAGGCCAAAACTGACAGCAGCTGTCTCGTGCTTTAATCCTGGACCTTTATCCTAATCTTGTTACAACAGGGCAATTACAACTCACTGCTAATTACAAGCAACTGACTCAAACAGCAGAGCACAAACACACATACACATACACATACACACACTGTCCTTTTCCTCTCTTTGACATAAATCATACCTGGTTGGTTTTCATCCAGTTCATTTGCCTCAGCACATACCTGTGGACAAAAAGTAGCCTGTTTTAAAACAGAGTTTGACTCACTAATCCTCCACACACAATGTAATATGTGAGGAATAAGCTAATTAAATGATATGTAAGTGCTTTAAAAAAATAAATCACAATATAAGTAACAGACATCAGTATTAAGCTAGGTATTGATTCCTTACAGAGACATCATGCTGCTCTGTGGGATCTGCGCCTTCTGTCGAGATGGACTCTGAAATGGACTGTGAGTCTATGTCTACCAGATCTTCCTCGGAACTGAAAAGTGAAATAATTGATTGGGAGGGAAACACAGAAAAATGTAAATAACAATACCTAAAAAGTCATAGGGTTTGTTGGGGAACATATTACAAAAACATTACCTGAAGCTATGTTTCCACGTTGACGACAGATGTAGGAAACACACTAACTGCACATGTTGTTGATCAGTATCACACACAAATGCCTTACATAGATTTAAAAAATGTGGTCCCATTGCATGAAACAATCTGTGGTGAAAGATCATGCCTAGCTGGCTGAGTTTAAAATTGTTGGATTATGGCTTTGAGTTGACAACTCTATCTGAATAGTTTGATCATGTTTGGTATACTCTGACCAGCCATGCTTACAGCCTGATTGAATGAAGTCTCACTTACAGTTTTTCCCCCATCACAGTAATCAGATTACTCTGAGCAAGCCCAGAGGTGAACGGGACAAGACGTGGCTACACTGTGTGATTTGTAAATGTGAAATACTTACCAAGAAATTAAAGATAACTCAAGATTATCAAAGTCTCTGAAGATCTCACTGTATCGCTTGGTTTCAGATTTACGTTGCACTTTCTTCACATCTGGAATAAGAAATGGAAAGATCGTGTAAGTAACATCTATTTATTTAAGAACAACATTGTAGATTTGAGATCTCAAAATGTGATCTAACCACCAAACACAGACCATACAAACATGTAGATACCATTTCAACACAAAATAAACATTCTCTTTTTATAAAAAGTAGAGTGAACCACTTCATTACAAACCAGAGCCTTTTGTGCTTTGTAAATAAATAAGCTTTATGTTTTTTTAGAAATTAAGTTTTCTTTGTATTATAATGCCTCAAAAACAAAAACATAACTTTGTAGGTATGAATGATGAATAAGCCATGTTGCTCAGACCTGCTTCTCTCTTGACATTTTGCAGATGTGTTCATTGAAACATACATAGTTTACCTATGCACTACTCATTACCACAGAGGCATCAGCTAAACAAGCATTAGTATAATGACTGTGCTAACAAGATCATAGAGATATAATTATAATGAATGGATAGATAAAAAATCTAATTTAGTTCCTCTGAAGTCATGGCTAATAGCATTTCCTTTATATTTCTGAGAACTTGGTCTAAATGTAAACCAAAATATAATGAGGAACAACACGGTTCATCTTGATGACAAAGTCTCAGTCTAATTCACTCCCACTAGTAAACTGATGGTTCACTTTCGGGCACACCAGACCGTTAAAAACTGTTGATTTACAACAGATGCAAAAAATGAGAAAAAGCCTCTCAGAGACATCTACATTTTGGTTAACCACATCCTGTTACCAATTTGTGTCACGTCCTATAAAAACAGCCTTTGTTTTTCACACCAGCAGTGTTTCAGTATAGGAGGGAGAATTGAGAGGAAGTATAAATGTTTCATCAAAACTAAAACACAGAGTTTTAGTGTCAAATAAAAAACTATGGATTGTTTTTGTTTGTGAATTGAAGTCACATGTGAAATGTTCCTATGAACTAACAAACATATTGCAAAGAAATCTACTTAACTGTCACACCAATCTCAGTGATATCTATAGTTCATATTCTATTGTGGGCAAAGATACAAGAAAGCCATGTCTTGTTAAATAAAATTACAGAAGTCACACAGAAAAAAACGAACAAAAACGTGTCAACGGATTAAGAGTTCAGGAAGTTCAGCTATCCTCCTTTGACTAGGAGGATGACACACAGCATTTACAAAGGCAGAACCAGGCACATTAAGCATACACCCACAAGCATAATGCCACTTCAGCAATGTCAGCACATTTCCAATTAGCAAACATACATATAAAAAACAAACCTTACTAGTGAAGTCATTTTTTTTAAATGAACCAAAACAGCTTTAACATACCAACAAGCCTGATGGGTAACATAGCTTATATATGAAGGCAACATTTCCTCAAAATTAACTCAAGAAATCTCATTCTTTACTCACCCGTGGCTTGAGGGGAATCTTTGTTAGGCACTTGATCTTCTTCCATTTCTACACTATCACCACAGGAGCCAGACCCTACCGTCACCAATCACACATCACCTGCCCTTAAGGTCGCACTGCAATACACAGATAAATGTTGAGGGGCAGGAACACTGCACTGCAGCGCGTACACACACTGACAGATGGTTAGCATGCAGCTCTGAGCTTGCTGCCGTTGTGCTCTAAAAAAAGACCTTCCTCTTGTAGAGTGGAGGTGGACGTTTTTTTTTTTAACCAACATGGAAGAGGAAGTGTATCTAGCAGTCACTGTAGGCCCCACCTAACGCTATCACAAGTTGCAACTGTTTTTTTAAGTGTGTCACTTTAGTAAGAAAAAATATTTTAAAGAATAGGTTTTTACAGATTACTCTGCGACAATTATACCACATTAAACTTGATATTTGCCTGCAAAGCTTGATATCAGTTTTCAACATTTGATCAAATTAAGTTATTTATGACATAACAAAAAGGAGATTTATTCAGAGAATTTGGTTGTTATGTATTGGGAATAGTGAAGGTAGTATGTGGGACATACCGTATAACCTTCACATTAAAGCAGTGTCAGTAAAATGATGATACCTTAAGGGTTACAAAGATAAAAGCAAGTGAGCTTGAACTCAATACCTGCTTGTATGACATATACAAATGAACTACATATAAATGCTTTTAATGGCTCACCACAGTTTTGCCTCATGCATTTAGCATGGTACATGAGGTCTGAATAAACAGCTTTTTAACAGAGAAATCACATGTAAGAAATGTTCTGTCAAAATATCCACATTTGTTTTAAGAATTAAAAGTTATGTTAGTGATAACTCATGCCTTTGTTTGTTCTCCCCATCTTGTAAAATGTGCACAAACTAACATTTACAGAGATACATTGGTTACACAAGCATTGTAATACGCAATATCACAGTAATCACAAATTCAGCTTTTTTAAAAATAAAAATGTTTATTTATCCTTGGCACAATGCACCACTAACATTTTGTGCAATATCTGTGGGTGAACTGCCAAAAAAACAACAAAGCCAAGACAGAATAAATATTTAGCAAATTGTAAGATAATACAAACCTTTTGTTGTTGGTTTCTCTTTTCCAAGGGACATTTTATGAAGACTTACACTCCCAAAATGCTCAAAATCAGATTAAACTGAAAATGATTAAGAGGTGGAACGCCTGTTTGGATGTGGCTGGGTGGGTTCTCTTAGTTTAAAGGGAACTTAAAGGGCTTAAAATATTAAGTTACTCCCAAATCAGCAAGTTTGAGGCGTGTAAAGTGGTTGGTCCAACCATAAAATTGTCAACAGGGGGTTTAGTCTGGAAACAATCCCAAAGTGGAGAGAAAAGACACAGGAATAAGGAAAAGCATCGGTATACCAAGTACTGCAACTGTTGATTGTGTGTTTTGTTGCTTTGGTAAAAGGAAGCTCTGGTTCAAGCATCTGAAGTGATGGCTGATGGATATTAAAAAAATAAAAACAGCAATATGAAGTTTAAAAAAGACAAAATACTAAAGTATCAAAGCAAAAGACATGCAGATGTTTCTCATCTTGGATAAAAGCATTAAAACATTATTTATGGTGATTTAAACATACAAATATCTGTAAAAGTCATGATTTTGCTCAGTCACATTCAGTGTGGTTACACTCAAATATATGTTTTGTCTTGAGAATGCATTTAACAGAAAGCATTTCATATTGTAATCTCAAACAAGGACAAAGTTAACTGCCCAATTACTGAAATGTTAAAGTCGAATTGCATTATTTGCAAATATATAAGTTCATTTCTGTATGACAGACAGAAGTTGGGTACTGCAAATGCCATTCCAAATGGCAAGTCTAGTGCCTTTATAAAAGTAAAAATGCCAAACTGACAACGTGACGAAAAACACAAGACACCCCTGTTCCCTTTTTAACTTTTAACACACTCCTACAAACTCTGATCCAGGGATGTTACACAAAACCAAAAATGTAAAGCTGAGACATGATTAAAAAGGTGGTTTGTAAAATACTCCAAAGCTCTCATCAAGTTGCTCTCATAGCTCCTCCCGTGCCGCACTGTCCAAAGGCGACTGGAGCACATCGGAGTTCTGGGCCTCAGTGCTGATCTCAGCCTGCTGCCCAGTCTTTCCTGTACGCCCTCTGTCCCAGTCTGTACGGACCTTGTCATTGTCCCACACTGTGGAGGTCTCGGTGTCGCTGATGTAGCCGCTGTCGCCTGTGTAATGTGTTGGATACACTAGAAGAGGCTCGGCAGAAAATGCTTTTAGGTCCCTGGTTTCAAACTGTTTCATATAATCAAACCTGTGGAGGAGAAGGTAATGTCAGTAAAAACAAACAAAAATAAATCAAAATGTATGAGCAGAAGTGATAGTTGTGTATCTGCACACTTACACGGGGTGTTTATTGAACATGATGGGCAGAAACTCGTCCACTGGCAAAATCCGCTTCAGGGGTTCTGCTTTCAAAAGCTTCTCCGCCCCTTGTAATGATATCATATAGCCTAGAGTCCAATATGAATAATCTGCTTCCACTAAGTTGTGAATATTAGGCACTGCTTTCTCTGGGCGATCCACCTGCATTCTTTTCCGACCAATATAACTGGAAAAAAGAGATGGAAGGAAAGCGTGATAAGCAGTTGCTTATTTAGGAGATTTAAGGACAATTTGAAGGTTGTGAAGGAGGCACAAACTCACATGAGATCCCAGTCCAGCCCTTCATCCTCCACCTCCTTCATCAAGTTCATCAAGCGCCGTTTGAAGAAGATCTCAAAGCGCAGGTCATCTTCAATCACCAGGGAGGTTTCCAGTCGTCGCTCCACAATCTAAGTCCAGAGACACATTTATCAATCACTTATCCGTCTGGTTCACAAACGTTCAAATGCTTGGCTTCTTGTGTTCACCTCTTTCCAGATGTTGTAGTGGGATAGGAAGCAACCCAGCTCTCCCTTCGTCAGTGGGCGGTTATGGTAGGGGTCATTGTATCCAGGGAGCATGTGGATGCCTAAATTATGAACTTCACTGATATTCATCCCTCTGAAATAGACATGAGAACAAATGTGACAAAGTGACAATGCAAAAAAGGGGAAAATAGGTGCTAAATAGGTGTCAAGTACTCATTAAATAGAGTGAACTTACGTTCCATCAACAGCTGCAATGACCTTGCATGCTATCTTCTGCTCATATAACGTACTCATCATACGTTCTCGGCGGTCAGTGCGCCTCGGCAGGTTGATCATGAACACCTACACATGGACGAAAGTGGAGCCAGTCAATGTAATAACAGGTTTCTAACAGCAGGGGAGGCATTCAGCACAGCAGGGGAAAGAGGGCCATTTTTGCAGACTCCATCTTCACATCACTCCATACTCACCTCATCGAAGCCCAGTTTGTCAGGTTGTTTTGTAGGAACAGGTACGTATTTGGAAGGCATCACTGGGGGATTTCGCACTACACAGTGAGAGGGAAGATGGATGCAGAAATGGTATACAAGTGATATATAGGAATCCCATGCTGATAGGTAGCTTTAAATAAAGAAGTAGGAAGAAGAATATCAAGCAAAAAGAGAGTTACGGCCCGTCCACACGGCGGTGTGCGTTGAAGCTCGCCGGCGGGCGTGTCTGACACTCGACAAACAACCAATCACATGAGTCTCTCGCCCCTGACACACAAGCAGCGGTTTGATTGGCTAGAGCTTGTACTGGCATATGATTCAATTGGCTGACGCTTCTGCCGAGGCTTCAAAAGTTGAACATTGCTCAACTTTTGCAGCGAGCCACGCCAGCAAAGCTCCACTTCACTTCCCACAATGCAGTTCGGCCTTCAGACACATCCACCGCCAAGCTTAAACGCACGCCGCTGTGTGGACGGGCCGTTCGATGCAGAAGTAAAGCCCTCAATCGGAAGCTACTCACCATTAACCTCCAGCAGGGAGTGCAAGAAGCTGTCAGCTTCGTCTTGCAAAGTATTGTGGGATCGCAGAGGCACAGGAAGGTTACCATAGGTCTCTTTGTTACACACAAACATTTGAACATCTGTAGAGCAGAGAATTCAAATGTTTTACAAATATGAAGTTAAACCACGTAGGTTAAAACGGTTAGATACAAATATGTAGATTCAAGCATTGAATTGTTTAATACCTGCCATCCGAGCGGAGAACGCAAACACAATGATGTCGTCAAAAGCCCAACTGTATTCTGGGTGTGGCGGGTGAAAGGCCAGCTGCCTGGACGCCTCTTTCCTGAGGTCTATCAGGAAGGTGGAGTGGACCATTGGAACTGCAAAACAGCCCTTGCGCACATGCTTTCTTATGGGTAAGTATGCAGGAGTGCGCTTATAGTAACCCTAAAGAAAAAGTGTGGTTTAAGAGCATTCTTAATATCAAACAGAGCAGCTTTACGTACACAAACATGTGCATCCAATCAACAACACAGTACCTGGGAGGTCAATGCACACCAGAAGTTTGAATAGGCTGCACGGGATTCGAGCATTGGAGCAATGATGGTCTTGTTCTCTCCCATGAGCTTCCAGAGCATGTCGGGATTGGTGAGGAGGTTATCACAGTCTGCCAGCTACACAAGGGAAGGAACTCAAGTGTTAATATGTTTGTGAATTGTTGAAAAGCGTTTAAAAACCTAGATGTTAAACAAACCTCACTGACTGCTCATGTCAGTTCTGTTTTTAAGAATGAAGGGTTAACATTGGTAGTACAAAATCATTGCAATTCTGGATGTAATTTGCTTCAAAAGTATACCCCACTGAAGCTGGACAATGTTTGCTGGTCCGGGGAATACCAATAGAAACGTGCAGGGTTTTAAAATATGGTTCATGTCGGGTTAAGTTGTGTCAGTGTAAGGATCCAGATAAGCTTTAACCATATGAGACAGAAACATATAACTGGGGCAATTTTGAACACCCTTCTTTGACTCTGTACTTAGCCTTCTGCTGCTATTATTGGACAATACAGAATTTTGAAGAAGCATAGGCTCAAAATTGCTCAGAGTTATTGTGCTTTACGCTGTGCCTGCAAAGAGTAGTTTTGTTGACCTACCATGAAGTAGTCTGCCCACATCTCACGAGCCGACACCAGCGCTGCTTGCCGAAGTTTCATAACATGCTCATAGCGGAGGTCTGTCCATTGTTTCGGACTATCCTCATCACGATAACCTCTACAGGAGACATGTGGGTAATGGTCAGACTGAGCCATTTCAGAAATGCATGGTTTCACCAGAGACTCAAGTAAATAACTCACCGGGGTTCCTCTTTTGGCCTCCACTCCACATAATGGTAAAGGTTCTGCATCTTCACAAGCCAGTCCCGCAGAATGACGGTGGTGTTGTCCTTGTTATGATCAGTTGCCACCCTGTCAATAAACAACAAAAGGTAAATGATTAGAAAGAAGTCTATTCAACACTAGAGGGTTTGGACATTTTCAGCAAGTGAGGGCAAAATAAGGCGAACAGTAACATTGGTTGAATGTAGAGCACAAGTACCAGACTGAACGCAAGACCCAAGAGTTGAAAAATAATACCATGGCTCAGGTAACAAAAGCCCAGTGTTCAATGTTTGTAAGCACTTTGTCTGCAGCTGTGGGAACTGACATGAGTGTTAATGATACCAACATCACATAACAAAGATACTCCATATCTTATTGACATACTATAGGGCAGCATATCAGACTCCAAGGAGTACCAATTCAGGAAGGTAATAAGAGCGATTATACTATATCAAATACACACCATTATAAAGGTGACACTTTTGTCTGCAATAGCTTAAAACAAAAGGAAATGATTGGCTCCAGCCATTATTGAGGACAAATGGGAAACCAGATGAACACCATCAAGGTCATTAGAAATGCCTGAATTTCTTTATAAAAAAAGTCGGAGAAATTTGCCACAAAACAAAATCCAGGGTCTTCCGGGCTTCAGCCATGTAGTTTAGTTTGAGGGCAAATATATTTCTTGCAAAAAGAACATCTGCAGTACAGCCGAGTTCGTTTTCTGTTCATAGGGACGACAGCCAAACTTTCCCCGGCATATTTCACGTGGATCTGTGAGAACATAGCAGCTCCTTGGTAAACCATTGCATCGCTCAATCCTGCTGTCAATCCATATACATCCTTAAACGTTGAATTACACTCATTTCCATTTAATGTTTAGCTCAAATAAATATTTGATTAAAGCATAGTTTTGAACAATGTATCACTGGTGCTCTAAACATACATCTCTACCAGTAGTGTTACAGCTAAACTACCATTGCTATTTTAGAGTACAAAATGCAGGGCTTAGATTAAAAGACAATTTGGCCAATTCTGATTTTCTGTCTTGGCATGCTTACAAGCAGCTGCAAAAAGCTTTAGCAGAGGGCATACAGCATAACGTGTTTATAACATATTGCAGCGGTGTGGATTTTGTAGATGAATGTGCTTGCGGAGCATTTAAACATCACGGTTCTTACCTCAGCCATATGAACAAAAGAAGAGTTCAACAGAGTTCAACCAACACAATAAAAGGGAAATAAAACAGTGCCACTTATGAAAAGCCCCTCAATAAAGTCAAACGTCACGTTGATGAGAGAAGAGCATACCTCTCTGAGCCCTCCAGGCAGTCATGCTCACTGATGAGAGCTCAGGGTATAAACATGGGGGGGCTGTTGGAGCATGTTGTTATTATGTGAGAAAACCTCCCTTTCACTTCCCTAAACTTAGCCCGCGCACAGCAGACAGATGTTTAAGAGGTCTAGAACATCCATTTGCACCTTCCACAGGAGATTTTTTTTTAATGTTAAGTCTGTCACAAGTGGGGTTCAACTGTTTTAACCCTTGAATGTGGTGGAAACACGTGTTTAGTGAGCCATAATAGATGATAATACAACTAGGTTTTAGTTTCCATAATCACATATACTGTATTTGAAGTTGCCCTATTCCTACACAAAGCAAAATAGGCAAATTGTCCCATTTTCACAACTTTCCATGATGAAGGATGAAAATGAGTATAACATTTCCATTAGAGGAGTAAAACAGAATGAAGTGAAATGAGTGTTGATCACTTTTTGTTATAGCACGTTTTGGAAGATCAGTTATTAAACTTTTACTGACTATATGCTTGACAGTTTAAACTTCTCCCAATAGCCAACATAACTCCTCCCAGATGGGGTCCTTTGAAGCTAAAGATTTACAAGATGGAGATCTGTGGGATATAAAACAGTCAATTACTCCAAATAACACAGAGGCCTAACCCGCTGTAAGGAGCTGATGCAGGCTGGAGGAGAGGAGAACTAGTATGAGACTAAAAGGTGTGTGTGTGCATTAATGTACAGTGCAGACTCAACAATAAGTCACTTTGTTAGGATTTATGTTAAATCATACAGCTCCCCTTGCGGCAAGATGAGTCCCCTCCCCTCCACGTATACAGATCAATGCATGCCCCCCTGATGATGAGCAGTGACCAGATGTGCTCACCTCTGTACGACCACAGAGACCACCTAAGGTTGCTGAAAGTGATCATTCGTGCTCTGATGTCGGGGTCAGTTATTCGTTATTCTCCTGTTTGTTGAGATGTTTGTACATAGTTGAAACAACTTGGACACATTGCACGCCGTCATTGCCTGGGGGTCCACCACCCCATTCCCACCCCCCTACAACTGAGTCTAGCAGCCACCAATGCAGTTTTTATGCAAAACTCAAGAATGAATCTTACTTTTAAACCTTAGCTAGCGACATGGAATTTAAATATACTTCTTAGCTGCTTACTAGCTTGCGAGAAAGCAAACATGTCCTAGTATCAACTTACCACAAAGCCATACGGTCCTTGGGATAGTTAAGGCGCTCAATATTACCGAGGAAATACGGCAGAGAGTGCTCGGAGTTCCTGCAGATGAGGGCGACAAGGACCCGTGGCGCGAGGAGCTCAGACTCGGGGCTCCAGCGCTCCTCAGCGAAGTATCCGCGAGCCGGAGAGCAGCCGGACAGCAGCAGGAGCACGGCAGCGGGGAGCCAGGCGAGCCCCGGCATTGCGGCAATAAATTAAGAAATATATATAATGTAATGAATCTTGCTACAGTTGTATCTCCTGATGAGACACTGCTATATCAAAGGCGTCCTTTTACTTTGCGCGTTCATTGCAGAAAAAAGCGAAATCTCTTCAGCAGCTCCTGATGTGACAACGCTGCAAAGTTGAGCATTAAAAGGGGTGGGGTAGTCTTAAAGGGGATGGACTATGGAGTAAAATAGCTCAGGAAAAACCAAGAGGCAAACGTTCAATTCACTCTTTATTTGTCCAAATTGCTAATGAAAACACGTTGTAAAAGGCGTTTCAGAAATGCACCCAAATACAGTGTATTAATTATAACGTTGTCAGACGAATGAACGGTTGATCTGGACTGCACAAGTGTGTTTTATGAATTTCCTGAACTTCAAAGCCAACAAGTCTAACTTTAAAGATCTTCCTCAGACTCAATGAAATACTCTGCATCAGTTAATGATTTGGTGTTTTTTACAAGGGGTTTTCACAACAAAATAAAGTAGATTATTCTTAAAATTACACCAACTCATTCTCCATTGAGAGTATTTAGACAGTGCAAGATATCTCCCATACCTGAAGTCCATTTTCACTTTATTTTAGCTGTATTCTTCAAATGACTAATATCAAACTATGCTCATACTGTGCATTATTCTGTACTGTTATGTAAAAATAAGCAAAATAAAAAACACATTTTGAAGGGAGGGGGGACTTTAAACCGTACTCAGAAAAAGCTACACCTCAGGCACACTAACCACATTTCAAGAGCTGAGATTGAGATAACAAACATATATAATACTTTTAAATCATCTCCATATCCTATGTCACTATTTCACCTATGTAAAATACCACTGTCATGTGAAGTTAGGAATGTTCTGCACTTTTTTCCAGTTCCTACTTTTAGGTTAGCTTCCTGCCTTCATTTATCCGACGGGCAGCTTTATAGTTTGGCCCCTGAGCCTAGCCTCTCTACCTGTATGGTTAAGGATGAAGCTGCGGGGTCATCGACTAGCCAAAACAGCTCGCCATTAGTCGGGACAACGCGAGCCGCTGGATAAGCTGGACCTTCTCTACCCTCCAGCACTTCCTGAAAGAAAATTGTTACAGTTAGAATTCAACAGCACTAAACTTTCATATAGCGGTTTTTATATTTTTGTATTCTAGATTTATGTTTGCCTGTATTTTTATTTTATCCAAATATTTTTGCACCATATTCCTTATAAGATAAGGCTTTATTCATCCCGAAGGAATTGGCTGTGCCAGAGTTACACAAATACAATAAACACAGCAGCATAATAATAAAACTGTACACTAACAGTGCAGATTAACCTTATTCTGATTGTGTTGATGACTCAGCAGTTTAAATCATGTTTCAGCATGTGGGTAATACCACTCTTGACCCAATAATTATTGTAACAGAATAGAGGCATATATTTGTGGTCAAGCTAACGATCCTGTAACCTCTGGCAACTGTAACTGCTGAGTCATGTACATAAACCTACATGACAGTAATTTCAATCATTTTGTGCAGGTTTTTTCAATTGTTCAATTGTTTTTTTCCCACCCCATAATGACTGGGTTTGTAACTAAATATGGCCTAGTAATAATTTATTATGCCGTGTAAACATAGGGTTTTAAGATTATGAACATGATATGTGTTTAGAGAAAGGCTGCAAACAATACCTTCAGAACGGGTGCTTTGCTTCCTCCTGTTGACACAAAAGCCACACAGCGTGCAGAGTTCACCACAGGAAAGGTCATAGTTACACGCTGTGGCGGTGGTTTGGGAGAGTCGCTGATGGAGGCCACAATCTTCTTGGTTTCCTAAATATGGAGTACACCAAAACCCAATCATTCATCTTCTGTAAAGTACACAGTCGCCAAAAAGAGTCAGTGTGTGAACCACAACCAAAGAATGTACTAGGACTTTCAAATATATGATGTGTAATGAGTCAAAGTGCCTCAAAGACATGTTAAAAGGAACGGCCGTGCAGACTACATAGTTCAAGTTGTGCCTTAATTAAAACCTATCAATTATCTATACAGTGTCAGGGGAGTGTCTTGAAATGTAAAGGCAGAACACACATGGTTCTTTTAGATCAGCACATCAGGGACCACATCAATGATGAAACATTTGTATAAGCCTATATTACAGAAACATTTGCATGCACATAAACGTGTAATTAAGTCAAAGTTATAGACCATCCTGAAATAGAGTGTCACTGTCCAACAAGGTTTATCATCCAGATGTGCAATTTAGTTTTAGGTTCATAATGATGGTCCAAAATATGAGAAGCTTTTAAATAAAACATTAAAAAAGTGGCCAGGGTAGGGATGTATTTATGCCCCTATGATGGACATTACAGATTCTTTCTGTATGTTTGTTTCTCTTGAGTACGGCCCTCACCTCCAGGAGAGGGTGGTCTGGGAAGAGGGAACAGGTGTGTCCGTCAGGCCCCATACCTAGCAGTAACAGGTCAAACACTGGGAACTTATCATCTGGGAAGGCCTGTTTGTTTGGAAGCAACAAAAAAATTCTGTAAACATTTTTGCAAACATATTGGTCTGTGACTTTAGAGCCAAAGTAGACCACAGATCTGTAAAAATGTCTGCACCTCTTTCAGTTTGCGGGTATAATCCTCAGCACACTCGTTGACTGGCAAGGAGGAGTCAATGGTTAAGATCCCACTGTCAGGGATGTTGACCTTGGAAAACAACTGACCCTATAGGAAAAAACAAAAGGGTACATTTGACCACAATGTAATTACATATCATACATTAATGTAGCCAGGACAAACAAGCACACACCGGAAAAAATACCTTGTATAGCCCATAGGTGCTCTCAGGATCATCAAAGGGAACCAGCCGCTCGTCACAGAAGCCCACCACCCACTTGCTGCAGTCCAGGTCTGGCAGGGCGGGCAGCTCTTTGCCAAGCATGGACACAAGGCTTCCTCCAGAGAGGCCCAAAGTGAACCTTCCATGAGAGGCGATGGCCTTCTCAGCCCGAGATGTCACCAGTTGGGCCAGCACTGGACCAAGCTCCGCTGAGGAGGGGAAGACCACAACTCTTCTGCCAGCCATGAGATAGCTTTCTGAAAAAAGGATTGACTTGTTAGCACAGAAAGAGAAAGAGAGGGGTAATAACAGGCTTTGAGCAATGTGTATGGAAGTCAACAACTTCTGCAAGTCATCATGATGTGCCTGTAAATATTATCCACATACAGTGTGTTTGTTTATCTAAGATGAAACATATCTTGACTAAAGTTTATATTGAAACTGCAATATAAGTAGCCTTTGAGTATTTATGCAAATACTGGCGCTAAAAGCTACAAACCCCAGCTGATTCTGCACAGTGTAGTGCGGTAGCCAGTATCGAAAATATGTTTGAAAAGCCTAATTTATTTCTTAAATAAACCTGAATTGTAAGCAGTTACAATACATGTTCGAAAATATATCTGTCGTTACTTACTGGTAATCCCAGCAGCAGAATGTGTGGAGGAGTTTTAGTCGGCAAATGTAATTCAACGCACTACTTCCGGAAACTTCACTCACCAGCCAATCATGAACAAATAAAGCCAACAGCCAATGGCCTATCTGTGTTTAGACCGAACTGCATTCTGGTCAGTGTACTAACAACATACAAGTCAATAAAATAAATAGGTTAAAAAAGAGGCAATTCACAAAATACCTCAGTATATTTTGGGAGAGTTTCACACACATTTGAAAGATACTGAAGTCAATAAAGAAGCTCAGTCAATACAGCTCGATATTGTAGTTCTGTGTACCGGGGCTATGCTTCCTCCCAGCCGGTAGATGGAAATGATGCCTCGTTTCAACTACTTGAGTTTTGAAGAGATTCTTCACGCGTATTTTGCTGGCATGCACAACAGCTCTTCTCGTGTTTTACGTTGCGACCACATTTCACATTGAACATTTAAAGATCTCTGGTCTACAGCATCAACTCGTTCGCGTGCAACTTGCAGTCAAACCAAATACTTTAACCATGTCGACAGTCTTCTCTTTCCAGACACAGCTCGTCTCCATCATGGACGCGTTATCCAAAACAACTGTAATGGAAATAAGCAAACTGGTCGAGATCGAGTCGAAGATGCTGAAAATTGAGATAACTCGAGGGCGGAACGAAATCTCCTCGCTCGCAGAGAAACTGCAGCTGATGGAGAAATTGCTTTATATCGCGCAGGGCAGCAGACAGGACGCAGCAGTATGCGCAGTGGTGAGGGACGGTTCAGAGGAAGGCATTGTGGAGCCTGACAGGACAAGACCTGCCATTAAAAGGTAGACTTGTTGACTACTGTAGCCTGTGAGACGTTAGTGAGTTTGTGTTATGCTGAAACAATAATTACATCTTCATCATAACTCTTGTAAACAGCTACACCCTGCCTGGTGATTCTAATATAAGTGTATTGCCTCCCAGTGAAAGTCCATGGGAAAGTTCCTCCACAGAGATAAGCAGTTGGCATCACCTTCAAGAGGAGGAGCATGCCATAGCGGGGGTAAGTTGTACACTAATCATATTGTGTCAATGTAATGTATGATGTCCTTATGTGTAGCCTAACAGTCGTGCACTCATTTTGTTTTTTCATTAGCTCCCAAACCAACTGAGAGATCAACCAGAACTGATAGTGGTAAAAGAAGAGCCATCAGAGGTGGACTGTGGACCTGATGGGACAAATGAAAATAGTGAGAATTAAATAAATATGTTGTTGCACAGCGATGTTTATGCTGTACAAAAACTGATATTGTGTGTATGTTGTCAACAGGAAGGGAAGAATCCCAAGACACCCACAGGGGCTCAGAAGTGATGCAGCGTACCAAACCCATGGCAGATCGTCTGCAGCCCCTGTTTACTGACAGCTTTGAGACTATGAGCAGTCAGCCGTCTCTCGCTGTACCAGGGAGGAGGGAAACACAGTGGAATCCACAGCTTACACCTGCACACACAAACCTAGTTGCCGGGAAAAGCCTAGCCCAAAATGTTGCCACTCAAAGCTTAAGTGTGCTCAGAAATATGAAGCTTCAACACTTGAGGAACTCAGCTGTTAAGAGGTTTGGATGCTTGCAGTGCGGCAAGAACTTCAGATGCTTTAGCCAGCTAGAAATACACCAGAGAAGTCACACAGGTGAAAAACCGTTCAGGTGCACGCTGTGTGGAAAGAGATACGCACAAAAAGGGCATCTATACACACACCAGCGCACACACACTGGGGAGAAGCCCTACCGCTGTCCTATTTGCGGAAAAGGCTTTATTCAGAAATGCACTCTTGATATGCATCAGCGTACACACACTGGAGAAAAACCTTTTGTTTGTATGCAATGTGGCAAGGGCTTTACAAAGAACTATAATCTGAAAAAACACCTTACAGTACATCTAGACCCTAGTTTGAATATGTATGGTAGTGAATCTGGTGTACGGTACCAACATATGGGACATTCATAAATTGAGCTTCCTAAAACAGCCTGTCAAATGTAAAAAAACTGCTGTTTCCATATTTGAGTGTGTGTATCACCTGCTTTAACAATACAAAGGTACAATGTTTCTGCTGCCTACCATTCATATATCAAAGTTCCCCTTCCAAACTGTGCAAACTTGATAGTGTGCTACTACTGTAATACAACAGTTTATGTGAACTGACTTTGACAACTGATAACTGAGACCATGTTGTTACATGTGAAATATTATGGTTGATAACTATGATACTTTTTTATATAAATATATTTGTATACAAGTACCTACCTTGTCTGCATTGGCGCTTGTGTAATTTGGATGATGATGATAATAATAAAAATAATGTGCTTTTTGACAAAAAAACTAACTGTAAAAATACATTATTGGTATTATTGTATTATTTATTATCACCACACTGACAATGATTACATATTGAGCCACTATTGTGATGTAGTTCTGCAGTTCCTCCCTGTGGCCGCTGGAGGGCAGTGAACATTCACGTTTGTTAATACTACAAGGCTGTTTCAACAAAGGTTCTGACTCTAATCTATTTAGTATTCATTCTTTAAATCTGAATTAGTGGCAGTAGTAAGATTACTTTATTATCTCTGTCATTCCCACTGAACTATAAAACGTTAGTCTCTACCTTAGTGAAATAACGTTTTTTTTCAGACCGTGCTGCGTTCAAGTGCTGCTCGTACATTTTGAAATGCGAGAATACCATTTTCCCACAATGCATCGCGGCACAGCTATATGATTATGGAAGAGTAAACGCTGCTCCGCTAGGAATATTGCAAGCAGTTAGAAATATTCCCTCTCCCTATCGACATGATGTGCGACACCACGAACCGGAGTTTTCGGGCGCAGTTAGCCGCTGTCCTGGACAAGCTAACGAAGACGGCTCTGGTGGAAATAGGGAACCTGGCTGATGAATGCTCCTCTGTCCTTCACTCCGAGATATCCCTGCACAAAACGGAGAACGAGGCTCTGAAGAAGAGGTGCTACTTGCTGGAGGTCCAACTGAGAGCAGCCAGGGAGGCACAGACCTTTTCTTCCCATGTCAACAGTGTCAGCCGCAGACAGCCTGCAGGTCAGGAGGGTCCAACATCTGGTCAGTTACTCTGGTTTATAGCTGCCTCTGCTACATTAAATATTCATATTTCTATATAGCTTGTTTGCCCGTTAGCTTCAGTATAGACTACCTCCACTTAGTTATGTCCAGCTCAGCACATCTGTTCTAAGTTTGTTTACCATCTGTAGGATGTCAGAATTTCACACCTGCTTCTTCTTCCAGACCAGCAGCATCTTGCTCCAGCCATTGATGGAGTTTATGGAAAAGACTGGTGCATGGATCTGTGGAGAGAAGAAAAAACCCCAAGTCAAAGAAAAGCAACAGTGGAGCCTGCTGCTATGACAAGCATGGGGCCCCTGGTCAGTGTTTATACCAACAACTAGCCTTATTGGGAGTGGCTATATACAGGACGGTCCTGAATATAAGGTCTCTGAAATGGCTATATACAGGACGGTCCTGTACACAACGCCAAATGGCTATATACAGGACCGTCCTGTACACAGCTCTCTGAAATGGCTATATACAGGACGGTCCTGCACAGAAGCCCTGAAATGGCTTTTTATGTAGTCTACAGAAATATGGATATAATTGGTGTACAATTAACGTTTACAGCAGGATAAATTACAAAAATGTACAGCATACATACAATTCAAAAGACGGTTTGATTTTTTTTTTTTTTGTGATTTTGATATACTTTATTAATCCCCGTGGGGAAATTGTTTCTCTGCATTTGACCCATCCTAGTGTTAGGAGCAGTGGGCAGCCATTTTGAACAGCGCCCGGGGAGCAGTGTAGGGAACGGTGCCTTGCTCAGGGACACCTCGGTAGCACTTGGTCTTGCCGGGACTTGAACTGGTGACCTTCCAATTGCCAAGCCAAGTCCCTATCGACTTCGCCACCACCGTCTCCGATTTCTAAAATAAAAATGCCGGCGTAGCCGATAAATGATTTGTGTTGCTTTCAATGCAAAATCACTACACGTCAACGAAATGTCGGTGTATTCTTTAAAAAAAAAAAACCTTCAGTTTTAATAAAACCGAGTAGTCTTTAAAGTATGCACACAGTGATATCCTTTACAAGTAAAACATTGTGCATTGGAAAATATAAAGTAGAAAATGATTGAAACAACATAAAAAGATAAGCCAAAAAAAAGACTGAAATCAGCATAAAAAGCTAAGCAATTGGCATGGAAAGAGATTTAATTGCCACAATTTTATATTGAGGGGAAACTCATTGAGCTTCTGTGCAGGACCGTCCTGTATATAGCCATTTCAGAGAGCTGTGTACAGGACGGTCCTGTATATAGCCATTTGGCGTTGTGTACAGGACCGTCCTGTATATAGCCTCGGCCAGCTTTATTTGTTAGTTGACTAAATTACTGTATTTAAAGCTGTTTTTTATGTCTTGTTAACAGGTAATAGACTTAATGGAGAGGGAACCTGATCTGATCTTCGTCAAAGAGGAGACGTATGATGATCATCCCATTGGCCAGCAGATGAGGCTCACAGATAATAGAAAAGGTAGGTACATAAATAAAATACAAAGATTATAATACCAAGTTTCTGTGATTTTACTACATTTGTTCCCATTTGACAGTTGGTGGATTTTTTGACGAGGACAGCATTCTTCATAGATCTGTTGATGAACTGCAGCTTAACTCAGGGGAATTAAGCAGCTACCCCATGACAGCTGACATTCAAACACAACAACGCCCACAGCCAACCATTATGGACAAGTTGATAGATGATGCAACAATGAGCATAATGGTTGACAACACAAGTTCTTCCTCAGCCACCGCCGAGTACTCAGACTTTTCAAACAATATCCTCATGAATGCCACCAAAGAACTTCCGCCCAAACCTGGGAGGCCAACCAAACAGTTTGAGTGCTTATTCTGTGGGAAGATCTTCAACTATATGAGCAGTTTGAAAGTCCACATCCGGAGACACTCAGGTGAGAAGCCGTTCAGCTGCTCCGTTTGCGGGAAGCGGTTTGCTCAGAAAACGTACCTGAAATTGCACCAACGCGTGCACTCTGGGGAGAAGCCGTACAGCTGTCCAGACTGTGGCAAAAGTTTTTCCCAGAAAAGTTCTCTGAACATACATATTCGAACACACACCGGCGAAAAACCTTACAGCTGTGTGGACTGTGGGAAATGTTATGCATACAAGTATGGTTTAAATCACCACCAGTGTTTCAATTAACCGATCAAATCACTTCTGCTAAAGTGCTCTCTGTCACGCTCAGTGGCTTAACTTGCCAACTTGAAATTAAACTCAAATGTAGATGAAAGATTAATATTTAAAAAAACTCCTATCTATATCAAAAAAGGCCTATTTAATAGCCTGTATGGGAAATTATGCTGCTGAGAAAATAGTAGTTTGTTTGATGTATTTTTTAGATTAATTGCTTAGAGAATTGCTGCAGAATCCAAACAACAGAAGACTGTCGTTACTAGTGTGCAGTTTAAATGTTTTTTTGTTTATTTGATGGCTTAGGGTTTTCATTATTAAATATGTTATTCCCTTAACAAGGTTTTTAATGTATACCCTAAAATAAGAAATAATATTTTTCTTATTACTTGTAGAGATTTTTGTATTTATCTAGATTGTTTTTGTGTGATTTTACGAGTACTTAACTACAACAACCCCCCCCCCGTTCCTCCCTTATACCTACTCACACCAAAACAGTTAGATTGTATTATAGCACTACAGGAAACGACTACATTGTGATTTGGGGTCAACTGTCCCTTTTTTTAAAAGCCTATTTCGCATCATGTTTGATACGTGTCAGATAAAACATATTTGCTACTTACATTTAATGTGAGGTTCTTATCCAAGCAATGAGAGAAAATGCTTCCATTTTTTACTCTGCATGTTGGTTAGAGTGACCTTATACATACCTCAGTTCATGCCACACAAGGCCTGGGTCAAATAATGCCAAATTCATACTTTGGACAATTGCTCCATTGTTTGCACACATGTAGCATAAACCTTCAAAACTACCTCTTCACAATTATGTAGAAGTAATACAACTCCCCATTTGCTTCACTGACTCACCCTTGCTTTATATCACATCATGCCTCATTTACTAGTATTGACCTGACTGAAATTGTCTCTCTTTTAAAAACACTACTTGTGAAATGTTGATGTGTGTTCGTTACATAATGTTTTTGAGTTCTGGCTCAAATGGTGTTACTGTTTTAAATAAATGTATTTGTTGGGCTGCAGTATGTTTGCAGAAAGACAAATGGTGTCAGTCGAGTCAAATTGTATTGTTTTGGTTTTAAATGTGAACTATTTTCAAGAAATGCTATTATATTCTATACTGAACTGTCATCATACCTAACAAAGCAATTATCTGTATGCATTTTTTTTTGGGTAATAAGATTCCCCTGAAAAGACCACAGTGATTTACTGAGTGAATTATCTCTGCCTTGTGCTTTTATTGGTCATACGTACATAGCTACAGTGTAGCCAATGAAAATCTTAGGTCACAGGGTCCTCCAACAGTGAAACACAATAAAACAGACAATCAGAACAATGTAGTGCAAGTAAATAGTAAATACAAAAAGAAAAATCGTAGAAATAGTTATATATTAGATACATTTCTAAATAGCAGCCAGATTAATGTTATGATGTTTCAAGTTCCGGTGTTTAATAGTCTTATTGCCTGTGGGATGAAACTGTCCCTGAGTCTGGTGGTTTTAGTCCGGATCAGCGCCAGAGGCCCGTCCACACTACAGCGTCGACAACTCCAATCTGCCCATTCACTTTGAATGGGGTGACGTCACATTGCCTCGCTTTTTCGCCGAACTGAATTGTGGGTAGCAGAGCGGTCCGTCTCCGGCGTCAGAAGTTGAACATTGTTCAACTTCTGACGCCGGAGTAGCCAGCGCCAGCCAATCAAATCCCGTTTCGGAAAATCTGACAGCTCAAGCTGTAGCCAATCAAACCGCGTCTAAGCTGGGAGAGATATCCCGCCGTTCATTTCTAGATTTCAAAAAAAGTTGGAGGAGAAACTAATTATCGCTGTAGCAAATCACCCGGTTTTGTTTGACCAGACCCTCTTCACCTACCGGGATACAAACCGGAGGAACCAGGCATGGAGGGAGGTGGCAGAGACAGTGGGTGAAACTGGTAGGTTTTCGCCTGTTTGGGGAGTTTATATATATATTGCTCCCATAAAATCCCCGGGGGTTTTTGCTTTGTATGTCGGGGGCGGGAGATTCATGTGATTGGTTGTTGGTCGCATTGCTTGAATAAAAATAAATGCTTTTATATATTTCTGTAGAGCTACAGACACGCCCAGCTCCAAGCTTTTTTTGAAGCTGTAGTGTGGACGCTCCGTAACGGAAGTCCAAAAACGGTTATCGTCACATGGTTCATGTAGACGACAATCGTTCCCCGGAAGTTCATGGCGGGCAATTTGAATGCATTGATAACAGGAGATAGAACTACGATTTTTGGTATAAATCAGGCATGACAATCACTCACCTTTCGGCGAAATTTGCCGTTTTGAATCCAAAATAGGTCGTTTGTGTGATTCATGTAGATCTGCAATAAAAATATTTTTGGGGTATGGGGGGGGTCTGGGAGTAATCTGCGGCCGCGAGCTGTTATGTGCCATTATGACACGCATGGTGTTCTTTTTATATATATTATAAATTATAATATATATAAAAAGAACACCATGCTCGCGCTGCATTATAATTTATAATTATAATGCCTGTCGGCTCTGCTGCTCCGCGATGATGGTCTTGCTTCAGCAGCCACATTACCTACGGGTGCATTCGTTAATATTAACTGTGCGGTCCGGAGTCACTGTGGTACAGACTGGACCGCTGGTGAACAGCTGTTGGAACGGGCCGTTCAGGTGTCAGAGCAGAGCTTGTCACTACCCGATCCGTCACCCTGCCCGATCGGTTCTGCGCATGTGCGAGAGGGTCCGCCATGTTGGACAACTCCGGACGGCAACACCAGATGGACACTTGACACAGTGGCTTTTAGCAAAGCTCAAAAAGAAAAACTGAGAGAGATGAGTTATTGTTATTACAACGTGACTTCACTATTATCTTTTTATTGGGTTCTATTATTTGGGGTTAAGTACATTGTCAGAATAAGTGAGGAATGAATTTAACTTCTGTTAGACAGCCATATGCCATACATTTTTGCATACATTCACAGTAAATATTTATTCAGTATGATAGCTGTCTAACAGAAGTTAAATCTATTTCTCAATTATTCCGACAATGTACTTAACCCCAAATAAAAGAACCCAATAAAAAGAGTTGTTAAATAATAGTGAAGTCACGTTGTAATAACAATAACTCATCTCTCTCGGTTTTTCTTTTTGAGCTTTGCTAAAAGCCACTGTGTCAACTGTCCATCTGGTGTTGCCGTCCGGAGTTGTCCAACATGGCGGACCCTCTCGCACATGCGCAGAACCGATCGGGCAGGGTGACGGATCGGGTAGTCACAGAGCTCCCTGTCGGAGCGCAGAGCGTGATGTGTGTGACTACCCGATCCGTCCCCCTGTCCGATCGGTACTGCGCATGTGCGGGATGGTCCGCCATATTGAACAAGTCCGGACGGCAACCCAAGATGGACACTTAACACAGTGGCTTTTAGCAAAGCTCAAAAGGAAAACTCGAGAGAGATGAGTTATTGTTATTACAACGTGACTTCACTATTATTTAACAACTCTTTTATTTATTTGGGGTTAAGTACATTGTCAGAATAAGTGAGGAATTAATTTAACTTCTGTTAGACAGCCATATGCCATACATTTTTGCATACATTCACAGTAAATATGTATTCAGTATGATAGCTGTCTAAGCTGTCTAGAAGTTAAATCCATTTCTCACTTATTCTGACAATGTACTTGACCCCAAATAAAAGAACCCAATATAAATAGTTGTTAAATAATATTGAAGCCACGTTCTAATAACAATAACTCATCTCTCTCGAGTTTTCTTTTTGAGCTTTGCTAAAAGCCACTGTGTCAAGTGTCCGTCTTGGGTTGCCGTCCGGACTTCCGGACCATCTCGCACATGCGTAGTACCGATCGGGCAGGGGGACGGATCGGGTAGTGACAGCGTGCACTGAAAAGTTTTTCTGTCGCAATATTATCGTTGAGCTAGCTAGCTAGCATACATTGTCACTATCTGCTAACGTTAGCTTTAGCCTTAGTTTTATAATAGTTTTTATTTCATCGGCTATAAACGGAGGTGGTATAAGTATAGATCTTGTACTTGAGTAAAAGTAGAAGCACTCAGATCTTGTACTAGAGTACAAGTAGAAGTACTCAGATCTTGTACTTGATTAAAAGCAGAAATACTCAGATCTTGTACTTGAGTAAAAGTAGAAGTACTCAGGTCTTGTACTTGAGTAAAAGTAGAAGTACCAGAGTGTAGGAATACTCTGTTAGTAAAAGTACTGCATTCAAAATGTTCCTCAAGTAAAAGTAGAAAAGTATTCTCATCAAAATATAGTGAAAGTAGCGACAGTAAAAGTAGTCGTTGTGCAGATTGGTCCATTTCAGAATAATATATATGATATGTTTTATAATGATTGATCATGAAAGTGTTCTCAAAGCTGGTGATGGTGCGGCTAGTTTGAATGACTTTGTATACTGCAGGGTAGCTTGTGAATTTACTTCAGGTGGAACTAAAGTCTGATTCAACACTTGATTAGATTTCACATCATTCATCCACATCTGTGAAATAACTAGGGCTGTCAGTCGATTAAAATATTTAATCGCGATTAATCGCATGATTGTCCATAGTTAATCGCGATTAATCGCACATTTTTTATCTGTTCTAATTGTACCTTAGAGGAATATTTTTCAAGTTTTTAATACTCTTATCAACATATGAGTAGACAAATATGCTTTATGCTAATGTTTATTATCATTTGAACAATGACAAATATTCTCATGAATATTAAACACAACAACCTCTGAACATTACAAATATTCGCCTCAATTCAACCTGGAACCTCTCTCATATACTGTGTGTGTGTGTGTGTGTGTGTGTGTGTGTGTGTGTGTGTGTGTGTGTGTGTGTGTGTGTGTGTGTGTGTGTGTGTGTGTGTGTGTGTGTGTGTGTGTGTGTGTGTGTGTGTGTGTGTGTTGGAGCTATGTGCAACTCAAGGCATATGCTCGAACGGGAGCTGCCTGGACGCTGCAATCATGTTGCTGCAATCATGAGTGTGCTGACTTCTCCTCCAATGTCCCGCTGTCTGGCTTCCTGCATAAAGTCAAGTGCTCGGTGCAGTTGTGTGGATGGAGCGCTCCTCTGTTTTCATTTAAACAGCTCCTTATATCCGTTAGCGCAGCTAGCTAGCACCAGATGCTAACAACAACAATAGCCGCGTTCACACTGCGGTACGGTAATGCACGTAAGGTCTCTCTCTCTCGCTCGCTCGGGCCACACAAACACACACCCTCCCGGTCCTCCCGATGGCCAGTCGGTGCCTGCCGGTGAGCGTGGAAGTGTGGTCTGCCATAAGCGGGCGGTAGGAGCGGGGCTGTCAGCATCAGCTTGTAGATGGTATTTTAAACTCGATGCGCTCTGAAACTACGGGGCGGCCGAGGAAAAAAAATACACATGCCTTAATCGCGTTAAATTAATTAGTGGCGTTAATTTTTTTTTGCGTTAACGCGTTATTAACGCGTTAACTTGACAGCCCTAGAAATAACTAAAGGTATTAATACATGTAGTGGAGTCAAAGTACACCATTTACCTCTGAACTGTAGAGGAGAAGAAGAACAAAGTAGCAACACATTGAAATACTTAAATAAAGTACAAGTATCTCAAAATTGTACCCAAGTATAGTACTTGAGTTTATGAATTTAGTTACTTTACACCAGATGCCATAAAGATAGAAAGACTCAGCCTTGCACAGAGGCATGACAATAGATTTTCAAAATGCTCAACAGTGCTGCCAAAATTATAAACTGACTGCTACACAATTAAAATAAATGCTTTTATATATTTCTATTAGATGTGACTCTTTAGCGTTTCTGTTATTATTAACACTGCTGCTTTAGTTGTTTTGACTGCTAAAATCCTCTGTTATTCCTCATTTTAAAGCCGATATTCCGTGGGGTCAGGGGGCTCGGATTCTTGTCACCTTTTCCATACCTGATGAGTTTGCAACCCTGAATAATACTTAGTAAGGATGCCATAATATTTTTGACTCATGGCTGAAGTTAAGTTTCTCCAGCTCTCCCCAGGTTGGCAAAAAAAAATGCATCTCAAAATGCATCAGATTGATGCTTTAAAATATGGAATATTCAAAATGTTCTTCCGGGGGAGCATGCCCCCGGACCCCACTAGAGGGATAATATACTTCTCACCTTTTTCACCCCTGACCCGTTTTCATGCCTGATAAATAGTGAATAAAGGTTTTGATTTGCAATATTTATACAACATATCGATGTGTATGTAGTTACATCAGTATTTGAAAAAGTTAAATTTGCTAATATTTGAGGACTAAGATAAAATAAGAAGTACTTTATTGATACCAATTTGGGAAATTGTTGCTTTGCAGCAGCAAAAGACAAGGCATTGTACATAAGACAGTTAAAAGACTAGAATTAAACAATTGAAAATGTAAACATCTCAAATAGAAATAAAATAGCAGAAAATATACATAGTGTGAACAGCTATCATACCTGTTAGCTGTTCACATGTTAGGCTAACGTTGCCTTGGTTAAAGAGCCTGTTGCTGTTGTTTATTGCTTTGAATTGTTTAAAACAAATATTATCTTCTTAAACTTGAATGGTAG
The DNA here is from genome assembly GCF_902827115.2 of Pseudochaenichthys georgianus. Lineage (NCBI taxonomy): Eukaryota > Metazoa > Chordata > Actinopteri > Perciformes > Channichthyidae > Pseudochaenichthys > Pseudochaenichthys georgianus. The sequence continues at coordinate 19,562,982 of NC_047510.2, forward strand.
TCAGGAGCATCACTTCCTAATGTTTGATATTTTAGAGGGAGGGAAGGAAGGTTTCAAAATTCAGATAAGATTCATTTCTACAATTTCTTTAATTCATGGTGGTTTCAGTAATCCCCTGGTAATTGAGGACATAAGTAATCTAAATAAGTAATGTCTTCTTTATGACTTTCAGAAAGGACAGGAGATATTAAGATATTAAGTCCAAACAGTGTGAGCGGCACTACTTCATATATATATAAAAAACGGCAAGATAAATTAACCGGATATATTGGCATCTCTGCAGTATGGAACGCAGATCTAAAAAATTATACGCAGACTATTGATTGGAAGAGAATATGGAATAATATCTCCTTAACATCGCGTAACCACAATCACCAATTGATACAGTATAAAATGATACACAGATATTACCTGTCAACCAGAAAATGCTGTCAATTAAGGATGATTCCAAGCCCCATATGCCTTCTCTGTAACCAAAAGACTATTGGCACATGGTTTATGAATGTACTGCAGTAGGAACGTTCTGGAAACAGGTTATTGACATTGTATCTGAGATTATTGGAGTTCACATACCCCGTCTCCCAAATATTGTATTGTTGAATGATGATTATTCTCTTGATCTACAGAAACATCAGAAAAGGGTGCTTTTCGCTGGTCTAACAGCATCCAAAAAAATAATAGTAATACGATGGAAACCCCCACATACTTTATTTATTAAGCAATGGATATCATCCTTCCATGACCTACTAATTTCAGAGCTGTCAATCGCTTCTGCCAATAAGGCTAAGGGGGAAACATTAGAGGCTATTCAAAGAGCTGCTGATCGGGTAATATCATTCATTTTAATGATGATTGTACATATACGCACACCGTGGTGCAATTGTGGTTTATTAGGAGTTAATCGCAATTCAGCTTAAACAGATGAAATGTTATGTAAAAAAAAAAAGGAATTTGATGTGGATAAATTGTTATGCTATAATATATATATATATATATATATATAAATGAACGATTGCTAAAAAACATCAGGTCGGATTTTCTGTGAAATGGCAAGATGGGGGGAAGAGGGGGGGACGGGGTGGCATGGGAAAGGGATTCCCTATATATATATATTTTTTTTTTCTTTCTTTTTCTTTTTATATTGTCTATATCATTTGTATCTGTATAAGTCCCTTTTGTGAGGGCAAAAAAAACAATAAAAAATTGGTCACAAAAAAAGAAAGGACAGGAGACCGACAGGTGCCTATCAATGATTGTCAACTGACAGTAAATAAATGGAATTCAATAAACATTGAATAGCATGCATGCAGTTTGTCTGTGCCTTTTCCTCCGTGTTGTCCTGGCATATAGTCTCCCCCATGGTTTGCTGTGCTGCCTGGGGATGCTCCAATCGCTCAGAGAAAGGAGTACAAATGTAAGGTTTCCCCACTGACACAGAGAGGAGGAAAGAATGTCTGGCTCAAGTCAGCAGGAGCAATTTAACTATCACAAAAGACAACAACAGCAACAACATATGTGAGGTAATCATATTTTTCACAAAACGAAGACCACACCATTGGGAAGCTTAACGTCTGTTTAATAAAAATAAGGAACAGGGAGAGGCTTGCAAAGCTCTGGGAGTTGAGACTCAGGTGCAGGCTCCATTGAATCCCCCTGGGGTTCTTGTGCTGAAAGAGGGAGACAGGAGAAAGGGTTAGATACATCTAGCAACCTATAGGATGGGAAATTGCTGACCTATTTTAAACGTACCATATGTTTTCACTCTGACTTAAGTCCCTCTCCCTTTGCCATCAATCCAAAATCAGCTGAGCTGTAACATAATACAGAGAGGTAATAATCAACAGAATCACAAAGACATAATATGACTGCTAAAAACACTCACCCATAAATTATGTTTTTGTTTACTGTTTAGAAGTCTCAAATATTCACTCTAAATCCATATCGATAGCGATGTATCACAAAAATAGCTCTCTTCCTTATTATTGTGTAACGTTAACTATATTATACTAGCTTGAACTCCAAAATGGATATCCTCATTTCACCACCTCCACCCACTACAATCACACGCCCCAATATTATATTGAACTAATATGTAACTCCCTCCACCCCGGATAAAAGCACGTTAAGAAGCCCCTTTTCTCTAATTCCACAACGTTGGAGGAAATAACATTAGGAGAACGGATTAATAGGCTGTTCGTGGTTAACGTGTGTTGCTAACTTTATCCGGCATTCTAGCTAGCCTAATCTGTTATCTGTAAACGTTAAATATACTGATTGAAGGGATAATCCACTAACATCCTTTAATACACATGTGTAGTTAATTTGATTCAGATGTTCTGATAATATCCGCAATATAAATCTTTAAACGTCTTCTTACCTTCAAAAGTTCATCACGAACGGTCTATTATGCTGCAACCATAGACTGCTAGCCGCAGATCCAACTTCCGGGGAACTATTGAGAGGCTCCGCGATCCGACATTGCTGTAAAAAACGGGTCCATTGGAGTGAACGGAGATGTCGTAACTCTTCTATTATATGGCTCTGGTCCGGATGCTGCGGTTACCCCCCCCCTTTTCACTAACGGCATGCCTCTTAAAGAGCTGCATCAGATGTGCACTTTTTAGGTTATAAAAGTACGAAATGAAAAATGGCAAGACACCACTCATAAAACCGAATATTCAAGTTGAAGTTTAGATTAGACATAACATAATTCATATTTTAAAAAGGAGAGTTCTGTTAAATAAAAGTTTAATAAAATGAAAATTCATTGCAAAAACAGAAATAACTAACCAGTCCATCCATCCATCTTCAAGTGAACTCCTTCACTTGACACTAAACAGTGACTTGCTTAATACTTTAAAGACTCCTATAGATACTACAAGTCTACATACATGATGTGAGATAATGTCATATCTCACATCACTAACGTGAGAAGTAAAATAATAATAATAATAATCCTTATATTTATTATAGCGCTTTATCAAAGTCTCTCAAAGCGCTTTACAAATACACATTACACATACAGATCATACATGTAATGGTCATCTACTGTGGACAATACTCACAGGAGCAAGTTCGGGTGAAGTGTCTTGCCCAAGGACACAACGGCCTGACGCAGTGGGGCGGGAGCGGGTTTCGAACTCGAGTTCCCCAACGCCCCCTTGATCTGATGATCAAACGCACAGACCACTGCGCCACCCGTCCCAAGTAGAACATAATGTATTAAAAAAATAAAAAAAATAATGTTGTCCTCACTCCACAATCAAGACGTTATACCTTTAAAGAGCCTGTGACACGGTTTTCCCCCATCATCCAAACCCATCAATTTGAGTACATATTGTCCCCTTGAAAACCGTTACTGAACTGATTTTGGATATTTGTACTTTGATAACCATTAATCTGCCTTCAATGTTGACAATTTTCTGGATCTTCTCGCGGATTCTTCAAGTCCCGCCAAATGATGGGTGACGTCATTGCGGGCACAGCGCTCCAGCTGCACCGTCCAGGATCCCAGCATCTGCATGTAAACCTTTATATATATACAGCCAGATGTAAACGCACGATGGTGCACACAGCAGCAAGCTCAGACAGCGATGACAGGTTAATGTTGAACGTGTCTGAGAGCTCATATGAGGCTGCAGGATCGGTTTATGTTGTACTTGTATCTGTTAGAAGTTTAGGAATGAGGTGCGTCAATATGGGCGATCATATGGTCATGTAGCCAGTGGGACTGGGACTAAAAATCATCCCGGGACTCTCGACCGGCCCACTTCGGTACCGCTAGTAAATTGTCAACGGGGGGAGCGGGGGATGTAAAATACAAATATAATGTATAATGTCTGTGTCTTTGACATTAGCGCTGCTCGCCACCTGTGCCCTGTACTACGAAGCCAGTTCAACAGACCCTGAGTAGTAATACAAATGCCACTTCAATCTCATTAGTATGCAGAAAAAGTGACAGGTCGCCCCGCCCCTTTTCGACCGGAAGTCCCGCCTTATTTGACCGGAAGTCCCGCCTTTTTATTTTATTTTGAAACCGGAAGTCCCGCCTCGTTCGACCGGATGTCCCGCCCCCGCTTCCGGCGGATGTCCCGCCCCCGCTTCCGGTTTTCAAAATAAAAATAAATTAAAATTAAAAAAATGAGAAAAATAAAATGCCGTTGTTTTCAATCAATTAATATGCCTAGGATATATGTCCCGCCTCCTTACCACTTCCTGTGTGGTTAATCCTGTATACAGTATCGAATGTAACTTACAAATACTTGCAAATAACATGAAATTAATCAAAAGTAAGGCATCTTAAAAACATATATTTAAACCTCTCTGTTTTTGCAAACAGGACATGACAGGACATGAGGGGAGAGAACATATGGTGGAGGAGGGGGAACACACACACACACACACACACACACACACACACACTTTCCCCGCCCCTCACCCTCTCCCTCTGTCTAAATAAAAAGCCATCGTCTTTAGTCACTCTTAAATATTTTTCAAGTCGAGAGAAAATGGCCAAGAGACGTCTTGATATGAATTTAATCAGCGAGACACCGGTGACAACTTACAGCCATCCGTTGGGTGCTCCAAATCAAAGTAAAGCATATAAAAAACAGATATTTTAAAAAGTCAGCCTTTTTGCTAGAGGATAAGGGAGGGGGAAAACCCCAAACCCCCTATGGAGAAGTCATAAACCCCCTATGGAGACAAACATGTTGTAAACAGAGGGAGGTAGGTAGGTAATATACTTAAATATATATATATATAGAAAGTCAGAGAATATTTATCAGAGGATAAACCATATACATTTGTACAAGTCGACACTGGTGCATTTTGTAAGAAAACAGAGTTTTCGTACTCAGACCGCTGCAACAATTTCAAGCAGATCTCTGTGATATGCAGTCGCTGTCCGAATATAATGATGGCTTTAATTATTTGTTAACAGTCATAAATGTATTTAGAAAAACCTGTGCTCAAACATTAAAAAGAAAAAGAAGGGTAAGGTTACCAAAGCTTTTTGATACAGGTTTAACACACAGCGAGATCCCTAAAAAGTTACAAACAGCTGAGGGGAAAGAATTCTTTAATAAAGTTTAATAAAGTTTTTCAAAACTTGTTGAAGAAAAATGGTATACAACATTATATATAACCGCCATTGACATAAAGGCATGTATGGTAGAAAGATTTAACCGTACGCTGAAAACTAAAAAGTGGAGGTATTTTACAGCTAAAAACACTCCTAGACCTATGATAGTGTTTTTTATGTATGACAACTCTACAACTGGTAGAAAGTTAAGTACTTTTTCTGAGCAGATTTTCTTTAAGACTGTGACTCTTAACACACCAACCCCCCGAGAGCCAGACATACTCATCCCCTTTTCAACGTATTTTGTTTTTGTCTTTCTCGCTTTTTTTTTCCATTATATTTTTGAAAAAACTACATAGTGATTGCTAGCAAAAATACAACATGCAACTAATACATTATACAATATTACGACTTTTTGCGATATTTTCAACACAATATACTTGTACCCTTTTTTTTTTTGTAGGACTTCAAGATATTTTGCATGTCATACATAAACACGGTGTCATCTTTCTTGAAACTGACGTGCTGTCCGTTTTACAAACAAGTTATGTTTATGCTTCTTCATCCTCTGAATGTTCCTCCCCCGTCCCTCTTCACAATAACAATCAAGGTGGATCTATGAAATGAAACACCTCTTCCCAAAGCGTGACTACCCTATTGAGGGCATGCGTCTAGGGCAGTAGGGTCTAAATCGATGGGCCAGATATACTAACATGCAGAACGTACGGTATGTTTGAAAAAGACTAACCATTTATCCAGTTCAAGCTGTCTTTAAGATGTGACATCGCGCTCTGACTATTTCCCATAAAATCGTGACAAACTATTACTTGTTCTTACATTTGACCTCTTGCTGCTTGGTTGAAAATGATAGATGAAAAATAACTTTTTTAAAAAGAGTCAAACCACAAATGTTTTAAGATTGTTACAAAATGTAAAAAATAAAAAAGGTCTGGAGACAAAATTAATTCAGGTGACTCTGGCTTTATTAGGACAACAGACATATAATACAAATGGGTTAGGGGTTAAATATAACCATCGTGGACTTAATAGTCTAACAAAATACTTTTATCTGAATACATTTGTTCTTTTTAAGAGCACTTTTTGAAATTATTTATTTATTATTTCAGTGGAACAATCCAGTGTTTGTTAACATTAACGCTTTCTTCTCTTTTTCTTGTGTTACTAAGATACTTTTAAACACACTTTGGTGTATGCAACACTTGTTCAGATAAAACAAGGTTTTTTCTTTTCTGATAAACTTACATATTTTAGTTATTTTATGTTACCAAGATACTTTGAGATACACCCTGATGTACACAACACTTAACAAAGGGTATAATATGAAGTAGTTGGTAAGGAAGGGGTTTTTCTTTAAGGGTGCAAAACTTTTAGAACAGGGTAAAATATTCATTAATTTGTATTGAATTGAGTTTTCTTTTTTTGATTTTCAACATACTATATGACTTTTACATATTTCTGACGTACTATACTTTTTTTTTTGACTTTTTTCTGTAGAATCTTGACAAAACTATTACTTGTTCTTAAATGATGACCTATTGCTGGAGATGAGATGAAAAAGCTACAACGCTTAAAGAACTTTTTTCTAAAAAACTCTCAACTCTACACTGACTCCCCCCACTCAACGCAATAAGTCCCACCCCACTCAGCAAATCATCTAAAACGAAGGACCCCATCAAGACGACCGTTGAAAACTAGCCATGGATCTGAGAAAAACCAAGTCTGATGTAGCCTACCCTTATTATCACCAGGATAATGGATATGGGCTTAATGACTGGATGGTACAAAGTAGGGGAGAGGATGTTCCCGAAGAAGAGCTCTCCTCTATATGTAATAGTATTGTAAACGAAACATTTAAAGTGGTCCCGGAATCTTCATTTTTCAGAAACATTCTGTAACATTACCGAAGAAATTACACTTACTCTTTTTCTTGTGTTACCAAGATACTTTTAGATACAGTTTGGTGTCTGAAAACTGAAACTGGGTGAATATAAAGTACTTTATAAGGAATTCGGATTCTTTTAAAGGCAGATTTTGGCTTTTTTCTCTTGCCAAGATACTTTTAGACACACTTTGAGGGATGCAAAACCTTAAAACTAGAAAATGAAGTACAGTCTGATTAGATTTTTTCTTAAAGACTGTTTCTCTAAAAGGTAAGTTTGTGATTTTAACAATTTTCCCTGACACTTGGCAGATTTGTGTGTAATTCTCTCACAAAGGAACTGTAAGATACACTTTTTATGTATGCAAAACCTTAAACTTTTTTTTTTTTTTGAAAATAAAATACTTTGTCTGAATACATTTCGTTAAAGGCACTTTTTTTATTTTAACGCTATTTCAGTGGAAAAATACAGTTTTGTTGACATCAAGGCTTTTTTTCTCTTTTCTTGTGTTACTAAGATACTTTTAGACACACTTTGATGTATGCAACACTTGTTCAGTTAAACAATGGGTTTTTTTTTCTGATAAACTTACATATTTTAGTTATTTTATGTTACCAAGATACTTTGAGATACACCCTGATGTACGCAACACTTAACAAAAGGGTATAATATGAAGTACTTGGTAAGGAAGGGGTTTTTCTTTAAGGGTGTAAAACTTTAGAACAGGGTAAAATATTCATTAAATTGTATTGAATTGAGTTTTCTTTTTTGATTTTCAACATACTATTTGTACACAATGACTTTTCCATATTTCTGATAAACTATACTTTTTCCGTAAAATCATGACAAACTATTACTTATTCTTAAATTTCACCTATTGCTGGAGATGAGATGAAAAAGCTACAACGCTTAAAGAACTTTTTTTCTAAAAACTCTCAATTCTATAATTGACTCCCCCATTCAACGCAATGAGCCCCACCCTCCACTCAACAAATCTTCTAAAACGAAGGACCTCACTAAGACGATCGTTGTAAACTAGCCATGGAGCAGAGAAAAGCCAAGACTCCCCCCGCGAGTTGCAGTCAGGAACAGAGTCCACCAGCGACACCACCATGTGGGAAACCCGAATCTTGCAGTACTACTGCTGCTGATGCTACTCCTCGGGTCAAGAAGTCTCGGTTTAGGGACACAGTGAAATCGGAATTGTTTTATATTCTGGAGATGGTGATGTATCGGTACAGAAAAGAAATCTGCAAAGAATGCCGACGCAGTAACCCCGACCAGAGGCAACACGATTGTCGGAATGACATGCCCGATTTCTTCTTCAGAAACAATTACAAAGCGTTAATGAAAAGACTTTGGCTCGCCGACTTCGTTGCAGTGATTGACCAGAGTCTTATTGAAAAAGGCATTTGCGAGGATAAACTGAGGATAGGACGCGCTTCGGAAGCCTTTCTGCACAAGCTTGTAAAATGCAGATGCCTCAAGGAGAGACTTGAAATATCCATACAGAGTTGGATGGAGAAGAAGAAGAAGACTAACAAACAGCAGTCGGATGGAGAAGAAGCCAGGGACTTGTTCAATGCAGTGACTTTTTTCTTTAAGTAAAATAAAAATGGGAAACTACTATGCAAAACGCTCTGTATATATTGATCATAATGTAGTCCTTACCCGTTTAATAAGTGTGATGATGGGGACGATTGAAAACAGAATGAGTAGTGACCCCCGTGTAAGCAGAATGGCTGAAGTTTGTAAACTAGAAGACATTTTGGATATCGTTCGTTCTGGCAGTACTATTCCGGGTCATTGGGAAATGATTGTAAACGAAACATTTAAAGTGGTCCTGGAATCTTCATTTTCCGAAACATTCTGTAACATTATCTCAGAAATGAAACAAACATCAACAGTGTATCATGTGCTCTCATTGTATGCTCTGTTTGTAGATGTAATGCATCTTTGCGTCGAAAACAGCATAGACGTGAATATTTTGACTGAAGTGAAAAAACTCCATCACGATATCTCCAGTAATATGGGGAATTCTAAGCTGGAGACTGTCCTGGGGATGCTACAATCAGTATAACTATTGATTTTGCGTGTGAAAAAAATAAAAAAAGTGGTTTTTTACATCTAAAAACTGTTGTCATCATTTTAGCAAGGGGAGCGTGTCTGATACATGTGTATTACAGTCCTTCTTGTTGTGTTTTTCAGTGTTTTCTGTGTGTCTGTACACACAAAGCACGCGTCATTATCTACTTTTCAGCTTTTATACACAAAGTGTATCTTTCAGTAACTTTCTCAGAGAATTTAAGCATAAATCTGTCAAATGTTCAAAACAGCCTTGTTTCACTGAAATACCCTCAAAATGACAAACTGCCATTATTACGAAATCTCCTCAAACAGAGTACTTTCTACAGATGAAGCCTTCCCACTCAACGCAATATGTCCCACCCACTCAGCAAATCATATAAAACTAAGGACGACCGTTAAAAACTAGCCATGGATCTGAGAAAAACCAAGTCTGATGTAGCCTGCCCTTATTATCACCAGGATAATGGATATGGGCTTAATGACTGGATGTTACAAAGTAGGGGAGAGGATGTCCCCGAAGAAGAGCTCCCTCTATATCATATCCATGTAAGGTCTTTAGGACAAAAGAGGACCATGATAACATGACATATGAAGAATATCTTTCTTTAAAAGATGGTATTATAGATAACCTTTATAGAAACAGTATATCTCATACCACTCGCCAAGATCGCAAACGACAATTAGCAGAAAAGAATAGAAAAAGTAAAGAAAAACGAAGAAAAAGAAAAAACAACATGAAAAGGAGAAGAAAAATTAAAAGCAAACGCAGAATGCGAATGAAAAGAAAAGGGACCATAGGACGGAAAACTAAAAAGACAAAAAGAAGGAAGGTGAAAAGAAAAAGAAACAAAGTGAAGAAATTTAAACTAGAGGATGGTGTTGTAGAGCCATTACCGGATCATAATAATCTTATAGATCATCTCCCGCTAACCGACTGCTGCGAATGTGTTGAACAAATACCAAAAGCAATGGCAGAACTTTGCTTCAGTATAATGAGAGAAAAAGCGCGATACTGTGGAATTGCCCAAATTGGCGACAGTGCCAGAATATGTATTAAAAGACTGTTGGAGGATCTCTATTCTAGTGTCGGTTGTCATTACAGCGAAGGATATGCCAAAACGTGTGACGACATAGACAAAGCTTTTGAAGACAATTATATGGTACCTGTCCTTACAGCTAAACAAATCCTACGCCAGGTATTCAACAGACCACAAGAAGCACAAGAAGCCCCAGAAAGGATTACATTCAGAGCTAATAATGGAGAAACCGAAGAAGAAGCAAAGCAGATTATAATCGTTGCGGGTGAAAGGATAGAGAATTTACATGTGATGTTAATGCATTTATCTGATATAAAAAATGCTTTCGTATACTTCCAAGAGACCCCTAAACATCTACTTGGGCTGTGTGAATTGAACGACAAACCGATCACTGTCAATGAAACGCGGAGAGAAGCAGCAGTGCAAATCGTTAAGTCTATTACCTTGTATGCACTACGACATTAACTTGGTAAAATGTAATATGTTTTCTATGAATTGTGTTGAATGTTGTGTTTTTTCAATTAAACAACCATTACACAATGAAAATGTGTTTTATTTTTTTGCTTTCATATATAGTAATAGTATTGTAAACGAAACATTTATAGTGTATCATGTGCTTTCATTGTATGCTCTGTTTTTTGACATTGCTTTTGGTATTTGTTCAACACATTCGCAGCAGTCGGTTAGCGGGAGATGATCTATAAGATTATTATGATCCGGTAATGGCTCTACAACACCATCCTCTAGTTTAAATTTCTTCACTTTGTTTCTTTTTCTTTTCACCTTCCTTCTTTTTGTCTTTTTAGTTTTCCGTCCTATGGTCCCTTTTCTTTTCATTCGCATTCTGCGTTTGCTTTTAATTTTTCTTCTCCTTTTCATGTTGTTTTTTCTTTTTCTTCGTTTTTCTTTACTTTTTCTATTCTTTTCTGCTAATTGTCGTTTGCGATCTTGGCGAGTGGTATGAGATATACTGTTTCTATAAAGGTTATCTATAATACCATCTTTTAAAGAAAGATATTCTTCATATGTCATGTTATCATGGTCCTCTTTTGTCCTAAAGACCTTACATGGATATGATATAGACGAGAGCTCTTCTTCGGGGACATCCTCTCCCCTACTTTGTAACATCCAGTCATTAAGCCCATATCCATTATCCTGGTGATAATAAGGGCAGGCTACATCAGACTTGGTTTTTCTCAGATCCATGGCTAGTTTTGAACGGTCGTCCTTAGTTTTATATGATTTGCTGAGTGGGTGGGACATATTGCGTTGAGTGGGAAGGCTTCATCTGTAGAAAGTACTCTGTTTGAGGAGATTTCGTAATAATGGCAGTTTGTCATTTTGAGGGTATTTCAGTGAAACAAGGCTGTTTTGAACATTTGACAGATTTATGCTTAAATTCTCTGAGAAAGTTACCGAAAGATACACTTTGTGTATAAAAGCTGAAAAGTAAAAACACAACAAGAAGGACTGTAATACACATGTATCAGACACGCTCCCCTTGCTAAAATGATGACAACAGTTTTTAGATGTAAAAAACCACTTTTTTTATTTTTTTCACACGCAAAATCAATAGTTATACTGATTGTAGCATCCCCAGGACAGTCTCCAGCTTAGAATTCCCCATATTACTGGAGATATCGTGATGGAGTTTTTTCACTTCAGTCAAAATATTCACGTCTATGCTGTTTTCGACGCAAAGATGCATTACATCTACAAACAGAGCATACAATGAGAGCACATGATACACTGTTTCATTTCTGAGATAATGTTACAGAATGTTTCGGAAAATGAAGATTCCAGGACCACTTTAAATGTTTCGTTTACAATCATTTCCCAATGACCCGGAATAGTACTGCCAGAACGAACGATATCCAAAATGTCTTCTAGTTTACAAACTTCAGCCATTCTGCTTACACGGGGGTCACTACTCATTCTGTTTTCAATCGTCCCCATCATCACACTTATTAAACGGGTAAGGACTACATTATGATCAATATATACAGAGCGTTTTGCATAGTAGTTTCCCATTTTTATTTTACTTAAAGAAAAAAGTCACTGCATTGAACAAGTCCCTGACTTCTTCTCCATCCGACTGCTGTTTGTTAGTCTTCTGCATTTTACAAGCTTGTGCAGAAAGGCTTCCGAAGCGCGTCCTATCCTCGCAAATGCCTTTTTCAATAAGACTCTGGTCAATCACTGCAACGAAGTCGGCGAGCCAAAGTCTTTTCATTAACGCTTTGTAATTGTTTCTGAAGAAGAAATCGGGCATGTCATTCCGACAATCGTGTTGCCTCTGGTCGGGGTTACTGCGTCGGCATTCTTTGCAGATTTCTTTTCTGTACCGATACATCACCATCTCCAGAATATAAAACAATTCCGATTTCACTGTGTCCCTAAACCGAGACTTCTTGACCCGAGGAGTAGCATCAGCAGCAGTAGTACTGCAAGATTCGGGTTTCCCACATGGTGGTGTCGCTGGTGGACTCTGTTCCTGACTGCAACTCGCGGGGGGAGTCTTGGCTTTTCTCTGCTCCATGGCTAGTTTACAACGATCGTCTTAGTGAGGTCCTTCGTTTTAGAAGATTTGTTGAGTGGAGGGTGGGGCTCATTGCGTTGAATGGGGGAGTCAATTATAGAATTGAGAGTTTTTAGAAAAAAAGTTCTTTAAGCGTTGTAGCTTTTTCATCTCATCTCCAGCAATAGGTGAAATTTAAGAATAAGTAATAGTTTGTCATGATTTTACGGAAAAAGTATAGTTTATCAGAAATATGGAAAAGTCATTGTGTACAAATAGTATGTTGAAAATCAAAAAAGAAAACTCAATTCAATACAATTTAATGAATATTTTACCCTGTTCTAAAGTTTTACACCCTTAAAGAAAAACCCCTTCCTTACCAAGTACTTCATATTATACCCTTTTGTTAAGTGTTGCGTACATCAGGGTGTATCTCAAAGTATCTTGGTAACATAAAATAACTAAAATATGTTTATCAGAAAAAAAAAAACATTGTTTAACTGAACAAGTGTTGCATACATCAAAGTGTGTCTAAAAGTATCTTAGTAACTCAAGAAAAGAGAAAAAAAGCCTTGATGTCAACAAAACTGTATTTTTCCACTGAAATAGCGTTAAAATAAAAAAAGTGCCTTTAAAGAAAATGTATTCATACAAAGTATTTATTTTCAAAAAAAAAAAAAAAAGTTTAAGGTTTTGCATACATAAAAAGTGTATCTTACAGTTCCTTTGTGAGAGAATTACACACAAATCTGCCAAGTGTCAGGGAAAATTGTTAAAATCACAAACTTACCTTTTAGAGAAACAGTCTTTAAGAAAAAATCTAATCAGACTGTACTTCATTTTCTAGTTTTAAGGTTTTGCATCCCTCAAAGTGTGTCTAAAAGTATCTTGGCAAGAGAAAAAAGCCAAAATCTGCCTTTAAAAGAATCCGAATTCCTTATAAAGTACTTTATATTCACCCAGTTTCAGTTTTCAGACACCAAACTGTATCTAAAAGTATCTTGGTAACACAAGAAAAAGAGTAAGTGTAATTTCTTCGGTAATGTTACAGAATGTTTCTGAAAAATGAAGATTCCGGGACCACTTTAAATGTTTCGTTTACAATACTATTACATATAGAGGAGAGCTCTTCTTCGGGAACATCCTCTCCCCTACTTTGTACCATCCAGTCATTAAGCCCATATCCATTATCCTGGTGATAATAAGGGTAGGCTACATCAGACTTGGTTTTTCTCAGATCCATGGCTAGTTTTCAACGGTCGTCTTGATGGGGTCCTTCGTTTTAGATGATTTGCTGAGTGGGGTGGGACTTATTGCGTTGAGTGGGGGGAGTCAGTGTAGAGTTGAGAGTTTTTTAGAAAAAAGTTCTTTAAGCGTTGTAGCTTTTTCATCTCATCTCCAGCAATAGGTCATCATTTAAGAACAAGTAATAGTTTTGTCAAGATTCTACAGAAAAAAGTCAAAAAAAAAAAGTATAGTACGTCAGAAATATGTAAAAGTCATATAGTATGTTGAAAATCAAAAAAAGAAAACTCAATTCAATACAAATTAATGAATATTTTACCCTGTTCTAAAAGTTTTGCACCCTTAAAGAAAAACCCCTTCCTTACCAACTACTTCATATTATACCCTTGTTAAGTGTTGTGTACATCAGGGTGTATCTCAAAGTATCTTGGTAACATAAAATAACTAAAATATGTAAGTTTATCAGAAAAGAAAAAACCTTGTTTTATCTGAACAAGTGTTGCATACACCAAAGTGTGTTTAAAAGTATCTTAGTAACACAAGAAAAAGAGAAGAAAGCGTTAATGTTAACAAACACTGGATTGTTCCACTGAAATAATAAATAAATAATTTCAAAAAGTGCTCTTAAAAAGAACAATGTATTCAGATAAAAGTATTTTGTTAGACTATTAAGTCCACGATGGTTATATTTAACCCCTAACCCATTTGTATTATATGTCTGTTGTCCTAATAAAGCCAGAGTCACCTGAATTAATTTTGTCTCCAGACCTTTTTATTTTTTACATTTTGTAACAATCTTAAAACATTTGTGGTTTGACTCTTTTTAAAAAAGTTTTTTTTTCATCTATCATTTTCAACCAAGCAGCAAGAGGTCAAATGTAAGAACAAGTAATAGTTTGTCACGATTTTATGGGAAATAGTCAGAGCGCGATGTCACATCTTAAAGACAGCTTGAACTGGATAAATGGTTAGTCTTTTTCAAACATACCGTACGTTCTGCATGTTAGTATATCTGGCCCATCGATTTAGACCCTACTGCCCTAGACGCATGCCCTCAATAGGGTAGTCACGCTTTGGGAAGAGGTGTTTCATTTCATAGATCCACCTTGATTGTTATTGTGAAGAGGGACGGGGGAGGAACATTCAGAGGATGAAGAAGCATAAACATAACTTGTTTGTAAAACGGACAGCACGTCAGTTTCAAGAAAGATGACACCGTGTTTATGTATGACATGCAAAATATCTTGAAGTCCTACAAAAAAAAAAAAGGGTACAAGTATATTGTGTTGAAAATATCGCAAAAAGTCGTAATATTGTATAATGTATTAGTTGCATGTTGTATTTTTGCTAGCAATCACTATGTCGTTTTTTCAAAAATATAATGGAAAAAAAAAAGCGAGAAAGACAAAAACAAAATACGTTGAAAAGGGGATGAGTATGTCTGGCTCTCGGGGGGTTGGTGTGTTAAGAGTCACAGTCTTAAAGAAAATCTGCTCAGAAAAAGTACTTAACTTTCTACCAGTTGTAGAGTTGTCATACATAAAAAACACTATCATAGGTCTAGGAGTGTTTTTAGCTGTAAAATACCTCCACTTTTTAGTTTTCAGCGTACGGTTAAATCTTTCTACCATACATGCCTTTATGTCAATGGCGGTTATATATAATGTTGTATACCATTTTTCTTCAACAAGTTTTGAAAAACTTTATTAAACTTTATTAAAGAATTCTTTCCCCTCAGCTGTTTGTAACTTTTTAGGGATCTCGCTGTGTGTTAAACCTGTATCAAAAAGCTTTGGTAACCTTACCCTTCTTTTTCTTTTTAATGTTTGAGCACAGGTTTTTCTAAATACATTTATGACTGTTAACAAATAATTAAAGCCATCATTATATTCGGACAGCGACTGCATATCACAGAGATCTGCTTGAAATTGTTGCAGCGGTCTGAGTACGAAAACTCTGTTTTCTTACAAAATGCACCAGTGTCGACTTGTACAAATGTATATGGTTTATCCTCTGATAAATATTCTCTGACTTTCTATATATATATATATATTTAAGTATATTACCTACCTACCTCCCTCTGTTTACAACATGTTTGTCTCCATAGGGGGTTTATGACTTCTCCATAGGGGGTTTGGGATTTTCCCCCTCCCTTATCCTCTAGCAAAAAGGCTGACTTTTTAAAATATCTGTTTTTTATATGCTTTACTTTGATTTGGAGCACCCAACGGATGGCTGTAAGTTGTCACCGGTGTCTCGCTGATTAAATTCATATCAAGACGTCTCTTGGCCATTTTCTCTCGACTTGAAAAATATTTAAGAGTGACTAAAGACGATGGCTTTTTATTTAGACAGAGGGAGAGGGTGAGGGGCGGGGAAAGTGTGTGTGTGTGTGTGTGTGTGTGTGTGTTCCCCCTCCTCCACCATATGTTCTCTCCCCTCATGTCCTGTCATGTCCTGTTTGCAAAAACAGAGAGGTTTAAATATATGTTTTTAAGATGCCTTACTTTTGATTAATTTCATGTTATTTGCAAGTATTTGTAAGTTACATTCGATACTGTATACAGGATTAACCACACAGGAAGTGGTAAGGAGGCGGGACATATATCCTAGGCATATTAATTGATTGAAAACAACGGCATTTTATTTTTCTCATTTTTTTAATTTTAATTTATTTTTATTTTGAAAACCGGAAGCGGGGGCGGGACATCCGCCGGAAGCGGGGGCGGGACATCCGGTCGAACGAGGCGGGACTTCCGGTTTCAAAATAAAATAAAAAGGCGGGACTTCCGGTCAAATAAGGCGGGACTTCCGGTCGAAAAGGGGCGGGGCGACCTGTCACTTTTTCTGCATACTAATGAGATTGAAGTGGCATTTGTATTACTACTACCCTGGATATGTTTGAGTAACAAACAAACTAACAACAAACTAACAAACGAGATCTCGCTAAGCGGTCCTACGACGCTGGTTATCAACTCGGTAAATCAAGCCAGGGTTTCTCTCTCCAGCTGAGAGCGCGTTCACGTCTAAGACACGAGTGGATCTGACTTTAATTACATTTGTCTCGAGTGTTTCGTCAACATAATGTGTTAAATAATACTTCTGCATACAGTCTGTGACACTGTGAGTGTTGCACGGCCAGGTGAGGCTGGAGAAGCTGACTCAGATAAGGAAATATATGATATATTATGATATTATATGATCGATGATCTGATTGATGATGTAATATGAATGATAAGTGCGACACGTCGGCGTCTTCTCTGCATACGGCAGTTTAAACTGTATTTCCTTTATCCTGTAATATGACTTGAGAGATTGAGACTTGAGAGACGCCGGTGCCACTGCACCCAGCCCACGTAAACTGTCAACGGGTGGAGCCTCGCTGCGGGGAAACGGTGGACCTAGTGTCCCGATCGGAGTGGGAATAATAATAATAATCCGTGCATTTTATCCATTAATTTCCCCAACATTGTGGTAAAAAACCACACGTTTAATCCACGTTGGTGTACTACAACTACAAAAAGCATCGGTTTGTTTTCTCATCAGTAAATGCAGACCGGCTCAAACAAACGATTTTTAATCATCATCCTCACTCATCATTTAATGTATCATATGTTCGCCGAATTGACATGAAAGCACTAATAATGTAGTTTCATCCACTTGAGTTTATAACCACAAAAATAATCGATTTGTTTTTATATCACATCCGACGGGAGGAAATTCAGCAGCTCTCACTCCCGATTTTTAATCCTAATGTAATCATCATCTTCACCACGATCATTTATGTTTATGTCGCCGAATTGACATGAAAGCACTGACAAATATGAATATACTGTAGTCAACTTCATTAAAACGTTATTAACGTGCCTAAACTCAGTAATTCACCATTTCTACGCATGACACAACACACTTTGTCCGTGTTTGGCTCTCGAAGCGTTCCCGCATTGACGTCACTTCCGGCTTCCCCCAAAACTTCAAAATGAGTGAAGGAATTTCCCCGCGATGTTCGAAATTATTGATATTTAACGAAACGGTATCGCTTTTTCTTTTTTAAACTGACGGTTCGAGATTACTAGTAGCCCAATATTTCATTGCACAACAGTTGTTGGGATGGTGTCACAGGCTCTTTAAGATGTGTCCAGACTATCAGACCTGATGATCTTTGTTTGCCTTTAAATGATTGCTCAGGACCTTTTGGGTGAATGTCTTCTAGTGTTGCACGGTGTACCGATACTTGAAAGGTACCGCGATACCCTGCCGTTAAAAACGGTACGATTCCTCCGTTTCATTAGTATCGGTACTTTAAGAATGACGGGGAAAAGTACTCCTGTGAAAAAGCGCCGTTTTAATAAGAGCCGTGTGTGTTCAGCGCTCTGCTTCCACTCCCTGCCTGCGTGCTGCAGTCCCGCTCCTCTCAAGCACGTTCTAAGTCCCTCCCCTCTCTCTCGTGCATGCGGCCACGCGCTAGCTGCCAGTGAGAAAACAAGAAGCATGGCCGCTGCGCCTCGGCTTGTTGACAAAAAAGACGCCAGAAGTCTGTGAACGGGCCGTTCAGGTGTTCAGAGCAGAGCTCCCTGTCGGAGCGGCAGAGGGTGATGTGCACTGAAAAGTTTTTCTGTCGCAATATTATCGTTGAGCAAACGTAACTAGCAAACTAGCATCACTATCTGCTAACGTTAGCTTTAGCCTTCGTTTTCTATTAGTTTTTTTCATAGGCTATAAACGGAGGTGGTATAAGTATATATCTTGTACTTGAGTAAAAGTAGAAGTACCCAGGTCTTGTACTTGAGTTAAAGTAGAAGTACCAGAATGTAGGAACAATCCTGCAATCAAAATGTTCCTCAAATAAAAGTACAAAAGTATTATCATCAAAATATAGTTAAAGTAGCGACAGTAAAAGTAGAAGTACTCAGGTCTTGTACTAGAAGCACCAGAGTGTAGGAATACTCTGTTACAGTAAAAGTACTGCATTCAAAATGTTCCTCAAGTAAAAGTATTAAAGTAGCGACAGTAAAAGTAGTCATTGTGCAGATTGGTCCATTTCATAATAATATATATGATATGTTTTATAATGATTGATCATGAAAGTGTTCTCAAAGCTGGTAAAGGTGCAGCTAGTTTTTAGTACTTTGTATACTGCAGGGTAGCTGGTGGATTTACTCCAGGTGGAACTAAAGTCTGATTCAACACTTGATTAGATTTCACATCATTCATCTGTGAAGTAACTAAAGGGATTAAATACATGTAGTGGAGGAAAGTACACCATGTACCTCTGAACTGTAGTGGACTAGAAGTACACCATGTACCTCTGAACTGTTGTGCAGTAGAAGTACACCATTATTTCTGAACTGTAGTGGATTAGAAGTACAAAGTAGCAAAAGAAACATTGAAATACTTAAATAAAGTACAAGTATCTCAAAATTGTACCCAAGTAGTACTTGAGTTTATGAACTTAGTTACTTTACACCAGTGGCTATAAAGATAGAAAGACTAAGCCTTGCACAGAGGCATGAAAATACATTTTCAAAATGCTCAACAGTGCTGTCAAAATGTTAAACTCACTGCTACACAATTAAAATAAATGCTTTTATATATATTTATATTAGATGTGACTCTTTGGCGTTTCTGTTATTATTGACACTGCTGCTTTAGATTGTTCTGACTGCTAAAATCATCTGTTATTCCTAATTTTAAAGCCGATATTCCGTGTTTCCCTTTTTTTAAGAAAAGTATCGAAAAAGAATCTGAATCGCAATTCTTGACTTGGTATCGAAACCAAAATGTTGGTATCGTGACAACACTAATGTCTTCCCACATGTAATACAGCGGAACGGTTAATCTCCAGTATGGACACGAAGGTGAGATCTCAGATTGCTTTTCTGGGTGAACCCTTTTCCACAAAAACTACACCTGTGTGGTTTCTCTCCAGTGTGGACTCGATTGTGAATCCTCACAGCTGATGGGGTTGCAAAGGTCTTCCCACAGAACTCACATGATCTACCGTCTCCATTAGGTTGAACCGGAGGTATGCAGATGTGCGACTTGCACTTGTATTTGGGAGGAATTTTCTGCTTACAAATATTGCAAAAGTTTGACTTGTGGGACTTCATGTGTATTGTGGAAGAAAGTCCTGTTACATATTTGGCACGTAAATATGTCCTTGTCTTGAACTCCGGCAGTTTCTACACTAACCATATTGAAGTCATTAAGTAACTCATCAGCCACAGCAGGGATGTTTTCAGAGTTTCTGCGACCACCTTTAGTGTTTTTCATAAGCTCAGGGAGAGGTATATCGTCCTCCTCTTCAATTGGAATATTAAGAGTGCTGAAGGCCTCCTCTGTGTCATTGATGGATGTCAGCTGCATGATTGGTTCTTCCATACCCCCTGCACACACAACCTGTTCTCCATCCTGATCTAATGACAGGCTGCCATGGGCCGATTTACCGACTGACTCTGGTTCCTCTGCTGTGCTTTCTTCATGATCTGTTGCATGAAAAAATACAAAGTGAAGCACTCAAAATGCTTCAAAAGCTGCTGAATCTGTTTTGTATTCTTTGTCAATGCTCCTACACTCTCTTACCTTCTTTACAAAGTGTTTCCTGCTGGCAGCTGCTGGCAGCTTCCTCCACACAATCCTGTGAAAAAAAAGTCTAAATGTTAAACTCTAGTATTTTAATGACAGCAATGCTTTGCCAGACTAAAGTTCACATTATCAGTCGAGTTGTTGATGTTTGAAAAAGTATTAACATTAATAATCATGGAAAATGTAGCTTCTTTAAATGTTGTGATTTGCTGTTTCCCTCATCAAAATATATTTGTTTTTAAAGTTTCAGTTTTGGACTGGTGACGAAAAACCAACATATTTCGAATGTTGGGATTTGGGAAATTCCGATGGGCATTTTTCCTAACTTTAAGATAATATGAATAATAATGATGGTTGTTGTGTTCACATTCATGTTATTTGTTCTTCATTATTCGAAGGTACTGGTTTTACATGTAATAGCTATTGAATCACCCACTTACGTCAGAGCACTTTGGTGAGTCTCCCCCCAGACTGCATGGGTCTGTGTCTTTCCACAGATTCATAGACCAATCTTTTCCAAAGATCCCCTCTATGATGGGCGACCCAGACATTGGAAAGTCAAACCATAAAAGTAAGACATGGAACACATCAGTAAACAAAGAAACAATACAGAAGATGTATGTTCTTATCTGAGCTATTTTCAGTACGAAACATAAGTACCCTGAGCGTAGTGCTGCGTACCTGGACTCACATTCAGGTTCAGGTCCGGACTCAAGTCCAGAGGTTCAGGTTCAGGTCCGGACTTATAAGTCCGGACCTGAACCCATGGCTTGTGTCAAGTTGTGTGAGTAACTAAAGTGAACTTATTGTGAGCTAATTATCAATTGAAAATTAACTCATAATCAACTCAAATTCAAACTCATCAGGTTTATTGTGCTCCCTTGCAACTTGTGTCTACATTTCTCTACAAAGTACAAATGTGCCACTTAGTCTACAAATGACTTATGACAGCAACTACAGTGAACTACTACAAAGTTCAAACATTTATTTCATTTACCAAACTAAAGTAACCAAACAGTCCCTGAGCTGACTGAGCCTAAATCCCTAAAACGTTGCTGAAAGGTAGAGTGTAGAGTAGACTATACGCATCACACTGTTACACACCTAATATACATTATAGGCTACACTCTAGTGACTGTACAGTCAGAGTGTACTGTACTGTCTGTGCACCATGTATTTTCTACAACTCTACAATACATACTGTTAGAAATTAAAATCAATGTTGATATGGCGTAATTTTGAATTAAAAACACTAATTTAAATCACTTTTATTCTGAAAAAACCGAAAGTTCACACTATTAACTTAAAACTTTTATTCTGAAAATTCTTCACTTCCGGTTAGCATTAGCATGTGGCGAAATTCTACGTTTTCAAACCGTAAATCGAAGGTGAAATGACATGTGATGTTGTACACTGAGCACACTGGGATTAGCACTCATTTATTGACGCTGAATAACGTTTATCAGGGAATGTTTAAATAACCACAGACACCAGAATATACGTAAGTGCTAGTTTTTTTGCGAGTCCAAGTACCGGTTCCTGACGTTCCGGTTTTAACCGGACTTGAACCGAAACTTTTTACAAGTCCAGTACCGGTTCGGCGTACCGGTACGCAGCACTACAGACACCAGAATATACGTAAGTGCTAGTTTTTTTGCGAGTCCAAGTACCGGTTCCTGACGTTCCGGTTTTAACCGGACTTGAACCGAAACTTTTTACAAGTCCAGTACCGGTTCGGCGTACCGCAGGCCCGGTTCCAGAACAAAATGACTAAGGGTGCAACTGAGATTAGAGAGGGTGCAGTGGTAAAGTGCTATTTTTATAAGTGGGGAGTGGACCTAACACCCTCTAGGGGGTCCTCACCTCCTCTAGGGGGGTCCGGGGGCATGCTAAATATTGAAGTTAAAAGCATCAATCTGGTGCACTTTGAGAGCAAAAAGAAGAACTATGTTCTTATTATTATTACTACTATTGTTATTATTGTTATTATATATGTAATATTTTTCACTTTTAATTAAAAAAAAAATGCACTTTTAATTTTTTTTTCACTTTTAATTTTTCAAATGAGGGTGCATAACAACTCAACTGAGGGTGCAATGCACCCTTATGCACCCCCGTAGAACCGGGCCTGGCGTACCGGGCCTGGCGTACCGGTACGCAGCACTACCCCTGCACACACAACCTGTTCACCTGATCCATCCTGATCTAATGACAGGCTGCAAGTGCCATGGGCCGAATTACCGACTGACTCTGGTTCCTCTGCTGTGCTTTCTTCATGTTCTGTTGCATGAAAAAATACAAAGTGAAGCACTCAAAATGCTTCAAAAGCTGCTGAATCTGTTTTGTATTCTTTATGTCAATTGTAAGGATGTGCAGTTTTCCCTCCTTCTGCTTCTCTTTTTGTTTCATGTTTGTTTGTATCTGTCTGTCTTCCTGGCTGGGCGTGGCTGACCTACTTTCAGTTCCTGTCAATTCACCTCCGCAGCTGCTACTCATCTACCTGATTCATCTACTCACCCACACCTGCTTATATACCCGGCTTCCTCATCCAGTATTCACCAGTTGGTCGTCAAAGATACACTGGTAACACGTATTGATTGCTAGAAAGCTAACCTAGTTTCCAAGTCAAAGTTATATTCTTAAACCTGTATTTCTCTGCCCAGAATCCGTCTACTACTCTGCCTGCCACGTCCAGCCAACACCACCTCGTCAGCGAACCTCGGATTATCTTCACTACCAGCTCCAGCCTGCTCACTCTATTCAACTCTGATTCCCGGCTCATCTCACCCGTGTTCCGCTGCAAATCTCCGAACCCCGGCTTCAGCCTGCTTTCTCCGACATCCTCCGGATCTTCAACTACGGACCTCCACTCTCATTAGACTGGGCTGAGGCACTAAGTTCATCTGTGGATTATGACACCCTTTTCTTTAGAGTTTTTTCTGAACAGTTGTCCATTGTTTTTGATCACCCTGACTACTCCGGCTCTGCTGCTAATCGTCTGCTAACACTACAACAAGGGAATCGAACCGTGGCGGATTACTCTATCGAGTTCCGCACACTGGCGGCAGAGGCCCGTTGGGACGAGGCGGCTCTAAGGGCAGTTTTTGTTAAAGGGTTGAAGGATCAACTAAAGGATGAGCTGGCTGCACGAGACGAGCCTGCAGACCTCCAAGCCTTAATTACCCTGGTGTCTCGCCTCGACAGCCGGTTGCGAGAGCGCCATGCGGAGAAAGCGCAACGTTCTCCTTTTGCTTTTCCAAGTAAACCGAGCTACTCACCCAGATTTGCTCCTTCTGTTTCCACACCCTCTGGATTCACCTCGCGTGCCTCCTTTGGCTAAGGAGGAACCGATGCAGTTGGGACGTACCGGACTATCTCCTGAGGAACGCCTTCGACGTATGAGGTTGGGTGAGTGCCTGTATTGTGGCAAGTTTGGGCATCTCATTGCTGGTTGTCCTGTTCGCCCAAACGCAGAAGCTCGTCAGTAAGTTTGGGAGTCCTGACGAGCTCAATTTCCCCATCTATTGTTGCCCCAACCCTGTGCCGATTTCTCATTCCTGCCAGACTCTGTACACACTCTCAGACCTTGCCCCTCTCTGCCCTCATTGAGTCAGGCGCTGAAGATAGTTTTGTAGACCTAGAACTTGCCAACCAGCTGGGACTTAAGTTGGAATCCTTACAGGATCCTATGACTGCTTATGCCTTAAACGGTCAACGCATCTCTAGAGTAACTCAGCAGTCACAACCTGTTACTCTGATTATTTCAGGAAATCACAGAGAACAAATCCAACTTAAGGTTATTTCCTCTCCAACTACTCCTTTGGTACTTGGTTATCCGTGGCTTCGCACCCACAATCCTCATATTGATTGGGCTGGAGGAAGGCTCATTGAATGGAATCAGAAGTGTCACCTTAACTGTCTACAGTCAGCTGTGCCTCCAGTTCCTGTTAACCCGTTACCTGCTCCATGCGTCTCTCCAGAGGTAGATTTATCCGGCGTTCCTAACGTTTACCACAACATGGGTGAGGTCTTCTGCAAGGATAAGGCTCTCTCTCTCCCTCCTCACCGTCCATATGATTGTCCCATTGTTTTGCTTCCTGGGGCTCCGTTACCCACCAGCAAGCTCTATAATCTGTCCCAGCCTGAGAGAGAGGCCATGGAGAAGTATATCAGTGATTCCCTGGCTTCTGGAATAATTCGTCCTTCTTCCTCCCCTCTGGGTGCGGGGTTTTTCTTCGTGGACAAGAAAGATAAATCTCTTCGAACCTGTATTGACTTCCGTGGGTTAAATAACATCACAGTTAAGAATAAGTACCCACTTCCCCTGATCAACTCTGCTTTTGAGCCACTCCAAGGTGCCACCATCTTCTCAAAACTCGATCTCAGAAATGCCTATCACTTGGTTCGTATCCGCCAAGGTGATGAGTGGAAGACTGCCTTTAACACCCCCCTTGGCCACTTTGAGTATCTAGTAGGGCTGTCCCGAATACCATTTTTCGGGCTCCGGATATTCGGTAGTAATCAGCAGCGAATATTCGAATATTCGGTGCGGAGAGATTTGTATTTTTTTTTTAATACATTTTTTTTTCTCACATTTTTTTTTTTTCCCCAAAAGGTTTCATAACACGCCCCGAATCCGAGACACCTGACAACACGCTGTTAAGCAGAAGCGCAGATAGAGCATACTATTACGATTTATATGTATTTATTGTATCAGTACTCGCAAACATTAAAACTAAATGTGTCCTCTGCATTTAACCCAGCGCAGCACCCGGGGACCAAATCTGGTTCCACATTCCGTCTATAACATTTTACAACCTGAACAGTCAAACAAAGATACAAAACACATATTTCAGCTGCCAGCTTCATGTTGCTGGCATTGTCGTGGACAACGGCTACTCGCTTATAATTCGCAATGGCAAAGGCGTCCGCCACTTCTCCAAGCTGTTCTGCAATATTTACTCCCGTATGGTTTACTTCCGATTACTTTGGTTTCCAAAACAAAGTTACAGAGTTTCCACTCGCGAGTTATGAAATGACAGGTGACAGCCATATACGCCTCCATACGCACCGAGGTGGTCCAAATGTCCGTTGTAAAACTTACGGCAGTTGAGTTTTCAATCTGAGTTACAATTTGGTCTCGGTGATCGCTGTACTTCAGAGACATGGCATCTAAAATACTGGAGCGTTTGGGGACAGTGTAGCCGGGCTCCATCTTCTTCATTAATTTTCTGAAGCCTTCGCCTTCGACTATGTAAATGGGTCTCATATCCATAGCGATGAAATGTACTATGGCATCTGTTATCTCTATCTTTCTTTTCTCCGTTATCGTTTTTTTTAACTGTAGGGTCTGCTGTATTGTTGAGGATGTTGATGGCTGGGATGCGTGGGGATGCACCTATGGCCACAATGTATTATTAGGCTGAGCTACTCAACTTTATGCCAATAATTGCCGTAGCCCCAGATGTTCCCACATTACTCCTATTATTTTCACTATGCTGATAAAATTAAAAAACTAATATAAAAAAATAATTCGGTTGCTTGCTTGCAACTATTTTCCAAGCAAAGTAAGTGCACGTTTTTATCATGTTTAACGTTACTGTTTAAACGGCGGATAAAGCAGCTTCATCATGGCAACTTCACAACAGCTAAGCTAAACTAGGTTACAGCATCCAGGTGACTTTTCAGAGTTGTTGTGCCACCGTGGTAGGCCAGTTTCTTATCACATATTTGGCACACTGCCTTCTTTTTACCGTCGTCCAATTTAAAATGGTCCCACACAGCTGAAGTCTTCGGCATTTTATGGGTGAAGCGAGGTGAAGCGTGCCATTTGCGTTCGTGACTGTGAACAGTGAACGCAATGTCAGGAGCACAGGCTGAGATTGTATATATTTCCGCATTTTAACAGTGCAATTCAAAAGTATAAATATAGTATAAGAATATGGCAATTCGCCTTTATTAATAGCATACATTTAGAAAAATATATTAATTTGTTTGAAAAATATTTTATTTTTAAAAATATTTTTTTGTTTGAAAAAAAAAAAAGAAAGGAAAATCCGAATAATGAAATTGAAACCCGAATAGTTGGCCAACGAACGAATATTCGAATAGTCGAATATTCGGGTACAGCCCTAGTATCTAGTCATGCCCTTTGGACTCTCAAATGCCCCAGCAGTTTTTCAGTCCCTGGTAAATGATGTATTGCGTGATTATCTCAACCAGTTTGTCTTTGTGTACATCGACGATATTCTGATCTTCTCCAAGAGCCTGGAGGAACACCAAAGACACGTCAGTCTGGTTCTTCAGAGGCTGCTTGAAAACAAGCTCTACGTCAAGGCAGAAAAGTGTGAGTTTCACCAGGAACGGGTCAGTTTCCTTGGATACATCATCCGGCAAGGCAGGTTGGAGGCGGATCCAGGGAAGATTCTCGCAGTCTCAGAGTGGCCAGTCCCCACTTCTCGGAAGGAGTTGCAAAGGTTCCTGGGGTTTGCCAACTTCTATCGCCGGTTCATCAAGGATTATAGCAAGGTTGCTGCTCCACTCTCCAGTCTCACCTCTATCAAGATCAAGTTCTCCTGGACCCCTGAAGCTAACAATGCTTTTCTTAGACTTAAGTCTCTGTTCACTTCAGCCCCCATTCTCATCCAGCCTGACTCAAGCAGACAATTTGTGGTCGAAGTTGACGCCTCTGACATCGGAGTTGGCGCTGTTCTGTCTCAGACTTCCGGGCCAAACAACAAGCTTCATCCTTGTGCTTTCTTCTCTCGCCGTCTCTCCCCAGCTGAGAGAAACTATGATGTGGGAAACAGGGAGCTGCTGGCAGTTAAGATGGCATTGGATGAGTGGCGGCACTGGCTCGAGGGCAGCGAGCAGCCATTCCTGGTGTGGACCGACCATAAGAACCTTGAGTACATTCAATCAGCCAAACGGCTAAATTCTCGACAAGCCAGGTGGGCTCTCTTCTTTGGACGTTTCAACTTCACTCTCACCTATCGCCCAGGTTCCAGGAATACTAAGCCCGATGCCCTGTCCAGATCATTCACGTCTGAGGGTCCAGTCTCTACATCGGACTCTATTCTTCCCCAGAGATGTGTTGTGGGAGTCGTCACCTGGGAGATCAGTAACGCTATCCAGGAGGCACTGTTGGAACAACCAGACCCTGGTAGCGGTCCGCCTAACCGTCTGTTTGTCCCAAACTCAGTCCGTTCCCAAGTCCTGCAGTGGGTTCACAGCTCCCGTTTCTCCAACCATCCCGGTGCCAACCGCACACTCTCCCTTCTCCAAAGACATTTCTGGTGGCCAACAGTCGACAAGGATACAAGGGAATTCGTCTCAGCCTGTACAGTATGTGCCAGGAGTAAGGCCTCTCATCAGAAACCTGCAGGTTTGCTCCAGCCCCTTCCAATCCCTAGTCGACCCTGGTCACATATTGCTCTGGACTTTGTCACCGGTCTGCCCCCCTCTCATGGTAATACGACAATCCTAACTGTTGTAGACCGCTTCTCTAAGTGTGCTCATTTTGTTGCTCTACCCAAGCTCCCCTCAGCCCTGGAAACCTCCCAACTTCTCACCCAGCATGTCGTCCGCCTACATGGAATCCCGGCTGACATCGTCTCCGACCGTGGACCTCAGTTCACCTCCCAAGTTTGGAAGACCTTTTGTCGTTCACTTGGTGCGTCGGTCAGTTTAACTTCCGGGTACCACCCCCAGTCTAATGGTCAAACCGAAAGGGCCAATCAGGACCTGGAATCTGCCCTCCGCTGTGTTGCAAACCGGAATCAGAAGATCTGGAGCTCCATCTGCCTTGGGTGGAATATTCTCACAATTCCCTCACTTCATCAGCTACAGGACTCTCTCCTTTCGAAGCCTCTCTAGGGTACCAGCCACCCTTGTTTCCCGAAGAGGAGATTGAGTTGGCTGTTCCATCTGTCCAGCAACATGTTCGTCGGTGCCGTAAGATCTGGAGAGACACTCGATCTGCCCTCCTCCGGACTTCCGCCAAGAACCAGCAATCAGCCAACCGCCGCAGACTTGTTGCTCCCCTTTACGCCCCTGGACAATCGGTTTGGTTGTCCTCCAAGAACATCCCCCTCCTTACCGAGTCCAAGAAGCTGTCTCCCCGGTTTATTGGCCCCTTCCCCATTGAGCGCATAATCAACCCCTCTGCTGTCCGCCTGAAGCTCCCCAGGATCATCAAGATCCATCCCACTTTTCATGTTTCACAAATCAAGCCAGTTCACACCAGTGACTTGTGCCCTCCGGCCTTCCCCCTCCTCCCCCCCGAGTCATTGATGATCATGCTGCCTATACCGTGCATCGACTCTTGGATGTTAGACGCCGGGGCAGGGGCTTACAGTACTTGGTGGATTGGGAGGGTTACAACCTGGAGGAGCGTTGCTGGGTTCCTCGATCTCGGATAATGGACCCCGTTATGGTGAGGGATTTCCACAGGGCTCATCCCGAAAAGCCTGGTGGTCGCCAGGAGGCTCCCGTTGAGGGGGGGGTACTGTAAGGATGTGCAGTTTTCCCTCCTTCTGCTTCTCTTTTTGTTTCATGTTTGTTTGTATCTGTCTGTCTTCCTGGCTGGGCGTGGCTGACCTACTTTCAGTTCCCGTCAATTCACCTCCGCAGCTGCTACTCATCTACCTGATTCATCTACTCACCCACACCTGCTTATATACCCGGCTTCCTCATCCAGTATTCACCAGTTGTCGTCAAAGATACACTGGTAACACGTATTGATTGCTAGAAAGCTAACCTAGTTTCCAAGTCAAAGTTATATTCTTAAACCTGTATTTCTCTGCCCAGAATCCGTCTACTACTCTGCCTGCCACGTCCAGCCAACACCACCTCGTCAGCGAACCTCGGATTATCTTCACTACCAGCTCCAGCCTGCTCACTCTATTCAACTCTGATTCCCCGGCTCATCTCACCCGTGTTCCACTGCGAATCTCCGAACCTCTGCTTCAGCCTGCTTTCTCCGACATCCTCCGGATCTTCAACTACGGACCTCCACTCTCTCCCCCCCCCCCCCCCCCCGTAGTTATTCCCAGATCCGGATTATTAATTCCACATCAGTATTGTTTGAATTTTGAGTTGAAAATTAAATTATTTTTGCTTCCATACTCACGTCTCCTCACTTCCGTGTTTGTATTGAGGGTTCAGCCTGTAAGCGCTCTTTGAGCTTAACATCAATGCTCAGTCTACACACCTTCTTTACAAAGTGTTTCCTGCTGGCAGCTTCCTCCACACAATCCTCCTCCAGGCTGCAAATTAAAAAAAAGTCTAAATGTTAAAAAAACTGTAGTATTTTAATGACAGCAATGCTTTGCCAGACTAAAGTTCACATTATCAGTCGAGTTGTTGATATTTGAAAAATACTTTACGTTATTAATCATGGAAAATGTAGCTTCTTTAAATGTTTTGATTTGCTGTTTCCCTCATCATCAAAATATATTTGTTTTTAAACTTTCAGTTTTGGACTGGTGACGAAAAACCAACACATTTCAAATGTTGGGATTTGGGAAATTCCGATGGGCATTTTTCCTAACTTTAAGATAATATGAATAATAATGATGGTTGTGAAGGTTGTTGTGTTCACATTCATGTTATTTGTTCTTCATTATTCGAAGGGACTGGTTTTACATTTAATAATTTATTACACAACCATGGCTATACACATTTATAACCTACAATTACAGCTGCACTATCCACAGTTGTTTATTTTTCAAGACTCTACAGGTTTCACACATTTAATAGCTATTGAATCCAATAGTATGAAGCTGCGGCGTCGCAGACTGCGGTTTCTGGACCGCAGTTTCTGGACCCTTCTTCTCTTTTTTTTAATGGCGGATCGCAAACAGCTTTTAGTTGCATACCGCCACCTACTGTACATGAGTGTATCACCATATCATTCCATCTCTAATAAACAAAATAACGAAAACTAAAATAAGAAACCATAAAATAAATAAAGCAATGATCCATAATTTATTCTAACCTACTTTTAGATTATTTTACCGATCCCAGTTTCTCTCAGAAAGGTAAACAGTGCCGGTAGCTCTCACTCCTTCTCCTTTTGTTCCCAGAATACCAACCATACTCCCTCTCTGCCTCTATCACTTTATCCTTTAGTTCTTCTTTCAGCTTTATAGGTGACGCAATTTAATAAAACATGTTCCACATTTCCCTTACCTCCACAGTTCCCACACTTGTCACTGTTACTTTCCCCCATGACATACAGAGTAACATTCAATGCTGTGTGATTTAGTCTGAGTCTAGCTATCATGATTTCCTCCCTTCTGTTTCTTTCTTTATAAATATTGATTATGATTGTCTTTTGAACTTTATTATACTATTTGCCTTTCTGTTTTTTCTCCCACCTTTACTGCAGATCTCCATCCCTTTCTTCTTAATTACAGATGTTCCTTCTCCTTAGTTGAACTGGTAATGTTATTTCCTTTTGTAATGCACTTTTTGCTAATTTATCAGCACACTCGTTTCCTTTCACCCCCTCATGCACACTCGTTCCCTTTCACCCCCTCATGCAGGCACCCAGCAAAAATGAAGATCTATACCGCCTCTGTGAAGTCTTAACAGGCTATGATTAATTTCTATGAGTATGTCTTCTCTGGCAGTTGATGTTGACTGTATGCTTCTTAAAATGGATAATGAATCTGTGCATATAACCACCATATCTGGTCTGACCTCTTCCACCCACTGTAATCCTATTATTACTGCCAGCATTTCTGCTGTGTATACTGATAATTGATCTGACGCTCTTCGATCGATCGATATTTTAAATTCTGGGATATATATACCAATTCCGACACACTCTTCCTTGTTCTTAGAACCATCTGTGTATATTTTGAGGTAGTTGTGATAATTATTCCTGAGGTACATACTTGTTTTGAATCCTACTTCATTTATTTGCCACTCTCTTTTCTTTTTTACAATACTCATATCTATATTTACCATTGGGAAAAGCCATGGGGGAACACTACTGAATGGATTTGATGGTGAAAACTCTAACTCATACGTACAGTGGGGCAAAAAAGTATTTAGTCAGCCACCAATTGTGCAAGTTCTCCCACTTAAAAAGATGAGAGGCCTGTAATTTTCATCTTAGGTACACTTCAACT
This sequence comes from Pseudochaenichthys georgianus, assembly GCF_902827115.2. Taxonomy (NCBI): domain Eukaryota; kingdom Metazoa; phylum Chordata; class Actinopteri; order Perciformes; family Channichthyidae; genus Pseudochaenichthys; species Pseudochaenichthys georgianus. Next base: position 19,594,577 of record NC_047510.2, read on the forward strand.
ATGAGAGACAGAATGGGGGGAAAGAATCCAGGAAATCACATTGTAGGATTTTTTATGAATTAATTGGTAAATTCCTCGGTAAAATAAGTATTTGGTCACCTACAAACTCCACTATGGCCAAGACCAAAGAGCTGTCAAAGGACACCAGAAACAAAATTGTAAACCTGCACCAGGCTGGGAAGACTGAATCTGCAATAGGTAAGCAGCTTGGTGTGAAGAAATCAACTGTGGGAGCAATTATTAGAAAATGGAAGACATACAAGACCACTGATAATCTCCCTCGATCTGGGGCTCCATGCAAGATCTCACCCCGTGGGGTCAAAATGATCACAAGAACGGTGAGCAAAAATCCCAGAACCACACATGGGGGACCTAGTCAATGACCTGCAGAGAGCTGGGACCAAAGTAACAAAGTCTACCATATCAGTAACACACTACGCCGCCAGGGACTCAAATCCTGCAGTGCCAGACGTGTCCCCCTGCTTAAGCCAGTACATGTCCAGGCCCGTCTATAGATTGCTAGAGCATTTAGATGATCCAGAAGAGGATTGGGAGAATGTCATATGGTCAGATGAAACCAAAATATAACTTTTTGGTAAAAACTTAACTAGACGTGTTTGGAGGAGAAAGAATGCTGAGTTGCATCCAAAGAACACCATACCTACTGTGAAACATGGGGGTGGAAACATCATGCTTTGGGGCTGTTTTTCTGCAAAGGGACCAGGACGACTGATCCGTGTAAAGGAAAGAATGAATGGGGCCATGTATCGTGAGATTTTGAGTGACAACCTCCTTCCATCAGCAAGGGCATTGAAGATGAAACGTGGCTGGGTCTTTCAGCATGACAATGATCACAAACACACCGCAACAAAGGAGTGGCTTCGTAAGAAGCATTTCAAGGTCCTGGAGTGGCCTAGCCAGTCTCCAGATCTCAACCCCATAGAAAATCTTTGGAGGGAGTTGGAAGTCTGTGTTGCCCAGCGACAGCCCCAAAACATCACTGCTCTAGAGGAGATCTGCATGGAGGAAAATACCAGCAACAGTGTGTGAAAACCTTGTGAGGACTTACAGAAAACGTTTGACCTCTGTCATTGCCAGCAAAGGGTATATAACAAAGTATTGAGATGAACTTTTGTTATTGATCAAATACTTATTTTCCACCATAATTTGCAAATAAATTCTTTAAAAATCAGACATGTGATTTTCTGGATTTTTTTTCTCATTCTGTCTTTCATAGTTGAGGTATGATGAACATTACAGGCCTCTCATATTTTTAAGTGGGAGAACTTGCACAATTGGTGAATGACTAAATACTTTTTCCCCCACTGTATGTCCTTATTTTTCCATTCAAACCCACGCCCCTGGAACTTGGAATATTAGTATTGAGTATATATATATAGTAGTAAGAATTACAGTTGCAAGAAAAAGTGGAATTACCTGGATTTCTGCATAAATTGGTCATAAAATGTGTTCTGATCTTCATCTAAGTCACAACAATAGACAAACACAGTCTGCTTAAACTAACACCACACACATACAATTATATGTTTTCATGTTTTTATTGAACACACCATGTAAACATTCACAGTGCAGAGTGGAAAAAGTATGTGAACCCCTAGGCTAAAGACTTCTTCAAGAGCTAATTGGAAATGAAACACAATGCTATGTGTGGAGAATCCAAAGGGTTCACATACTTTTTCTTGCAACTGTATATAATCTATTTATAATTGTAATTGTATATTGTATGTAGACATACATTTAGATGTATATTTTGTTAAAAGAAAACAAAAATGTTAATTTAGTTTTTGGGAGAAGGGGTGGTAAACTTCTTCCCACGCCTTTTCGGATGTGTAATTGGGTAGATCATTTGTAAGTCAATAATATTTAGTTAATCAATTTGATACTTTATTCTGAACATGCAGAGGAACACTTGTTCCATGGAAGGCTTTGTGGACAGCATCGACTCTATTTTCAGGATCTATGCATTCACTCTGTAGGTGTGAACATGCGGTTATGTCCTTTTGTTTGGCAGAGTGCTTTCTTTCCATGTGCTTTTTAAAAAGATTTTTATTTATGAGAACATGGCATATGGGACATTTCTTCTTCAGTACAGGCACTACATGGACCCTTTTTATCTTTCCCTCTGGGATGATGGGGGTTGCTGGATCTGGGATGATGGGGGTTGCTGGATCTGGGATGATGGCGGTTGCTGGATCTGGGATGATGGCGGTTGCTGGATCTGGGATGATGGGGGTTGCTGGATCTGGGATGATGGGGGTTGCTGGATCTGGGATGATGGCGGTTATGGCAGTGTGCTTTGCCTTGCACAAAGCCAGGTGTTTGATGAAGTCTGGTTTGCGCATCAGCGTTGACTGGCAGTAGAAGCAGTGGAAATGACATTGTGGTCGGCAATTTAATGCACATCTGTGAATGGTATACCCTTAAAAATAAGAACATAGAATTGTAGTATTATTATTTTGTGATCATATTATTTTAAAGTGTAAATTATGAATACCGAACATCTGAATCAAGTAACTGGTCACCACCACAAACAAATCATAGAAGGACTTGTTTTGATGTATTGCTCAAATGGAACTGATCATAACATTCAGGCTGCTTTTAAAGCAGACACATTGCAACTCCATTTGCATTTCACAAGAGAATGTTTTCAAACGTTACCTTCATGGAGAACTGCACGGTTGAAGTGGCTCTCTAAATGGGCTTGGACCTTGCTCAATTTGGCTGGGTGGAACACATTTGAGGCACATAACGGGCAGTGAAAGTCTTTGCAGCATGTAGTACATCGCTGTAAGTGGGGCAAGGATCTCCCCTCTCGGATTGTAATATGCATCTTGAAAAAGAGAGAGAGCCTAATTGGTCAAACTGAACATTTTGAAATAATTTCACAGACAGACATAAATTAGGCCTAATTGTTAGATTCTGACACGACAGATTCTAACCTACAGAATAGGCCGACATAATAACTGACTAAAACACCACATGCAATATTACAAAACATGTCAAAATGATGAGACTGTCTGATAACACGTAGTGTGGAGTAAACAGGCAGTCAGCACAGTTAAGATTATTTACAATGAATTCAAATAGTAATACAATGACTATTAAATATGCATTACACTGACGACAGAACTTAGGCTACTGCTGATTTAATGTAGTGGACAGACAGATCATATTGACATGCTTTTGTCATCCTTTGAAGTTTAATTAATTAGCTGACTATAATTAATGATCAGGGTTGGGAAGTTTACTTTTGAAATGTAGTAGGTTACAGATGACTAATTACCCTGTTAAAAATGTAATAAGTAATTTAACTGACTATGTAACTATTTGTATTGATATTCTAATGTTAATTATGGGTCTTTTATTTTTTTTGAGAGTCACTTTAAATAAAAGCCTCTGCTAAGTAACATAACCATAACATACAGTTTCATTAAACAAATAAACAAAAAGGCTAACAGTTGGTTTTGCAGCGAGTCATCATAGGGCCTAGGGCTAGGCTAACAGATTACTGTTTCCCTGTCAGACTCACATAGCACGTGTTGCTTGTATTGCTGTTAACTTTAAACTAACAACACGATTCACATTACTCACACACTTAGTGTAATTAGTGATTACATCAACAATTAATGTAGGACACCAAGTTGAGCTTGCCAAAATCAAGCTACAGTTTCATTAAACAAAAAATCAAATATGCTAACATTTTTTTTTTTTTGCGGAAAGCAATAGTTAACGAATAATTGTTTTTAGTGCCTTTAATACGGTTAGAAGCTATCATAAGCTAACAGGTGATTGTTTGTATTGCCTTAAGACTATCATAGTTAACGTTAGCTAATCACACTTCATTTCAAGACACGGGAATTGTTATTAATGTTGAACAAATACAACTTTAAAAGCACTTCACATTACTCGCACTCACATGTGCGTTGTCGTTCATATTAATGTCTCCTGCCTGTATTAAAGCTGTTTGCGATCCGCCATTAAAAAAGAGAAGAAGGGTCCAGAAACTGCAGTCTGCGACGCCGCAGCTTCATGCTACTCATTGAATCACACACCCTAATTGACAAATATGTTAATCAAAATAAAAAGCAAAATATTTGCCTGTTTAATTGATTTCCAAAAAGCATTTGACTCGATTTGGCATGTTGGTCTATTCAACAAACTACTTCAAAGCGGTATAGGGGGAAAAACATTTGACCTAATCAAATCTATGTACACAAACAACATGTGCAGCATCAAGATCGGACACAAAGAACCACCTTCATTTCTCAAGAACGGGGAGTAAGACAAGGATGCTGTTTATCACCGGCCCTGTTCAACATCTATTCTACATTAACGAACTGGCCACAGCACCTGGGGGGTATACTACGAAGCAGGATTTTCGCTTAGCCGGCTAACTTCAGGGAAAACTCGGGGTTTCCGGTCCAACGAAGCTGGTTCTCTTTTTAGCAGGCAGATCTCCATGGTAACTTATGCTGTGCGGCTATACTGCCCCGGAGCAGGTTAGATTGCAGGCTAAGAGATCAACTCAGTGAAAGCACTGCCTGCTGACCAATCAGAGCTCAGTGTGCAGAGTTTAAAGCGATCAAGTCATATTACAGGAGAAAGGAAATACAGAAAAGCTGCCGTTGCAGGAAAGACGGCCGGCAAAAATCACCGACTGTGTGAATGTGAACATTAATAGAATATCACCTCCCATCTTCAGAGCAATCTGACTATTATAATATTAGCGTTAAGAAAGCTTACTTAAATATCTGCCACAACATTTAGTAACCGGATCAGAGTAACATTAAGTACAGTCCGCGCAGGGGCGGCGGGTGCTGTAGGCTAGGGAAGGCTAAGCCTTCCCAAATATTTGTGTCACTGCATCCTGGTAAAATAAAAATATAATGTATAATGTTTGTGTCTTTGACATTAGCACTGCTATGCAGCCACCTGTGCCCTGTACTACGAAGCCAGTTCAAACCCTGGATATGTTTGAGTTATCTAAACTAACCCTAACAAACGAGATCTCGACGCTGGTTAATATCAACTCGGTAAATCAAGCCAGGGCTTCTCTCACCAGCTGAGAGCGCGTTCACGTGAAAGGGGTGGGGTTAGCAACATTTGACCAATCACAAACAGGGACAAGTGTACTGACAGCGCAGCGTCATACTTCATTAATGAAAAGTAAACTAATATTAGACAAATATGAACTTTAAAGTTCATATTTGTCTAATATTAGTCATCCATGACTTAAACATAATAATCCAGGATACAAGCCACCTGCAAGGTGAATACAGAACAACTGGTTAAAAAATAAATAAACTACGAGTGTTTGAAAGCGTAACAGTTTTATGATATCACTGCCCCATCTAAGACACGAGTGGATCTGACTTTAATTACATTTGAGTTGAGTGTTTCGTCAACCTAATGTGTTGCTTAAAATAATACTTCTGCATAGCCTACAGCAGGCCTATTCAACTAGCGGCCCACGGGCCGAATCAGGCCCTTCAGAACTTTTTTCTGGCCTCCAAGAGGTTGCCTGCAAATCAAAATGGCATATGTGTAATAGCACTACATCCGACGAAAACGCTGGTTTTTCCATTCATTTGAATTATTTTGAATCCGTTATTTTGCCTGCCGCGCTCTGCTCATTAAAAAAAAAAAAAACCCTGCACTGTGTCCGCACTTGTCATTGGCTCAGTCAAACTCACGTTACACACTAGGTTTGCGGGCCAGCGAGTAACAGCTTCAAGATGTCTCTCTCCAAGCCCAAGAAACGTAAAGTTGATTCGGAAAATTGCCAATTCCAGAATGAATGGACTGACAAATATGTATTTACTTTGCCAGCCGCAACAAGTAATAAACCGGTGTGTTTATTGTGCAACGAAAGTATATCCGTGATGAAAGAATACAACGTAAAGCGACACTACAACTCAAATCACGGCTCGTTTTCTGCCAGTTTTCCCGTGGGCTCAGAGGAACGGAGAAGGAAAGTACAGGGACTGCTAGCATCATTTGAACGGAGTCAAGTGGCTTTTAGTCGCTGCACGGAACAAGAGAGAGCTACGATAGCATCCCTGCGAGTAGCCTGGACACCAGACAGAAGAGGCCCTTTACCGACGCGGAGACCGTTAAAGATTGCATGCTTGCTGTCATCGATGAAGTGGTTATTGACCAAAAAGTAAAGACAGCGTCACTTCAGCCATTAAAAAAGTACCTCTCTCAGAGACAACAACACTTCGCACAGTGGAACTACTTGCAAAGGATGTGTCGGGGAAGCTTTTGGAAAACCTTCGAAAAGCAGAGTTTATATCAATCGCTGTGGACGAATCAACTGACTGTACTGACATGGCCCAGCTGTGCATCTATGTGAGGTTTTTCGATGGAGTTCGCTTTAGGGAAGAACTTCTGGGGATTATTCCGTTGGAGGGACACATTACAGGTGAGGTTATCTTTCAAAAGATAGTCTCGTTTTTTAACGAACGTCTACTGGATTTAAAAAAAGTGTGCCTGTTGGTCACTGATGGCGCTCCAGCTATGATCGGCAGAGTGCAGGGGCTGGTGGCGCGTCTATCTGCCATAGCCCCACACATGCAGTATTTACACTGTATTATTCATCAATCTGTGTTGTGTGCAAAGCTCAGTGGTGATTTGAAAAACACCATGGACACTGTCATGAACATTGTGAATTTCATTCGCTCAACCTCCAGCCTACAACACCGCCTGTTCCGTCAGCTGCTTGCTGACACGTTTGCTGAACACACGGACTTACTCGTCCATAACGATGTCCGATGGCTCAGCAAAGGAAAGGTCCTGGATCGTTTCTGTGAACTCCGCCAGGAGATTGTGTCTTTCCTTCGCACGAGTAAGCACACACGAGCTACAAACGAGCTCCAAACCTCTTGGAGCGCATGTTAGATGAACAGTTTATGGCAGATGTTTACTTTCTGTGTGACATTTTTGGACACTTGAACACTTTGAATTGCGAACTGCAGGGTCGCGAAAAGTCTATCGCTGATTTGGTTGAAAGACTTTGTGCCTTCAAGACAAAGCTAACGATCTTCAAAACAGACCTAATGACGACAAAACTGCTGCACTTCCCAAAACTCCCTGCATTTATGACCACATCACCTGGAGCAAACATAACGCCAGTCATGACAGACTTCATGACAACATTGACTGATAACTTTACTGACAGATTCCAAGGCTTCAGCATTCCAATTGAGGTATTGCAGTTTGCCCGTGACCCGTTTTCCATCAAGCCTGATGCAGACTTCTGTGTAAAAGTAAAAGAGGTAATATCTTGCATTGATGAGAGCCTCTTTCAGATGGAGCTGGTTGATGTGCAGTCTTCCTTTGCTTTAAAACAGCTCCTGCAGTCTGAGGGTGTAGTGGACTTTTGGTCTAACCATGTTAGCCAGTATCAGTACCCCACAATGAGGAAGGTGGCCTTGCTTATACTGACAATGTTTGGATCTACCTATACTTGTGAGTCTAGCTTTTCTCATATGAATGCCATCAAAACAAGGGCACGCTGCTCCATGACCAATGAGAAGTTGCATGAGTGTCTCAGGATTGCTCTTACCACTTATGAGCCAAACTATGCTGAAATAGCTAAATCAAGGCAGTGTAATTTCTCTCACTGACTCAAACAGGCTAAACATGACAGAAGTCTGATGCATGGTATGTATGCAGATCAGTTTTTATGGTCATTCAAACAAGCCTACTTACTGTTTCAAAAATTGTAAAAATGTTTCCAAGATATGAATGTTATTGTGAGTCTGATGGCTATTGTTTTACTATGTTCTCTATTTGCATTTAGTATTACATTTGATGGACTTGTGTTGTCTTCAAATTACCTTATGTATGCTTGGAAGTGTTGAGGATATTATACACAGGGCTACTTACTGTTAATGTGATGAATACTGTTGTATTATATTCATCTTGTTTTGTACATTAGTGGACATGGAACTGTTGGGGAAAAAACCTCATGTCTCCTTAGTTTTAAAGATGCAACATTTTGCACTTTTGTGTCAAGCCTTGTAACCGAAGCTTTCCTACTTTTTATGGACTGGTTGCTTTCTGTAATGATTTATGTTGATACAATTAAAGTAAAAAAAGGGATGCACTTGACTAGTTCATTTAATGTATTAGTATCTATTAACACTACTGTAAGCAAGAGTTATTTGTAGTGATTCCTTGACAAAGTATTGTGTGGCCCACAAACCCCCTGTGATTTTCCTATTTGGCCCACTTGCTAATGAAGTTGAATAGCCCTGGCCTACAGTATGTGACACTGTGAGTGTTGCACGACCAGATACGGCTCAGCTGACTCAGATAAGAAGATAATATAGGCTATGATATTATATGATCGATGATGATTGAATGTGATATGAATGATAAGTGCGACACGTCGGCGTCTTCTCTGCATACAGCAGTTTAAACTGTATTTCCTTTATCCTGTAATATGACTTGATAGATTTAAACTCCGCACACTGAGCTCTGATTGGTCAGCAGGCGGTGCTTTCACTGAGTTGATCTCTTTTCTATAGACGCCGGAGGCGAGCAGCGTCAGGTAAAAAAAAAGTGATTTAGCCTTCCCGAACCTGCGCCTCATGCGCCGCCTATGAGTCCGCGGCATATCACTTCATAATGTATCATATATTTCCTTATCTGAGTCAGCTGAGCCGTATCTGGCCATTCAACACTCCCAGTGTCACATACTGTATGCAGAAGTATTATTTTAAGCAACACATTAAGTTGACGAAACACTCGAGACAAATGTAATTAAAGTCAGATCCACTCGTGTTTTAGACGGGGCAGTGATATCATAAACCTGTTAATGTACGCATTCAAACACTTTTTTCTTTTACCAGCTGTGTTCACCTTGCAGGTGCAGCTATGTGGCTTTTATCCTGGATAAAGTGTTTGAGTCATGGATGTTTAAAGTTTAACTTCTTCATATGTCTAGTATTAAAGTTCACTTTTCATTCAGGAAGTATGACGCTGCGCTGTCAGTATGCTTCTCCATGTTTGTGATTGGTCGAATGCTCCAGATACCACCCCTTTCATGTGAACGCGCACCTAACTAGATAGGACACGGCTGGTTTGAGCGATCCACTTGATAACCCGTATGTTTTGGGTTAGGCCAACCGGCTAACTCAAACATATCCAGGTTAGGTTGAACCAGCTTCGTAGTACAGGCCCCTGGGCTCACACTTCACAAAACAGAGATCAAATTCCTGCTGTATGCAGATTATGTAATCCTGTTAAGCCCGACAAAAGAAGGACTTCAACAGAGTTTAAATATACTCGAAGGTTACTGTCAGACCTGGGCCATGGCAATTAACATAAAAAAGACAAAAACAATGATATTTCAAAAAAGATCCAGATGTCAGGCAAACAATATTGACTTTACAATTGGGACACAGACAATAGAAAATTGCTCAGAATATAATTATTAAGGCCTGAAAATAAGTTCCACTGGAAGCTTTAATCAAGCTGTCAAGGAACAGAGAGAAAGCATGCAGGGCATTTTATGAAATAAAAAGACAAATCCACATTCAAATTCGGCTTAAATTACTTCAATCAGTAATACAACCCATCCTACTCTATGGAAGCGAAGTGTGGGGCCCACAAACAAACCAAACATTTGACAAATGGGAAAATCATCCAATAGAAAATGCTCACAATGAGTTTTGCAAACGCATCCTACAGGTTCACAGGAGAACAACTAACAACGCCTGCAGAGCGGAATTAGGCACATTTCCATTATTAATAAAAATCCAGAAACGATCAATTAAATATCGGCTACATCTAAAAGAAAGTGACCCCCACTCCTACCACCACAAAGCCCTGCAGCATCAAGAGATGAACAAGAGTCCCCTCTCTCAGCTGGTCCTGACACTCTGTTCACAAACCGGTTCAAATTGTGATCAGGTCCAGGCTGAGCCCACATCTATTAGAATCAACCAAATGATAACAAAACGACCTCGCTTATTGGAACACTAAATCCCAAACACAAAGTAAAATGCAATGCTATCTGGCCCTAAAAAGACAGTGTGACAGCCTACCTGAGCACAGTGACTGATGTTAAACACAGGAAGTTGTTGACAAAGTACAGACTGAGTGCTCACAGCCTGGCCATAGAAACAGGCAGGTACAAGAAAACATGGCTGCCAAAAGAGGAGCGATCATGCCAACAGTGTGGAGGAACTGCTGTGGAGACAGAGCAGCACTTCCTCACACATGCGGCTTTCACACCAGCGCTTTTCAGTTTCTAGCTCCGAGCAGGAGCTTTTCTGGTTCAGCACCGGTTTCCCTTTTCAGCTCCCGCTCTGTGCACACCGCCCACTGGCGCCCCAGAGCTGCCCCTGCTGCGTCATGACGTCACCGTTTACATCGCTGATTTGCTCCCAAACGGCAGCCATTACGGCGCTCACAACAACAACAACAACAGCGTCGGGTCGATGATCGTGTTGCTTTTAATCACACGAAGCCAGAATAAATTGAATAACAACTTCTCCAACCTTATGCTTTGCTCCAGAGTGCCGTGGTTCATTGTTTATTAATGTGTTTCTGCAGCATTTACCGACCGCTGCAGTGCAGCTCTTCCACAGGAGTTTATTCTCCCGTTAGCTCCCGGTTAGCTCACACTGCAGCGGCCGCTCTAAAGTATTCACTGTCCGACTCACACAAGCAGCTGATGCATATCCCCAGTTCCCCTTACGGCCCGTCTACACTACAGCGTCGACAGCGTCGAAAGCTCCAATCTGCCCATTCACTTTCAATGGGGTGACGTCACGTAGCTGCGCTTTTTCGCCGAACTGAATTGTGGGTAGCAGAGCGGTCCGTCTCAGGCGACAGAAGTTGAACAATGTTCAACTTCTGTCGCCTGAGACGCCGGAGTAGCCAGCGCCAGCCAATCAAATCCCGTTTCCCAAAATCTGACAGCTGAAGCCGTAGCCAATCAAACCGCGTCTAAGCTGGGAGAGATATCCCACCGTTCATTTCTAAATAATAAATAAAAAAATGAATGAATGAATAAAAAAAAAGCTGTAGTGTGGACGCTCTGTTAGCCTAACTGAGCGTCCACACTACAGCTCCAAAAATAGCTTGGAGCTGGGCGTGTCTGGAGCTTGGGGATTTTATTCAAGCAACACGGCCAACAACCAATCACATGAATCTCCCGCCCCCGACATACAAAGCAAAAACCCCCGGGGATTTTATGCGAGCAATATATATATAAACTCCCCAAACAGGCGAAAACCTACCAGTTTCCCCCACTGTCTCTGTCACCTCCCTCCATGCCTGGTTCCTCCGGTTTGTATCCCGGTAGGTGAAGAGGGTCTGGTCATACAAAACCGGGTGATTCGCTACGGCGATAATTAGTTTCTCCTCCGACTTTTTTTGAAATATAGAAATGAACGGCGGGATATCTCTCCCAGCTTAGACGCGGTTTGATTGGCTACGGCTTCAGCTGTCAGATTTTGGGAAACGGGATTTGATTGGCTGGCGCTGGCTACTCCGGCGTCTCAGGCGACAGAAGTTGAACATTGTTCGACTTCTGTCGCCTGAGACGCCTCGCTCTGCTACCCACAATTCAGTTCGGCGAAAAAGCGCGGCTACGTGACGTCACCCCATTGAAAGTGAATGGGCAGATTGGAGCAGATTGGAGCTTTCGACGCTGTAGTGTAGACGGGCCGTTAGTGAATGTGTGTCAGTCTGAATTGACACTGTTTGGTATCACAAAGCTGTTATGAAAGTTTCTCTGGTATAAAACGGGTGATGTTAGCATAGCAACCGAAGCTAAACTGACTACTTGCATCCGATAGCTGCAATAATACAAAACAACACGTCTGCGTCTCTCCACAATGATCGATAACAGTGAACGGATGGTCAAAGTAAGGCACAAATAAACAGAATCACACGAAGCCTGGTTAGTGTTGCCTGACTTTATAAAGTGTGTTTATAAGCACTACTGCTTGTAGGCAGGCATGACAGTCGACCCATGTTCAGGGGGGTGGGTTTAGTTTCCTGCACGCCTCGACGTGAGAGAGACGTAAGCGACGTCGCCTCTTAGCTCCAAAGCTCTTGCCTCTGGACCTTTATATATACAGTCTATGCTCTGGACCGACAATTTGTTGGAGCTGGAAGTGAACCGGATTCCGGAGCTAAGAGCCGGCGCCGCTGCGGTGTGAACAGGAAAACCCGGCGCTTTTCAGGCTCTAGCTCCGAGCCGGAGCTGAAAAGGCGCTGGTGTGAAAGGGGCAACAATGTTCAACTTTTGAACCGGTACGGAAACAATTCTTCCCAAAACTCAACCATAAACATCCTCAAATATTTAAAAATGAAAATGAAAAACTAAAAATACTTCTCGGGGAATATAAAGAGAGCTGCATTGTTGCAGGACAGTTTGTCTCTGCCTGCCACAGTCTGAGGGAACCGGAATGAGCAGATAAACCAGGTCTTACATCATATGTATATATATCATATTCTATTTTGTATTCATGTATTCTATGAATGAAATGAATCTGTATTCCTTGTAAAAAAACAACAACAAAAAAACATGTTCTTAGCAGTTTGTTTATAACTGTTCATTTGTTTATTTGTATGTATTTTTGTATAGATGTTACAACTATACATAGCTTTCAATACTGTATGTAAATATGGTCATACTAATAAAGCTTTTGAATTGAATCACCCACTTACGTCAGAGCACTTTGGTGAGTCTCCCCCCAGACTGCATGGGTCTGTGTCTTTCCACAGATTCATACACCAATCTTTTCCAAAGATCCGCTCTATGATGGGCGACCCAGACACTGGAAAGTCAAACCATAAAAGTAAGACACGGAAGACACATCAGTAAACAATGCATAAGATGTATGTTCTTATCTGAGCTATTTTCAGTACAAAACATAAGTACCCTGAGCGTCCCCGTCCTTATGGCAGACAGTTTGCACGCCTACACTGCGATTACACAACACAGGAGCTTCGCTTCTCATAGTGGCCAGCTCGCACTCCAGACTGTTGACTTTCTCTTCCAGGGCTGAATTAGCCGCCAGGAGCTGAGACAACCCCACACGGAGCTCCGCATAGTCTTCATCCACCAGTTTACAGACCTGCTTCAGGACGGACATGGCCAATGTTTCCATGATGGAGGTGAGCTGCGAGTGTAAAGAGACGCGGCTCGCCATGGTAGCTCCTGGCTGTAACAACTATTCACAATAAAAAGTATGAATAAGATTCAAACGCCAAACGGTATAACAATAATGAACTGTGTCCGAAGCTAATTTGTAGTGATGTTATGTATTGCGCCGAGGCTTCGGAGCGTGTGTCGAGTAATCCCCGAAGCTTTTTGTGAAGCACGTACCGAGGCTTGTATCGTTTTGGGCCAGTGACGTCACCGATGACAAACGAAGCCTCGCTGCCTGTCGATACCACGTGACTGCTTCAGGAAGCGATTCAGATCGGTTGAACCATAGATATATATATAAACACTAGATGGCTCACACGCGCTGCTGGCCAATGGAGACCGACGTTGCCACTTGGCCGCCATCTTGCTACAGGCAGTGCTCTCATTCATAACATTATGGTTTACTATTTAAATAACCATAGCTTGCTCAATTTTCAACCGATTTTCAAACGGTTTGGTTTTTTATAAACATCAAAGATGTAGTTATTATACTGCATACTTATAATCATGGACTTTCATATGAAAATAACATTAATCAGATAAAGCAATAGCTATACACACACACAAGGTATTTATATTAAATATTTGCCGGTGTATATATTTCCATTTATTTTATTATATTGTCAATATTTAAAATAAATTATAAATAAATTATAAAATTAAAATACATTTATATTTTATATATAAAAATCGGTCTCATGTTACCACTCTGTAAACCAAGAGTTGTTAATTGAGCAATGCCTTAGCTTGAAGAACAGGGACACAACTAATGACAATAGCATATGTTGGTATATTATTTAGATATTCACACCTTTATCAGAAGAACCAAACCAACATAAAATGTGCTCACAGACAGGCCAGTTCTGTCTAATTTATCACAATTATTTTTGACATGAGATCTTCATATCATCCTAGTTTTGTATTTAGTTTCTAGATTTGTAAACAAATCCAGAACCTTTGAAATATGTTATTGAAAAAAGACCAAGAATAATATAAACTGTACCATATATCCTCCTGTAGTCCATTTGTGGTTTGTCTTGACTCACCCCGGCTGATATATCACAAAATCCACTGTTTAAATTGTTCCCTATATGTAATAGTCCTTTAGGCTATATAGTTGACCGCAGGTCATGGAGAATAATGAGGTATCCGTAGCCCTTTGTATGATGCATCTTTATTGCTTGACAGGTCTACAGCCGTGACACACATCGATCACTCCTAGATGCGGGCTTGCATACACTCCTATCACTCCGCCGCCGCACCCCATCACTAACGTCCTGATGGTATATATGTGCGCGGCACTATATACTACACCACCAGCACTGTCTTTGTAGGCTGCAGTTTGAGGTGTGTTCTTCTTTCACGTCTGGCTTTTCGGGTCATCGCTGTGAATACTTTCAGTGGCAGGACGTTGGCCTCTGCTCCTGTGTCCAACTTAAACTTCACACACATGCAGTCAACATTTACATTAGAATGCCACGACTTGTCAGCTTTAGACTTTAGCTGATCAATGTTCACTGTCCCAACATATAGGGTGTCTATTTCCGGAGAAACATCATGTACTGTCTTGTGATGTTGGGCTTTAGCTGACCTACACATTGTTGCATAGTGATTCTGTTTTCCACAATTACGGCAGGATACTCCGTATGCTGGACACTGTCTTGGCTGGTGTGATTTACCACATTGTGTGCATGTTTCATGCCTTTGTCCCATGTCTTGTGTACGTTGTACAGGCAGTGTGCGTGTCTTTTGTCCTTGTCGACTGTTCTTGTGCACTGCAAGTACAGACATCTCCTGGGCTGCTGCATTCATAGCTAGCATTTGAACTTTGGCCGTCTCAGCAGCTCTGCAGGTGTCTATGGCCCTTTCTAATGTGAGATTAGGTTCTCTTAAAAGTCTCTCTTTCAGTCTCTGGTCATTCATACTAAACACAATCTTGTCTCTGATCATGTCATTTTCTGTGGTATGAAATTCACAATCCTTGCTCTTTTGCTTGAGCTCTGTCACATATTTCTCAATCGTGGTGTTACCTGACATAGGATGTGCCCAAAACTGATGTCTCTCAAACACTGTGTTCTTCTTAGGCAGACAATAGGCTCTGAATGCTGCTAGAATATCCTTAACAGTCTGTTCATCTTCTTCTTCACCTTCATCTTCACCATGTGCGATGTCTAGCGTGTTGTAAACTTCAAGAGCCTCCTCTCCTAGTGCATGCAGCAGTATGGCCACTTTAATCTTCCTGTCCTTACCGTCTGCACCACTCGCGGTCATGTAGATTTGGAAGCGTTGTTCCCATCGTCGCCAGTTTTCTCCCAAGTTGCCACTGAGTACCAGTGGAGATGGTAATTCGAATCGATCCATCTCTCTTTTTTCTTTCTTCCAAAAAAATTGCGACTCCCGCTCTCTGGGGACCGCACCTGTTAGCTTTAGGCTAACAAAACTTTCATCTGTTTAGCTCCGGCAAAGTGACGAACTGGACCGACTTCTGACACCATGTAATAGTCCTTTAGGCTATATAGTTGACCGCAGGTCATGGAGAATAATGAGGTATCCGTAGCCCTTTGTATGATGCATCTTTATTGCTTGACAGGTCTACAGCCATAGACATATAAAGAGTAGACGCCGCATCGACCGCTACTGCCTATTGGCGCTGACGAGCCGTGGGGCCGCCATCTTGGACCGGTCACCCGCTCCACTCAGTGTAATCTGTCTGGCAGGCGCAATGAAGTGTCAGCGCATGTAATCAATCATAACTCGCTGAATACAAAACTGATTTTCACGGGGGGGGGGGTTCTGCAAACGTCATATATGTAGGCATGATACCGGACACATGATTCGGCGTATTTTAATATTCATAGTAGGCTTAACAGCAATAGAATATTCTGGTATTTGATAGCCTATGTTATGTATGATAGGTATTTTGCAAAAGACACACGATATATAATATATACACACACACACATAAAAAAACACTAATGGTCTATATATGATAGAGAAGCATATTGTGTAGGCCTATACTCAGCTATTTTAATAAATTGAAAAATGAAGAAACAATAATACATTATACATAGACAGAAGTTATATATCAGTAAAAATGAATATCTATGTCATAAAAAATGAAAATGTACTTCTACATCTATATAAAAAATGTAAATGTTCAAGTTAAACACAAGAACATGACACCACCCCGCCCAAACCATATTTACACAAAGTTGCTCATGACACCCGAATGCCCCGTGCATGCGGCTCCTCCAAAGCATGACTGAGAACCTCTTTCTCATATCTTTGTCTTTGGGAAACCTTCAAAATAAAAACGGGAGATTTGAGAGTCAACACAAAAACATTTTAAGAAGGAGGTCAAGCTTATTTTCTTCCTTCTTCTTTCTAGATAGATTAGATTAGATCTTAGATTTAGATTAGGACCCTTTGTGTTTCAGGTGACAGAGACTTCGTCAGGTAATATGCAATGGGAGCCTTCCAATGTCCGTGTAGGCCAACCACCATGAACACAAGAGCCTCAGTAGCAGCATCGGTCTCATTGTTTCCATCACCCATGTCTACAAAAGCAGACATTGACTGGTTATGTGGATTATATTGCACATGTTTTCTGATGGCCATGTCATCCAACATGAGTGACACATCCATATTTAGCCTGGTCGTCCTGGCATCTTCTCTCCAGCATATCCAGCATCATCTTGTTCAGGCCAGGCTCGCCATCCACCGAACACAGCCACCTGTAAAAAAATTGAGAAGTAGCTATTTAACGTACTTGCAACCGTAATTTCCAAAAATGAAATTGAACAACATTAAGACTACCTTTTTGTTGTAGTCTCTCTGAGGTATTTGTATGCCTTTGGACCATGTAGATGGAGTGTGAGGGCAAGCTCTCTGTGGTCCTCTGAGTACTCATGGCCCTGCTTTGCCTTCAAGTCTATTTGAAGATCTGAAATTGTATGAGAAAAAATTAATAAGTCCCCTTCATATAATAACAAAGGAGTTTAATAAAGAGTGTAAGAGTAAGATGTACATGAATCTCAAAGTGCTACTTTAATCTTCCCTGAGTAGAAATCAAGCCTCTCTTTGAGTTCTTCATTAATGAGGTTCTTTTCCCTCAAATCCCCCAAAAGAGTCCTCACTGTGGTCTCTGCCCTCTTTTCTCTAGCCATGGCATTCTTCCTCTCTCGCTCGAGACTCTCCACTCTTGCTAAAGCTTCATTGAGTCTGGCCTTAAGAGCAGTAGGAGAATCAGGCGAGACATAGCTATGATCCCAGTAGAAAGAGGGATGAACATGGTTTGAGTGATGTTTCACTTCACACACAACACTTTGACACAACTAGAGTATGGCCCACATTCTTTCTTATAGTCATCACCTGTCAAAGCCACTGCCAGCATCATGCGTGTGTGTGTGTGTGTGTGTGTGTGTGTGTGTGTGTGTGTGTGTGTGTGTGTGTGTGTGTGTGTGTGTGTGTGTGTGTGTGTGTGTGTGTGTGTGTGTGTGTGTGTGCCAGGAATGCATGTTCAACATGTCTTCAATTGTGTGTGTATGTGTTTATTTGTGAGTGTGTTTAATATGAGTGGCAGCAAACAAGACACGCACGCACGCACGCACGCACGCACGCACGCACGCACGCACACACACACACACACACACACACACACACACACACACACACACACACACACACACACACACACACACACACACACACACACACACACACACAGGTATTCCACCCTGCCCTGTTATTGATAATAGAATATTTACATTTATGAATGCTAATAACCTTATGATGATACACCTACTCTTTGGAGGTGAACCGGGAAGCTGGAGATGGAGGGAATAACACCATCTCTTAGTCGGACAATCTGTCCTGTCAAACTCGTCCTGCTTAAAATGCTCACTGCAAATCACGGATGACTCGCTTGCAGTGAACCCTTCCCTCCTCAAAGCAACTTCCCACTTCTTCCTCATATCTTTGTCATTGGGAAACCTTCAAAATAAAAACGGGAGATTTGAGAATCAACACAAAAACATTTTAAGAAGGAGGTCAAGCTTATTTTCTTCCTTCTTCTTCCTAGATAGATTAGATTAGATTTTACTTTATTCATCCCACAACGGGGAAATTCACTTGTTACAGCAGCGATTTATAAAGTCTCAGTTGGCCATGAACATAATGTTTGCTGGCTACGATTTCGCTGGCGGACATCAATACAGTACAATAATATTCTATTTACAAAATACAACCAATTATAATGTTGAATCTTACTTGTTTGTAAGAGCAATATGCACAGCAATATGCTGCACAGTGCTCTGGCATCTTGAAACCTCTGCTGTCTATGGGTAGAATGTCTGTACAATATGGGTAGGATGACCGGTCCAAGATGGCGGCCGTATTTCTTGCGCCCCAGCAGCCAATGCGGCGTCTACTCTTTATATGTCTATGTCTACAGCCGTGACACACATCGATCACTCCTAGATGCGGGCTTGCATACACTCCTATCACTCCGCCGCCGCACCCCATCACTAACGTCCTGATGGTATATGTGCGCGGCACTATATACTACACTATATTGCCCCTATGCCCCTGTAAGGTGTCCTTGGGTGTTATGAAAGGCGGCCCCCCAACATAAATGTATTATTATTATTAAGAAGAACAACTTGGTGTGGTGTGGAGGGGATGTAGGAAGCAGGAGCAGGTGGGGAGAGATGGGGCTTCAAGGTTCAAGGTTATTTGTTTTAAATGTGTCTTGCACACAATAAAATAAAATACAGTATACCACAAAACCAATAAGACACACAGTGACACATGGCACACTAACAATCAATCATCGTCCAGCCTCAGCTTTGGTATTCTTTCACAACCATGTTATGGGTTTATTAGACTGAGCAAACATAAACATATGTGGTGATCCCACGGGTTCTTGTTTGCAGACAGCGGCAATTGGAGCATCCGTAGGCTGCACAAAAGTCCGGCATAGTCAGGTACTTCTGTAAACACAAAGCCAGCAAATTCCTGTATCATAATGCAAGATGTTTTTAACAAGCCAAACCACTTGGAAGAAATCATGTGTAACTTAAGTTATGTTGAAAAGAAAGAGCAGTTCTGCCTCTCTGTATAACCGTATGATGATACACCTACTCTTTGGAGGTGAACCGGGAAGCTGAAGATGGAGGGAATAACACCATCTCTGAGTCGGACAATCTGTCCTGTCAAACTCGTCCTGCTTACAATGCTCACTGCAAATCACGGATGACTCGCTTGCAGTGAACCCTTCCCTCCTCAAAGCAACTTCCCACTTCTTTCTCATATCTTTGTCTTTGGGAAACCTTCAAAATAAAAACGGGAGATTTGAGAGTCAACACAAAAACATTTTAAGAAGGAGGTCAAGCTTATTTTCTTCCTTCTTCTTCCTAGATAGATTAGATTAGATTTTACTGTATTCATCCCACAACGGGGACATTCACTTGTTACAGCAGCGATTTATAACGTCTCAGTTGGCCATGAACATAATGTTTGCTGGCTACGATTTCGCTGGCGGACATCAATACAGTACAATAATATTCTATTTACAAAATACAACCAATTATAATGTTGAATCTTACTTGTGAAAAGTAATCCCCGACCCCTGTTCGCAATCGTCCGCCGATTTGCACAGCAATATGCTGCACAGTGCTCTGGCATCTTGAAACCTCTGCTGTCTCTGGGTAGAATGTCTGTAGGATGACCGGTCCAAGATGGCGGCCGTATTTCTTGCGCCCCAGCAGCCAATGCGGCGTCTACTCTTTATGGCTGCAGTCGGATAGTTTAAAAATCAGCTCCTAAGTTCTAACCCTATCGTCTATTCCTTGACCTCTGAGTGAAACGTCACGGGGTTAAGGGATAGTGGATAGGAGAATTAAAAAGGATTTAGGAGAAGAGACTGCGGTACTTTAGAGAATCCGAATGCACTTTCACTATCCGACGTGTTTATGATGCGCCAGCGGACGTCATTTTCTGCGTCTGCTGCTGTGGGGAAACTATGGAAACCACAGTTTTCTATACAGCGGACTACAACATGGATGTTTAATAAGAACGAGGGACTGCTGTGAACTCATCTAGAGACTCTGCACCGTGCTCTGATGCTGCTGCTTTGCTTTATGAACGTGGACAACAGAGAAACATATTCTTCATGACCAAAGTTGGAATTGAAATAAAAAAGGAAAGTGAAACTTATGCTCGTCACCCTCTCCCTCCGGTCCACATTAATACAAATGATCCCAATACGTATGATTGTATGAACTAAAGATCTAAAATCAATACAGATGTATTTATTATAAACGTTAGTCCTTAACATCTATCACTGTGTATATCACCATTCAAACATCTTTTAAAAGTTGAACAAACCCCACACAGCCCAGTAAAGACTGAAATGTTGACTTTATTTGATAATTTCAGTGAAAACTAACGTTCATATTTCTCTTTTTGAGTATAATACTGATGAACGTTCAAAACAAAGCACTTTGGCAACTTACCACCTATGTTTTAAAAAGCTTAATAAGCACCGTAACTTTCATGATATCATTTCTCGGTCATAATCGGTTGTTTCCGTGAACGGCCGACTGTTGAGTGACGGCAAATGCTGCGGCTGCAAGGCATTGTGGGGCAGCATTTTCGCTTCTCCTGTCGGTTAGGGAGGTCCAGTGGTTCCTAAGCTAAAGGAGGTTATAAAGGAAGTTTGAAACCTCCTTTCCTATCATTCTCATCATTCTAGAGAATTCGAACGGCACTTATCATGGCTGCCACTGAGGGACTTCCGGGTCATTTCACTCCTTTAGGAAGGTTCCTAAGCTAAATGGACTATTCGACTTCAGCCTATATGTCTATGCTGGGTACCACATATGTTCGGGTGTATTTCCGTCCCCCCCGTCATCCGTCATATCCGTCTACTCACCTCCCTCTGCTCCCAGCGCTCTGCTGCCACACACCGGCCGTCTGCGGAACTGCAGCCGGAGGAACTCGGTACAGCTTGTTATGTGTGTGTACTTGTGCACATAAATAATGTTTCTAATTATTTACAATTAAAAAAATATATATTCTGTGTTACTTTAGCCAACACTTTTATAAGGCCACGAGATTAGATAATTACGAAATGTGTAGATAGAATACATATCTTTCAGGTTGTTATTTTGTCATTGTTTAATGTTTTATTTACCTTTTAGTATTTTTATATAGTATCTGAACTTTGGAGAGGAGTTGGCACACGACACATCAAATCACATCTACAGAACAAGACGAAGCGAATGGAAGTACTCCTAGCGTGAACATGTTTGTGAAAACGTGTGCAAAGTCTCCGAAAATCCTAAAAATAAGCTCATATTTGAATTCCCCATAAAAAAACACATCATTCAGTAAAAACAAGGCCCCACTGATCATCTGCTCCCTGATCTCTCTGCGAATTGAAAGTACTTATTGCCGGAGATCGCATGCTGTGGTTTTATTAAATGTGCCAAGTGCTAGGACTGTCTTATGGAAGAAAGCTTTTAGATGTGCAGCTCCACTAACATGGAACAGTCTGCAAAAAGAATGGAAAATTACCAAGCTAGTACCACTACATGTTTTTAAAGCTTGGTTGGATGCTACACAATCAGATGCTGTTGGTACCTGTACATGTGGATAGATATGTTGTTCTGTACTAAAAAAAAATACTAAAAAGGTAAATAAAACATTAAAACAATGACAAAATAACAACCTGAAAGATATGTATTCTATCTACACATTTCGTAATTATCTAATCTCATGGCCTTATAAAAGTGTTGGCTAAAGTAACGCAGAATATATATATTTTTTAATTGTAAATAATTAGAAACATTATTTATGTGCACAAGTACACACACATAACAAGCTGTACCGAGTTCCTCCGACTGCAGTTCCGCAGACGGCCAGTGTGTGGCAGCAGAGCGCTGGGAGCAGAGGGAGGTGAGTAGACGGATATGACGGATGACGGGTGCGACGGAAATACACCCGAACATATCTGGTACCCCGAACACATCTGGTACCTACACCGGTTTCAGTTGGATTATTTGTCACAGTTGCTCCGAACAGATCGGTCTCCTCCATTTTCGTAGTTATTTACGACTTGTGAATCCACATAAACACATCGGCAAAATCCGGCTTACTTTGAGCATGTGTTTTAAACAGTTTAATCCCTCTGAATTGTTTCCACTTCCGCGCCGTCCTTTAATTTCTTCATACAGCGGGAATCCAAATGAATTAATCCTGAGTCCAATAACCATCAAAGTCACTCCGATAGTGCTCCTTAATTACGCTTTCATCCTCCTTTAACAAAATACTTCACATTCATCTAGTTTGTGACAGTAGTTGTAGCATTTTTGAGACTTTTACATTTGAATTACACCCCCCCCCCCCTTGTGTGTGTGTGTGTGTGTGTGTGTGTGTGTGGTGTGTGTGTGTGTGTGTGTGTGTGTGTGTGTGTGTGTGTGTGTGTGTGTGTGTGTGTGTGTGTGTGTGTGTGTGTGTGTGTGTGTGTGTGTGTGTGTGTGTGTGTGTGTGTGTGTGTGTGTGTGTGTGTGTGTGTGTGTGTGTGTGTGGGGGGGGGGCTCTTGGGAAAAAAGGTTGGGAACCACTGGACTACGCTATTCATCGTCCTTAAATTCAGGAATTAAGTTATGTTCCGTTCTACAGCCACGATAAGGCTGTTTCTCAAGTGTGATGATAACATATGGAAGCCCATTTCCGCCACTTTTTTTTTTCAAATACGTAAAGGGGAAATAATAATTTAAAATATCCTATTGCCCCCATGATCTTTGTCTTTTTTATTATTTAATTACTTCACACAACTATAAGGAAGCCCAATATTAAGTTATGTGAGGTTGTATAATATTAGAATTTGCTGTATGCAACAAAAAAAGGTTTGACTGGTGAAAAAAACTCACTTTTTGCAGATGACTCCTCATGTTTCTTTTTAAGTTTTTGTGAAACTGTTAACTACAAGGAAGTATCTGTTTGCAAAGAGGGTATTCATATTAATTTCAAAAAGATCTTATTTAGGTTTTAATAGTGATAACTAAGGATGTTCTCTTTAGTTGTAGGGCTTGTGAACAAAGAAAAGCTGTAAACACTTAAAATACATAGAATCAACAGTGTGAGGGTAAATTAAAATATTCATTTACAGACATACAAGGCTTTGTCTACTGAAGATCAATGCAAGGGCAGAGTTTCACTCTGTGGGGGGACAAAAGAAGCATCGTTAATCACCTGGACAAAGGACTCATTAAAGCAGAGATACCATATGCAGACACACACCTGAATATCAGCAGGAGAGGACTCTTTAAAGTAAATACATTATAGGGTTAAAATAAGATATATATGTGGTGGAATTAGTTTAAAACAGTCACCTTATACTTTTAGTTGTCCTCTCTAAATTAGATGTAAGTTTTTTTTTAAATGATTAGTGTTAATTAAGGGCTATTGTTATTTTGGTTTATAAGGGGATAGGAGTTCAACTTAAAAAAATTGCACAGGATCATTCTAAGAAGAGTGAGAGGGCTAATGAGCCAGTGCCATACCTCCTCTATGCATTTTCTTGACCGGTATCTGATCTTGAAAAACTCTGGTAAGTACTTTTTATTTTTATTTTATAATATCATGTAATTATTAAATGTTGTTGTTTTTTTTGGTAGGGGTTTAACTACTATATTATGTGGATAGTATATTATTAGATACTTAAACATGTTATGTTTTTTCTGTTTACAGTAGAGACCCTGTGTGCTGAAATCTACTCAAACAGAGTACTTCATGCAGTGGTCAGCTTTTAAACACAAAAGTGTATCTTTCAGTAACTTTCTGAGAGAATGTAAGCATAAATCTGTCAAATGTTCAAAACAGCTTTGTTTCACTGAAATAGCCTCAAAATCACATATCCAGCCCTCTCTCTGGTCGCTGAAATGTGGAATTGAAATTACGGGCCAAAAGTTGTATTTACAAGTAGCCTATTAAAAGTAAGCATAGGACACCAAACCAACTAAGACCCGTCTGTCCGCCACATCTACACACTGTAGGCTACAACACACACACCTAGCTCCTAAAGCATAATCAGGCTACAGCCGTTGTGTATTTTATTATGTGAAGCACTAAATGGTCTTAGAAAAATATCGACTCTTTGTTTGTAGATATCTACTAAACTAAAGCACACAAATACAGAGAGTAATGTAGGCCTGTTATACTGAGTGATATATATTTTACACACTGTTCTGCTTTCTGCATGGACCTCACAGCTGTTCTCTCTGGAAACATCGCGTCGCGATGAAAGCAGTTAATAAAATAATATCAAGGGGATGCATGCAGAGCTGTCATTGGCTGAGATAAGTCCGGCCGTGCGTAACGCCTCCACCGTTCCCGGAAATGCATCCGCGGAGGAGCCGTGGAGGATCCATCAGTGTCTCCTCGGTTAGAGCTCCTCCAGAGAGCCTCCTCAACGCTCGATCCTCGATGTGCATTAAGAGAAATTAGATGTCCTTCAACATGGCGGGCTGAAATTCATTTCCGGGTCACTACCGGAGGACCGAGGAGTCGAGGAGGAGAAATTTGAGTATTGAGAAACCTCTACTGAGTGTAGATGGCTACTTCTCAGACAACTTCTTGGACAAGTCCTTGATCCAGTTCTGCTTTCTACAAATAATACTAAATACAGGTACTTGTCACATTATGAAATAAATAAATGTTGAATGTGGTGAATATTTATAAAGAGCCACAAATGACCATGTGTAAAATAGAAATTGCCTGTTTTCCGTGGAGAGAGTGAATAATAAGTTATTGTTTCTGGCTAACAAAAATATATGGGTATTCAGAGTAGCTGTGTCAAATAAGTAGGTATTTAAGAATTTTAATTTTTGGATTTATCCACCACATTTGTATAGCTGTTAAGATATAACATTAGTTGCACTGCTGCAGTTTACATTTTACAGGTATTAATATGATTGTGCCAACCTACCATAGTACAACTAGAAGACACATCTCACAAATATAACAAACCATGGGTCAGGACTAAACTTGACTAAGGCAGTAATCACCACTGCCCAGTATTTTTATAAATTCTATTTGACTGAATATTATTTGCCTCCTAGGAAGAACTTAATGAGGTTGTATTGACTTGGAACAATCACAGAGTCCGTCAAGTCTATAACTCACGATCACCCCATGGACGTCCCTCCATATTGCATGCAGTTCCTCATCCGTATGGAGGCAGAGATTGTTTGCACCACGTGGACCTGGAGAAAGTTCAAGTCTGCCTTGATGAGTGTGTGTTCAAGGACTTCCCATGTGATGAAGATGTGTTCCATATCTGTGTGGATCTAATGTCAGAGTATAATCTGAAATTAACAAATGATGTGTTTGAAACTGTTAACCTGTATATCACACTCAGACAACTGATGAACAATGAACTGGATCATTAACTTTCCTGGGGCAGTGTCACAATTTATATTTCAGAAATGTGTATTTGTTTCCTGTTTCATTCCAGGACAAATTGAAATATATCTACTGATTGCAATTGTCAGAATTATAATATACTTTAACCTGTGATGAATGAAAATATAATTGTAGCTGTTTGAGACATGTCAAAGATGTACCAAATATTCTCAGTACATATATTTGTATGTACACACAAACAAATTCATGTGTTGCCCTTAGATTGACTATGTGTAAAAACAGGATACAAATGCAAAATACACACATGTATTAATAGAATTATTATTATTATTATTATTATTAAATTATTTAAACAGATAGCATACAAAATTGCTTGAAAATCTTGAAATCTTGAAAGGGATGTGCAAAATAGTCATTATATACAGTCTTTAATTAACTATTAGTAGAGAATAACGAGTAATGAATATACTTTATAGGGATCCTATTAATATCTAATAATAAAAATAATGAAATTCAATAACATGCTTTAACCACTAGGTGTCCCTTTATATCAGCTGTGCACCTTTATGGTGTAAATACAGCCTATCTACCAATTGGATCAAATATAAAAGTCAGCCGAATTAGTGTTGATACTGCAAGGAGACGTATTGTGTGAAAAGAAATGTAAGATGTTGTTTAATGGCTGATATATTTATGATCCACGTCACGTTTTCAGTTCCTCATGTTTGTCTAGAAGTCTTCTCATCAGGGCTCTATAAATACAGAACTACAGCAGATATGTAATATGTAATGCAGCCGAACCGTGTATTACAATGCCGTTATGTGATGACTTTACATTTTTTCGGTCTGTTTCCGGTATTTGTTAATGACGATGTGCTCTGAGATGTGAGACTGGAATTGCACAGGGGGAAATAACGTAGGCTATCTTTAGATGCGGATTTTGTTAAACTAATATGTTTGCGCTGTGGACCAACACTACACATTGACGGGGAAGGGGTTAGCAATAAAGATAACACCATTAAACAGTTACACAACATAACAGAAATAATATCGATAGCAGCGTCCCTAGCAACCACCTTGGTAACAATGAAAACGTTATGGACGCAATTTCCTGAAGTAATCTTCGTAATAACTAGCAAACTAAAGATCATGTACATCCACTGCACACATAATCTGAAATAACAACTCATAGTTCTCGCATCAAATGACATCAAAACGCATTTTAATGGCCAAACTAACTTTAAAATAGGCATTTTCCACCGAGAATAAAACGAAGTTCGGCCATGTTTTTTTTTCCTACAGGGAGAAATTTGAAGATCACGTGACGTCAAACGGAGCACATGGTGTAATCCAAATGATAGCTGGGGATTCTGGGTAGTGTAGTGTCTTCTGCCATCCTTTACTCCGAAAAAATATTTGTTTCTCCGAATCGAAGGGGAAAAATACAAAAGCATTGCACACAATTTAAACCAATCAATGTTGTGTAATTAACAAGGATAATCTGGTGTTTTTTAGTCGATGAGTAATGCAGATATCATTGTAAAATCAATCGACAGTAAGGGGAATACTTACTTCCGGGTGTACAATTCTCCGTTATCCAATGAGAATGGACGCTCACATTGCCTTTAAGGGCAGCCGACACAAACGAATGCCGTGCTTCCATGAGCGTCCATAGAAGCATATGGACATCCTGGAAAGCTGAAAATGGACGCTAAGGGCCCCCCCTTGCGTTGGAAAAAGCCGACACAGGGGACTTGACATAACGTCAACATAGGCCGACCTGGGAGTGAGGATGTGTTGGCAGCGCATGCGCACTTCTTATCTCATAATTATGACTTTTTATCTCATTATTTCGACTTTCTTATCTCATAATTATGACTTTTTATCTCATTATGAGATAAAAAGCTGCGACGCTGCGACGCTGCGACGCGCTGCGACCTCCTCCTGCGTCATAACCCACCAGGCGCGTTTCAAAACGTTGCGGAAGCGGAGCGTCGTGTGTGCAGCCTCGCAGTATTCCACCAGACCCGCTGCGCTGCGTCAAAAATAGGATTCATCCTATTTTAGAAATTCCTTGCGGCGAGGAGCTTCTGGGACACTTCGAGCCGCGGCGCAGCAGGTCTGGTGGAATAGCACCCATTGACTAGAGTGGCCGTGATCGCTAAAAACGCCGCAGCGCAGCGCAGACGCTCCTGGTGGGATTAGGGGGTAAGCCTCTCTTCAACAATACGTGATGCTTTGATAAGCTATATCAAAGCCAAAATGTCCAAATCAATAGCAATTCTGAATAAAGCCAAATACCTAATTAATCAAGCTTCTTTGTTTATGCTGTACTGCTCCTTCATACTTCCATACATGATGTATTGTGTGGAAGTTTGGGGGAACACATATAAAACAAATACACATCCTATCTTCATCCTGCAAAAAAGAGCCATACGAGTTATACATAAAACTACCTACAGAGAACCAACAAATAAATTGTTCATCAAACTAAAAACACTAAAACTACAAGACCAGGGGGGTATACTGCGAAGCAGGATTTTCGCTTAGCCGGCTAAATTCAGGGAAAACTCCGGCTTTCCGGTCCTACGAAGCTGGTTCTCTTTTTAGCAGGCTAGATCTCCATGGTAATATATGCTAAGCAGCTAACCTGGTCGGGACCAGGTTAGGTTGCAGGCTAAGAGCTCAACTCAGTGAAAGCACCGCCTGCTGACCAATCAGAGCTCAGTGTGCGGAGTTTAAAGCGATCAAGTCATATTACAGGAGAAAGGAAATACAGAAAAGCTGCCGTCGCAGGAAAGACGGCCGGCAAAAATCACCGACTGTGTGAACGTGAACATTAATAGAATATCACCTCCCATCTTCAGAGCAATCTGACTATTATAACATTAGCGTTAAGAAAGCTTACTTAAATATCGGCCACAACATAAGTAACCGGATCAGAGTACATTAAGTACAGTCCGCGGCATATCACTTCATAATGTATCATATATTTTATTATCTGAGTCAGCTGAGCCGTATCTGGCCGTGCAACACTCACAGTGTCACATACTGTATGCAGAAGTATTATTTTAAGCAACACATAAGTTGACGAAACACTCGAGACAAATGTAATTGAAGTCAGATCGTGTTTTAGACGGGGCAGTGATATCATAAACCTGTTAATGTACGCATTCAAACACTTTTTCTTTTACCAGCTGTATTCACCTTGCAGGTGCAGCTATGTGGCTTTTATCCTGGATAAAGTGTTTAAGTCATGGATGTTTAAAGTTTAACTTCTTCATTTTTGACTAGTATTAAAGTTCACTTTTCATTCAGGAAGTATGACGCTGCGCTGTCAGTATGCTTCTCCATGTTTGTGATTGGTCGAATGCTCCAGATACCACCCCTTTCATGTGAACGCGCACCTAACTAGATAGGACACGGCTGGCTTGAGCGATCCACTTGATAACCAGCGTCGTAGGACAGTTTAGCGAGAGCGCGTATGTTTTGGATTAAGCCAACCGGCTAACTCAAACATATCCAGGTTAGGTTGAACCAGGTTCGCAGTATAGGCCCCAGGTTGACTATAAAACTATTCAAATTATGTTCAAAGCCGCAAATCAACAATTACCTCATAATATCCAGGGACTTTTCACACGGAGAGAAAGCATGCACATGTTGAGAGGAAACTGCATTTTCAAAAAACACCCGTACGAACAAATGCCAAACTTCATTGCATCTCATCAAAAGGTGTTAGTCTGTGGAATAACTGTAATGATGCACTGAAATATTGTACAAGTCTATCTAAACTGAAAGTATTATTTAGGAGCCAAATCATTAATGGTTATGAACAGGACCCGTAAAATCCCATTTGTTGTTATTTATTGTAATTGTAAAAGTAATTTCTTTCTGATTGTTTTGTAAAAAAACAAATTAACAAGACAAACATGTCGCTGATGACGATGACCTAATGTTTTATTTATAAGACAAATATATGTTAGAGGGGGTAGGACCAGAAAAGTTGTTTTAAGCTTCTTCTTGCCCCTGTTGAACATGACAGAGACTATCTGAGAATTATTATTTTGTTGTTGTTGTTATTATTTTTTTTTTTGTACTGTATTGTTGTATGTTTTTGTTTCTGACATGTTCAATAAACTGACTGAAAAAAATAAAAAATATGTTGACGTTAGCTAGTCTATTTTATACTATATTAGAGCATGAATTTAAACGAACCTTAACAATGCATAAAGTAACCTAACTAGCAAACTAACTATTCGAACGTACAAGGATGGCCTTGTTTTTAACTGCGGTCAAGCCAGCCTCCACTCGGGAAAACCTAGTCAAGCCAGCCCGCACGTGGTAGAGTCCTGGAAACACTGCCTTCAAAATAAAAGCACTTACTCGGTCAATAACATATACACCAAAATAACATATCAAACATATTAAATTAAGAAATATGTACTATATAATGTGATCAATAATTATTTAAAACAAACTACGTATAACTACCACATTATAAATGAGTGAATGTAAAACTTAAGGAGTTTCAAAATAAAAGACCTTTGAAATATCTATTGTATGAGCTATCATCCCTCTGTATTTAGATGAGAATAAAACAAAAACTGTCCAGTATCAAAGACTCATCTCACTCCAGGGTGATAGCAGGACATCCCATCTAGTCACTTAGAAAAAAAATCAGGACATTCTGATGTAGAGTTTCAAAATAAAAGACCTTTGAATTCTCATATTTGAGCTATCATCCCTCTGTTTTTAGATAAGAATACAACAAAAACTCTCCAGTATCAAAGACTCATTTCACCCCAGGCTGGTAGCAGGACACCCCATCTAATCACTCAGAACAAATCAGGACAATCTGATGTAGAGTTTCAAAATAAAAGACCTTTGAATTCTCATATATGAGCTATCATCCCTCTGTGTTTAGATGAGAATAAAACAAAAACTGTCCAGTATCAAAGACTCATCTCACTTCAGGGTGATAGCAGGACACCCCACCTAGTCACTCAGAAAGAATCAGGACATTTTGATGTAGAGTTTCAAAATAAAAGACCTTTGAAGTCTCATGAGCTACCATCCCTCTGTGTTTAGATGAGAATAAAACAAATTGTCCAGTATCAAAGACTCATCTCACTCCAGGGTGATATCAGGACACCCCATCTAGTCACTCAGAAAAAATCAGGACATTCTGATGTAGAGTTTCAAAATAAAAGACCTTTGAAGTCTCATATATGAGCTATCATCCCTCTGTTTTTAGATAAGAATAAAACAAAAACTCTCCAGTATCAAAGACTCATCTCACTTCAGGGTGATAGCAGGACACCCCACCTAGTCACTTGAAAAAATCAGGACATTCTGACGTAGAGTTTCAAAATAAAATACCTTTGACATCTCTATTGTATGAGCTATCATCCCTGTTTTTAGATGAGAATAAAACAAAAACTGTACAGTATCAAAGACTCATTTCACCTCAGGCTGGTAGCAGGACATCCCATCTAGTCACTCAGACAAAAGATAAAAATTATATTGGCTATAATCCCTCTGTTTTTAGATAAGAATAAAACAAAATCTCTCCAGTATCAAAGAATCATTTCACTCCAGGCTGGTAGCAGGACACCCCATGTCACTTTAGTTATGTATATTTGCATTTTAATTTTTGTAACATTAATCTCTTAATATTTATGTTACATTTATTTAATCATCTATTTTTCACACATTTCATTGTGTTTTTTATAATATTTGATTAGTTCTATATTATTAAGTTATTTTATTCATCTATTTCTATCTATTCAACTTTTTTGCACTCTATTAGTAATGTTAAGTTATTGTTTTTGTATTTAAAATGTATATAAAACGTATATATTTTAAAACAGTTTCCTGATGTCTGTTTTTACATCCTGCTTTTGTGTTTCCCTCAAGTAAATTACCTGATTCTGTTTACCTGGTGCCCATGTGTGTTTCTTACCCTCCCAGCTGTTTCTTGTCCTTGTGATGAATTTCGTCTGTATAAGAGCCTGTCTGCCCCAGCGTTTCTCAGTTTGTCGTCGTTCCAGCCTATGTCTTGCCCTGCGTATTCCCTCGTGTTGTTATTGTGGATTCCTGTTTCTCATGCCTTCCTGGTTTGTTTCTTTATTTTATTTGTGTTATATACTAGACATAATATTTAATTGTACACATTGAACACCTTTTTATCCATTACAAAATAATAATATTCAAAACTAATACATCAGAATATAGACTTTAGCAAATACCGTAAGTAAACTATAAGAATTATAATAGCGCATTTTTTTGTCCTCAATATCTGCCTCCCTTGTTTTAATACTGTGTTTGGGTCCTATCTTACAAATGCCCAATCGTGATACATACCATTTTATTTTCAAAATAAATCAGAGTGTCCTGATTTTTTCTGAGTGACTAGATGGGGTGTCCTGCTATCACCCTGGAGTGAGATGAGTCTTTGATACTGGACAGTTTTTGTTTTATTCTCATCTTAACACAGAGGGATGATAGCTCCTATATGAGACTTCAAAGGTCTTTTATTTTGAAACTGTACATCAGAATGTCCTGATTTCTTCTGAGTGACTAGATGGGGTGTCCTGCTATCACCCTGGAGAGAGATAAGTCTTTGATACTGGACAGTTTTTGTTTTATTCTCATCTAAAAACAGGGATGATAGCTCATACAATAGAGATTTCAAAGGTTTTTTATTTTGAAACTCTACATCAGAATGTCCTGATTTTTTCTGAGTGACTAGATGGGGTGTCCTGATATCACCCTGGAGTGAGATGAGTCTTTGATAATGGACAGTTTTGATTTTATTCTCATCTAAACACAGAGGGATGATAGCTCATATATGAGACTTCAAAGGTCTTTTATTTTGAAACTGTACATCAGAATGTCCTGATTTTTTCCAAGTGACTATATGGGATGTCCTGCTATCACCCTAGAGTGAGATGAGTCTTTGATACTGGACAGTTTTTGTTTTATTCTCATCTAAAAACAGAGGGATGATAGCTCATACAATAGATATTTCAAAGGTCTTTTATTTTGAAACTCCTTAAGTTTTACATTCACTCATTTATAATGCGGTAGTTATACGTTGTTTGTTTTAAATAATTATTGATCACATTATATAGTACATATTTCTTAATTTAATATGTTTGGTATGTTATTTTGGTGTATATGTTATTGACCGAGTAAGTGCTTTTATTTTGAAGGCAGTGTTTCCTGGACTCTACCGTAATGCATAGGATATTCGCGCACCGCAATATCAGCTTGACTAGGTTTTCCCGAGTGGAGGCTGGCTTGACTGCAGTTTATTTTAGCAACCTCGCACAGAAACCTTTTGGTATACAGTAGCATCCCACTTAATGTTTTACACTCTTGGATGCTACGCATAGCATCGTTAGCACAGATGGAGCTACGATTGCTCAAATGCTAACTCAACTCTAAACATTCATTAACGTTAGCTTAATAAAAACACCAGTAACATAAAGTACGCAGGGTTGACTTACCGAATAAACTGCATTCATGGACGGTCTGTTTTAACCACAGAAAAATCCTATATTTGCATGACGAATAGTGCACCAGGAACCAACACAACAAACACGGCCGAGTTCAAGTAGTGTTCTCCTCATGAGCTGAAGGGAGCCAATGGAGCTAACGGAGCTAGCAGTGAGACAGAGGAGCTAGGAGCAGCAGTCCCTTTGTCATGAAGGGGGAATCTAACTATATACAGAATATGTTTTTGTGGATCCAGGCTAGAAACATGTTCATTTTCTGATGTTAAGTTGGACATTTTAACATAGTGTCTACGCCGGGAATTGCTCCCATCTGCATCCATCCCCTACAGTTTGCAGCATTGGGCTTCACCGGACTGTCCCGGGGTTCGCCGCTTGGCTCTTAGGCCAGAAGTCGGTTTGATTGCATTCGGGCTCGATTGCTTATCCTGTCTGAGTAGCCCAGATGATGCTGCATCGCAATTTTTTGACGTCGAATTTTATACACCGAATTTTTTGACATCGAATTTTAAACACCGACATTTTTAACATGTTCATTTTCTGATGTTAAGTTGGACATTTTAACATAGGGTCTACGCCGGGAATTGCTCCCATCTGCATCCATCCCCTACAGTTTGCAGCATTGGGCTTCACCGGACTGTCCCGGGGTTCGCCGCTTGGCTCTTAGGCCAGAAGTCGGTTTGATTGCATTCGGGCTCGATTGCTTATCCTGTCTGAGTAGCTCAGATGATGCTGCATTGAAATTTTTTGATGTCGAATTTTATACACCGAATTTTTTGACATCGAATTTTAAACACCGAAATATTTGACGTCGAATTTTTTTCACTTGAATTTTTGGGATCTGAATTTGAACATTCGAATTTTTTTAACTTGAATTTTTACATTTTTATTTCACATAGGTAAATTCGGAGCAAAACAAATTCAGATACATGATTTTCAAAGTAATTATTTTCAATGCTATAAATTCGGTGTCTGATCAAATTCAAATACTTCTGTCTCTTGTTTGCTTCCATAAATATGCTCTCATGTCAAGAAGCATCAGATCAGTGCCAGCGCCAGTGCATGCGCTGCATCGTCCAATCCTTGAGCGATACACAGTAAGGGGGCGGGGCGAGTGTTTTAGGATTTCACCTTGAAATTGTGAGTGAAACCGCTGTATTCCTTATAAACTGTCCAGACTGTGGCCAAAGTTTTTCCCAGAAAAGCTCTCTGAACATATATATATTCGAACCATAGATTAGAACACACACCGGTGAAAAACCTTACAGCTGTGTGGACTGTGGGAAATGTTATGCATACAAGTATGGTTTAAATCAACACCAGTGTTCTGCTAAAGTGCTCTCTGTCATGCTCAGTGGCTTAACGTGCCAATTTGAATTTAAACTAAAATGTAGATGTAATATTAATATAAAAAAAACTCCTATCTATAAGGCCAATTTAATAGCCTGTATGGGAAATGATGCTGCTGAGAAAATAGTAGTTTGTTCGATGTATTTTAAGATGTATTGCTAAGAGAAATATTGCAGAATCCAAATAACAGAAGACTGTCGTTACGAGTGGGCAGTTTTAAATGTTTTTTTGTTGTTGTTTATTTGATGGCTTAGGGTTTTCATTGTTAAATATGTTATTCCCTTAACAAGGTTTTTAAAATACACCCTAAAATCAGAAATAATATTTTTCGTATTACTTGTAGTGATTTCTTTATTTATCTAGATTGTTTTGTGCATGCGATTCTTCAAGTACTTAACTACAACCTTGAGTTCTGGCTCAAATGGTGTTACTGTTTTAAATAAATGTATTTGTTGGGCTGCAGTATGTTTGCAGAAAGACAAATGGTGTCAGTCGAGTCAAATTGTGTTGTTTTGGTTTTAAATGTGAACTATTTTCAAGAAATGCTATTATATTCTATACTGAATTATCATCATACCTAACAAAGCAATTATCTGTATACATTTATTTTGTTGTACCTCTTAAATCGCTGCATAGCCGATTTATTTGGACTGGATTATCCCAGAGAGGCTAAAGATTCTTTATAGCACAGTTTGAGATTTGTGAAACCTTTATTCTATTTCTATTCTATTCATTTTTTTGTTTGCTATGAAACAGTATTTAAGATCCGAAAACGTTTTAGCTAAATAATTATCACCTAAATGAGGAGCATACACTTATTTTTATGTATTTATTCATTTGTTTAACAGGGACAGGACAGTGCATATTAATTAACATTCCTGTAAATGTGCCAGCGTTAGCCAAGAGGCTATTTTGCATCTGTTGTCCCTGGACAGATATTACAAGTCAACCTAAAACACATTTCATTTAAACAAGTAAATACAATCAAATTAAAACATGCAACATACATTACTGGAATACTTAAATAAAATAAATAAAAAGACAGAACAATAAAACAAAACAAAAGAACATGTTAAAACACAGACAGTGGGTTGTAAGGAGCAGAAGATTGTGTCAGTGTTTCAGAGCTGATTCCTCACTAACCATGTTTTGAGTTGGGATTTAAATAAACTAAACGTAGTCTGCTCTCTGATTGTAGATGGGATTGAGTTTCAGCTCTGTGAAAACCTGAGTGGAGTCCAGCGACAGCTAAACTACATGTGTCTGTGAAAAAGGCCTCTGCTCAGATATTAAAGGATGGAGACCCTTTCACAGCTGCATACAGCTGTCATGTGTCATGGTTTTGGATTGTTGTTTTCATTTTCCACCTTTAATTTTGAAATGTTTTCCTCCTTGTGTCTTGTCTGGTCCTACTTCCTGTCTTTAGTTTCCCTGGAGTGTCTGATTGTGTTCACCTGCTGCCCTTGTGTTTCTGCCTCCCCTGCCCATATGTGTCTTGTCCCGTGATTACCCTTCTGTGTATTTAGTCATGTCTTCCCTGTGCTCCATGTCTGTTCGTCGTCGTTTCTCGTCTATGATACCTGTTAGTCTCTTTGCTCTTGTCCATGCTGTCACGCTACATGTTTGTTCCTGAGGTTTTTTGTCCTGATCCTTCCTCGTAATTCCCCGGTTTTGGTATGTTAAGTTGTTTCTTGTTTTCTTTTGTCATTCAGGAAAATAAAGCTAGCTTTTTGTTACCTGACCTTTTACTGCATTTGGGTCCTATTTTTCCCCAACCCTGACACTGAGTCTGCTTCAAATTAACTTATTATCCTCACAGGATAATTTGATTAAAGTTAAAGCAAAACTTACTAAAGCATTCTAACTGTTTATGCTTTAACAGCGATTAATAAATGATCCAGTCATAAATGATTTGCACCGCGTTGCTATGAGACACCACAGCGTGTTCTCAGTGTTTTGCTAATGCTGCTTTGCTTTTGGCTAACTGTTTTTGTTGTTCTGCTTTATGATTGTAATGCATGACTGTGCCAACATGTGTCTCCTCCTCCCTGCTCTTGTTTGTAGGCTGCACCTGCTTTTCAGGAGACCAGGCCTCGCAATTATGTTCTTTCTACCAGTGCATCAGCGGTAAGAGTCCATCACAAACTGCAGGGTCTGTCACCCAGCAGGAGCTAGGCTAACATGCTAACAGGCACAGAGCCTTAGAACACCACATACTCCAAAAGACAGATTATGTAGCTCACATCAGGGCACAGAGCTGCTGCAGCCTCACCTGACCCAGCAGTCAAAAAAGTAAAAAGAGCACTGAAACCTCCCTTGTTTGTATTTTCACAAATAGAATTAAGGTTTCACAAATCTAAAACTGTGTTATAAAGCATCTTTAGACTCTCTGGGATAATCCAGTCCAAATAAATCGGCTATGCAGTGATTTAAGAGGTACAAACACGGAGGATTGTTCGCTCAGCGCTGTCAATTATATGTCCCTTAACTTTCCCCTTAACTGCCGAATCAGAAGCTCTGAATCGGAAGCCAACTTCAGCGTCGTCTTATTGCCTGTGGGATGAAACTGTCCCCGAGTCTGGTGGTTTTAGTCCGGATGCTGCGGTTCCCCCCCCTTTTCACTAACTGCATGCCTCTTAAAGAGCTGCATCAGATGTGCACTTTTCAGGTTATAAAAGTACGAAATAAAAAATGGCAAGACACCACTGATAAAACCGAATATTCAAGTTGAAGTGAAGTTTAGATTAGACATAACATAATTCATATTTTAAAAAGGAGAGTTCTGTCAAATAAAAGTTTAATAAAATGAACATTCAATGTAAAAACAGAAATAACAGTCCATCCATCCATCTTCAAGTGAACTCCTTCACTTGACACTAAACAGTGACTTGCTTAATACTTGTTTGTTTTTAAAGACTCCTATAGATACTATAAGTCTACATACATGACATTATCTCACATCACTAATGTGAGAAGTAGAACATAATGTTGTCCTCATGTTGTCTATATGTCTATATAGTGTCTATACGCAAACGACTGTTTTCGTCCTCGTGTGGCCGGGGCCTGAATGATTGCTGAGGAGGACCTTTTGGGTGAATGTCTTCCCACATGTAATACAGTGTAACGGTTAATCTCCAATATGGACACGTAGGTGAGATGTCAGATTGTTTTTCTGGGCGAACCCTTTTCCACAAAAACTACACCTGTGTGGTTTCTCTCCAGTGTGGACTCGATTGTGAATCCTCACAGCTGATGGGGTTGCAAAGGTCTTCCCACAGAACTCACATGATCTACCGTCTCCGTTAGGTTGAACCGGAGGTATGCAGATGTGCGACTTGCACTTGCGAGTTATTTTCTGCTTACAAATATTGCAAAAGTTTGAATTGTGGGACTTCATGTGTATTGTTAGAGTGCGCTTGTGGAAGAAAGTCCTGTTACATATTTGGCACGTAAATATGTCTTTGTCTTGAACTCCGGCAGTTTCTACACTAACCATATTGAAGTCATTAAGTAACTCATCAGCCACAGCAGGGATGTTTTCAGAGTTTCTGCGACCACCTTTAGTGTTTTTCATAAGCTCTTGCTGAATCTCTTCAGGGAGAGGTATATCGTCCTCCTCTTCAAATGGAATATTAAGAGTGCTGAAGGCCTCCTCTGTGTCATTGATGGATGTCAGCTGCATGATTGGTTCTTCCATACCCCCTGCACACACAACCTGTTCTCCATCCTGATCTAATGACAGGCTGCAAGTGCTGCCATGGGCCGATTTACCGACTGACTCTGGTTCCTCTGCTGTGCTTTCTTCATGATCTGTTGCAGGAAAAAATACAAAGTGAAGCACTCAAAATGCTTCAAAAGCTGCTGAATCTGTTTTGTATTCTTTATGTCAATGCTCAGTCTGCACTCTCTTACCTTCTTTACAAAGTGTTTCCTGCTGGCAGCTTCTCGCAGCTTCCTCCACACAATCCTCCTCTTTGATTTCAGTTACAGTAATCTGGTTGGATTGTGTCTCCACAGACTGCAAATAAAAAAAAAGTCTAAATGTTAAACTATTTTAATGACAGCAATGCTTTGCCAGACTAAAGTTCACATTATCAGTTGAGTTGTTGATATTTGAAAAAGTATTTATGTTAATCATGGAAAATTTAGCTTCTTTAAATGTTGTGATTTTCTGTTTCCCTCATCATCAAAATATATTTGTTTTTAAACTTTCAGTTTTGGACTGGTGACGAAAAACCAACACATTTCGAATGTTGGGATTTGGGGAATTCCGATGGGCATTTTTCCTAACTTTAAGATAATATGAATAATAATGATGGTTGTGTAGGTTGTTGTGTTCACATTCATGTTATTTGTTCTTCATTATTCTAAGGTACTGGTTTTACATTTAATAATTGATTACACAACCATGGCTATACACATTTATAACCTACATATTATGAAGTTTGTATGATTCACAATTACAGCTGCACTACCCACAGTTGTTTATTTTTCAAGACTCTACAGGTTTCACACATTTAATAGCTATTGAATCACCCACTTACGTCAGAGCACTTTGGTGAGTCTCCCCCCAGACTGCATGGGTCTGTGTCTTTCCACAGATTCATACACCAATCTTTTCCAAAGATCCCCTCTATGATCGGCGACCCAGACACTGGAAAGTCAAGCCATAAAAGTAGGACATGGAAGACACATCAGTAAACACAGAAACAATGCATAATATTTATGTTCTTATCTGAGCTATTTTAAGTGTGAAACATAAGTACCATGAGCATCCCCGTCCTTATGGCAGACAGTTTGCACGCCTACGCTGCGATTACTTTTACACAACACAGGAGCTTCGCTTCTCATAGTGGCCAGCTCGCACTCCAGACTGTTGACTTTCTCTTCCAGGGCTGAATTAGCCGCCAGGAGCTGAGACAACCCCACACGGAGCTCCGCAGAGTCTTCATCCACCACCTTACAGACCTGCTTCAGGGCGGACATGGCCAATGTTTCCATGATGGAGGTGAGCTGCGAGTGTAAAGAGACGCGGCTCGCCATGGTAGCTCCTGGCTGTAACAACTATTCACAATAAAAAGTATGAATACGATTCAAACGCCAAACGGTATAACAATAATGAACTGTATCCGAAGCTAATATGAGCTAACGGTACTCGCAACGCGGGACCTAAATAAATGTAACACACATGACGTGTGTCCGGCGGATGTATCCGGTCAGCTGCATCCAGTCAGCTGCGTTGTATCACAGGGCTTCCTGGTTTGCGAGTGAAACCGCTGTATTTCTGTATAAATGCAGACCGCTTTTGCACGTAATAACTTATATTTGAGTAGACGGGATCCGCTACAACTACAGCTGCGAACATGAACACGGAGAAGGACTTTTCGCCTCTGACGCCCAACATTGTCAGGGCTCTGAATGATAAACTGTACGAGAAGAGGAAAGTCGCAGCTCTCGAGATTGAGAAACTGGTGCGGGAGTTTGTGGCTCAGAACAACTCCACTCAAATCAGACATGTTATCCAGATCCTGGCCTCGGAGTTTGCGCTTTCCCAGCACCCCCACAGCCGAAAGGGGGGTCTCATTGGACTGGCAGCCTGCTCCATCGCCCTCGGCAAAGACTCAGGTCTGTATCTGAAGGAGCTTATAGAGCCTGTGCTCACGTGTTTTAATGACTCAGACAGCCGTCTGCGCTACTATGCCTGTGAGGCCCTCTATAATATAGTGAAGGTCGCCAGGGGAGCAGTGCTTCCCCACTTCAACCTGCTCTTTGATGGTCTTAGCAAGCTCGCAGCAGACCCAGACCCAAATGTGAAAAGCGGGTCTGAACTTCTTGACAGACTGCTGAAAGACATTGTGACAGAGAGTAACAAGTTTGACTTAGTGGCATTTGTCCCTTTGCTCAGAGAGAGAATCTATTCAAATAATCAATATGCTCGGCAGTTTATTATTTCCTGGATCCATGTTCTGGAGTCTGTGCCAAACATCAACCTGTTGGACTACCTCCCTGAGATCCTGGATGGGCTCTTCCAGATCCTGGGAGACAACAGCAAGGAGATCCGTAGGACGTGTGAGGTGGTGCTTGGAGAGTTTCTGAAGGAGATTAAGAAAACACCCTCAGACGTGAAATTTGCAGAGATGGCCAACATCCTGGTCATCCACTGCCAGGTTGCAGATGAAACAAAACTCACTAACGACCTGATCCAGCTGACCGCCATGACCTGGATGAGAGAGTTTATCCAGCTGGCAGGCAGAGCGGTTCTCCCCTACTCCTCTGGCATCCTGACTGCAGTGCTGCCTTGCCTTTCCTATGACGACAGAAAGAAGAATACCAAAGAAGCAGCCAGTGCCTGTAATCACAGTCTGATGAAGCTGGTGACTCCTGAGGATGACGAGGAGGAGGAGAAAAGTGAAAGTACAGAGTCGCCAACAAAGAAGGATGGCCAGCCTAAGACGGAGGTAGACAGCAATGATATGCTGAATGCATCACAAGAATCTGTTGGGTTCAGTAACATCAGCTTCTTCACTCCGGCCAGTGCAGACAGGCCTCAGGTCACTCTGGATCTGGACGGTATTGTTCAGGTGTTGGGCCGGCACCTCCATGACTCCTACACTGGCATGATGACCCGCATCGCTGTTCTCAAATGGCTCTACCACCTCTACATTAAGACGCCACGCAAAATGTTCCGCCACACAGACAGTCTGTTTCCAATGCTGCTGAAAACCCTGTCTGATGAATCCGACGAGGTTATACTGAAAGATCTGGAGGTGTTAGCTGAGATCGCATCATCTCCTGCTGGCCAATCAGACCAAGGCGGCTCCCGTGACAGCGCTGACAACAAACTGGTGCTCAAGGTCCCAGAGGGCGCCAAGCCAGGTCAGCAGCCTATCACAGGCTCCAAAGCAGCAGACTCGTCCCCGTCCACCCCCAGCATGAACTCCTATTTTTACAAGTTCATGATCAACCTGCTGAAACGCTTCAGTCTGGAGAGGAAGCTTCTGGAGAACAGAGGAGATTTTATTATCAGACAGCTCTGTCTGTTGCTTCACGCAGAAAACATCTTCCACTCTATGGCTGACATCTTGCTGAAGGAAGAGGACCTCAAATTCGCCTCCACCATGGTCCAGACGCTCAACACCATCCTGCTCACCTCGGCTGAGCTCTTCCAGTTACGCAACCAGTTGAAAGACCTGCACACTCAGGAGAGCTGTGCTTTGTTCTGCTGCCTGTATCGCTCCTGGTGCCACAACCCTGTAGCCACTGTGTCGCTCTGTTTCCTCACGCAGAACTACAAACATGCTTATGACCTCATCCAGAAGTTTGGAGACCTGGAGGTCACAGTAGACTTCCTGATGGAGGTCGACAAGCTTGTACAGCTCATCGAAAGCCCGATTTTCACCTACCTGCGCCTGCA
Source organism: Pseudochaenichthys georgianus (assembly GCF_902827115.2). Classification (NCBI taxonomy): domain Eukaryota; kingdom Metazoa; phylum Chordata; class Actinopteri; order Perciformes; family Channichthyidae; genus Pseudochaenichthys; species Pseudochaenichthys georgianus. The sequence continues at coordinate 19,636,485 of NC_047510.2, forward strand.
GCTGCTAGATGTGGAGAACAACCCCTACCTGATAAAGGCTCTGTACGGCCTGCTGATGCTGCTGCCGCAGAGCCAGGCCTTCCAGCTGCTCTCCCACCGCTTAAGGTGTGTCCCTAACCCGGAGCTCATGAGGACTGTGGATGAGTCAAAGTATATGGACTCGAAACAGCAGGTGGCCTCCAAACGTGCTTCTCACACTCAGGTGGATTACAATGAGCTGCTCCAGCACTTTGACCGCGTTCAGAGCAAACACCTGGAGGTCCGGCACCAACGCTCCGGACGTGCCTCTGATCACCCAGACAGGAAACTCATGTGAAGTTATTGTACCATAGTGACCAAGAGGAGGGTTTAAGAAAAATGCTAGGGACCAGCAAAATATATACATATAATTATTCTGGAAAAGGTTTTTAATGTTTAAGCCAAAAAGTATTAAGTATGATTAAAAACGTCTCAGAGCACTGAATGTACATTTTCAGGAAACAAGGATTTGTTTGTAAATTAAGAATATAATGTAACATAACAATTTCTTTAAATAGAAATCACATTTAATACACTTCAGACTACTATACACATGTAAATGACATTGTATTACTTTCTGTGAAGATTTGGTGAATGAACATATACAATCCCATATGTCGCAAACATTTGTGTCTTTTTGTATGCCCTGTCAGCAGTCTAGATTGATTTATTAACCTAAGTGTTAGCAATGTTACACATATTACACAGTAATACATAAACACATTTAATGTCCAAGCGAACCACAGTGTTTCACTTTGTATCCTGCCGGGCAGTATATATATAGAGCATGCCTTCAGAGTTGCCTTAATCTCTTGTCAGCCAGAATAGAAATCTCACGTGAAGAGTATTGACCCAGCTGAACTCAGATTTAGACCAAGGCAGCCATGGATGACTGAACTCTGACACACATTCTCGGTAGACCCATGGTGAGGTACCTCATTGTTTTTGTTGGTGCAGCTGACCAGAAAAGTCTGGACTTTCTATGTCTTATATATTATTAATTGTATATGTTTTTCTCTCTGTACAGTTTAATTTTGTCATGCAATCTGGAAAGGTTCCCACTTTTGTCATTGCTGTGTGAAAATCAATAAAGTGGTCTATGTGATTCAAAAATGTACTTATTTTTCTATTTATTAAAGAAAAAGGCATCAGAAATACTAGAAGAAGTAAGGGCAGAAGAAAGCAGCATACAAATGAGTGCTTCTACTAATGACATGTTTCCTTTCTGTGTTAAATCCTGCATAACCGGCTATGGCTATAACATGGCTATGTTAATATTTTGCTTTGGGTTTATTATTATAATAAGTCTCATTATATAACAAGCTCCAAATGTCCCCAATAAATCAATATAATTGAGTTAATGCATCGTGTTAACTTTGCCTTTAGGTTTTCATTGTGATTACGAGCTTGTAATACAGACAGTTAAGCAAATTAATAGTAACAATAAATTACCTTTTTAGAGTATGAATAGTAAAAAGGAGACTTTTATTTTTCTAAATGCTTATCCTCTTGTCTGTTTGTATTAATATTACTTGTGGCTGACATTTCCCTGGGCCCCTAACCTTGAGGGAGTTTCCCCCTGCAGGTCATCACTTCTTATATTAAGCTTTCCCTCGGTCCCCTGGGGGTAGCCAGCCCATTATGAGTGAATTATTATGTTGTTTTTCTGTTTGTTCTAGTACTCTGTTGTCATTGTGAACATTTGAACTGAACTCCCATGCATCCATTCAGTTTTTTAGTTTGAAAGTGATTATGAATGTGGTGATACTAAACTTAGTGAAACTAGAGATGCCGGATTCTCTCGAGACTCTCCTCTCTCTCCTGCTGCATGACTTGATGTACACTTGAACACTCATGGTACATACTGTACTTTCAGAGGGAATATCATTTTTACGCCCTGGTAGAGACCCACCAGTGTAGCCTTGAGATTCACAGATGGAGGTTGAGTTTTTGGATGATTCCTCCTGCGCCGTGTGTGGGGAAATATTCCTGTCTTCCATGGTCCTCTGCTGCATTGAATGCGATCATAGTTTTTGTAACTGTTGTTTGGAGCGATTCTGGATACAACATGGTATTAAGGAGTGTCCTCTCTGCTTCAAAGCGAACCCTGGACTTCCATTTAGATCATGTGAAGTACATGGAAGGCGACTTTTTCTCATCTGTGTAGCTGATCTGGAACCTGTCTGTTCAACATGCTACGGATCAGGCCGGCACATGAATCATATAGTGTATTCCATAAAGGAAGCCTTCATTAATCATAAGGTAAGATGAATTAATAGTTTTGGGAATAATGTTTTATAGCTAGGTCTCTACAGGCTGTCAGTTAAATCATTCCTACCCATACCCTGAACCCTGTAACGCCATAAAGTCCACTTCTCCTATTATAGATTATAACTTTACAGATATATAGAAAGAGATTTCAAACAAAACCTCTGTCTCAGTAAATACAAACCCTGCACACTGTATAGTCAACCTTAAATGTACATATTGTACATAACCATCCTGATCAGGTATACATACATCCATTCATTATTTATTTAGTTGTTACACAACTTACAGAAATACTGCAATTGTAAGAACATCATTTTTATTTTATTGTTTATTGGTGCTTTTTAGATATGCATTTAGATTATATTAATAGAAACATCTATTTTATAAAATGCTTCTGTACACAAATCATGCCTATACCTTATGTCTGTCCAGCTGTGTTGTCCTTGTTCCTAGGTGGTATGTGGATTTCTGTGTACATTCTGGGTTAATTCAACATAAAGAATGAATATGAATATTCACAACCATGATCAAGATACTAAATGCTGGACATCTGTACATCTTGAACAGTCTTGTAATGTGAAAACGTGTGTGGAAAACTGTCAAAGTTTCACAGCTATGGCCTTCCTGCTATTCCCAATGTGCTCAGTAGAGTGTGCACTGTAGTAATGTCCTCATTATGTCTGCACACAAATACACTAACACACACCCACAAACTTCTGTGTGTAAACATGTGCACATCATGGTTATCCAATGTGCTTTTCCCACCTATTTTAATGTTTACTAATCAGACATTTTGTTCATTCAATTGACTCATTTGAAGATTAAAAGAGAAACTTTTGCTAAATGAATACTATTAATCAAACTAATAACACTATAACTGTTTCTTAGCCACAACTTTAGATAAGCCTATCTTATAAAAGTTATTATATATTTAAAACATTACAACTGACAAAAAGAAATGCAAAATAAGATAAACATCTGTTACCTGTCCAGTAACCGCATGCAGAGCCCCCAGTAATCTGGCAGGCTGTAGCGTGTTGGGGTTGTGGTTGACTCTTTTGGCGGGTCACTGTTACACTATCAGTGACTGAACTGCTGAACAAATAATATTTTCCATTTGGCATCTCAAATTTCACTTATTTGGTCGGATTGGTCAGAGTCAATGTCCTATACAGAACGCAATCCAAACCAAATAACTCTTATCAAACTCCTAACCTGAAATGTGAACAGTTTTGCCTGTATGTTAGAAGGCATTTAGGGGATTGTATCAAAATGTAATTATATCTGACTTTATTATTCTAAAATGTCAATACATATAATAAAGCCTGTAATGTTGGCTTGCTACAGATACAATGTGCACTCTAATAACAGTCTTTACTATGATTTAAAGCTGCCTGTTAATAAGCTTTGTGTGGGAAGTGTATGGTCTACCATACAGTGTGTTAAACCTCAAGAGTTAAAGCAACACAGTGTTTCCTAATGGAAGGACTGTATTCCCTTTCCATCTCTCTCTACAAACTCTTGTACTATTTTTGGTACAGCACTCATTTATGTTAACTAATACTCACAACAAAATACTGAATTACAGTTCAACCGAGGTCTAGCAAGACCTCGGTTGAACTGTAATTCAGTATTTCATACATTTTAAAATTATTAAAATTAACCTTCACTACTGTGTGCACATCTTGTTTTGAAATACCCTCAATTTGCCCAAAAACACATTCATGTTTTATACCACAAGTAGGTTTTAAATGGGGTGTTATAAAAAAACAACTATGGGTAAATGTTTTAAATGTGTAGGCCGAAGCCTAACTTCAGAGTGGAAATATTCCACTGGTCAGCCGGAGGACATATCTTTACCCACATAGCGTCAGCCCAAATCAGTTACTTCTCTTTATTTATACCCTCCCCCAGAGTCTTTTTTTGGACATTGTGTCTGTGAACTCTTTCATTACACAGTGACAGGATGTTTCAACAGACCTCTCACATAACTTAGTGGTGAATATAGCATACCATAGACCTACTGTCTTTTGTCATCGTGGTGTTATAGTCAGGGTACTCATCACTCTGATCTACATGGATACAGCCTCTTAAATGTTAAGCCAATTCATCTTTTTGGGGTGTGGTGTTTATTTGAGAAGGCGCAATGTGCATGCTCCACAAAGCACAGGATAACACGGGATATGCCTTTGGGAGCTGAGGTATCAACACTTATTTCTGAGGTCAAGATGAGGCAGCCTTCCATAGACCTGGGAGGGGCCTCTAATCCTGCCTTCTCATCAAAGCCCTGTTTAGACAAATGGCTGCCACACATGCTCATCTTGAGGATGACCTTTCCTGTCCAGTTTGTGGTCATATTCAGTGGTGCTCACTTGCAGGCACAGATTCTGCAAAGCCTGTTTTGAAAGACAGCTGGGAGACTCAGGGCAGCGGGGATTCACATTTCTGTCCTCTTTGCTGGCGCCGTTCCTCCATGGATCAAATTGTGGTTAGCTCTGTGCTGGAGAAGACCTGTGAATCCTTCAAGGCGGACAGGAGCAATAATGACCCAGAGGCTTGTGAGGAGCATGGAGAAAAGCTCACATTGTTCTGTTTGGAGGACTTGGAGCCAATCTGTGGTTTATGTGGGAAAGGAGCCGCACACACCGGGCACAGGCTCTATCCCATCGGTGAAGGTGCTCATGACTGTAAGGTAAGTTAGTTACAGGGTTGGTCACCCCAGTATTTCACAGGGGTAACACCATTTTAGATTGACTGGTTATTTGCAAATGTACTAATTAAAATCAATAGTCCAAACAAATACAACAAGTGGTTCTTTGTACCTGGACATTGTTTTAATTTATAGCTTGTCAACATTGATTTGTCACAATTTCTAAAAAAGTGTGTTTGTGCCTCTCTAAGCTGATAAGCTGATATGTGTAGGTGTTTGGCAGAGTTCATTCACATTCTAATAATAGATTATATTTTTGGTTTGCCATTGCCATTGGGGTCCCGAGAGGATTGAAATTTGATCCCACCAGGTTTCTGTGCCACCCTCCTCTGCCTTCTCTCGAGAAAGGGAAACCTTGGGTACAAAATATTAAATAAACTTCTTGGCGTTTTGTGTCCTTGCCTTAACTCTGAGGTGCATGAGCTCAATTGTGACATATCAACAGGGCATAAGATCATTCTTCCCCTTTCATCTATGCACCTGTATTGTGCGCCTTTTTGTGAACAGGGAATCTAGCAATGGAAGTGTATGTGGCAGCTGAAAGCCTGACATTGTGCTGACAGCTGGGCTACTTGCCACTCTGACCTTGTTTTGATGTGTACATGACATGTCACTGTCTTTGTAGGAGGAACTGAAGAGTGCACTGCTGACTTTGAAAGAGAAGTTGCAGGTGTATAAGAAAGCAAAAACGGCTTGTGAGAATATGGCTGAACATATCAAGGTAAAAGTACAAAATGCTACTTTTTGTGAGAGCCAAGGTGAGGAGGCAATGATCCCCCATTAATCATGTATCTTTCCAGAGCCAGGCTGAACATACCGAAACACAGATCAAGGATGAATTTGAAGCCCTGCACAAATTCCTGAAGGAACAGGAGGCTGCCAGACTTTCTGCGTTAAAAGCTGAGAAGGAACTGAAGAACCTGGAGGTTAACCAGAGGTTTGAGGATATGAATCATGAAATTGCATCTCTCTCAAACACCATCACGTTAGTGGAAAAGGAGATGAACTCTAAAGATGTTCCATTTCTTAAGGTAGATGAGACTGTTTCTTCAGACAATTTGAATGACAAACTTAAACTAAATTGGTCCTAAGCAGTTTTCTTCTATTTTTTCTTTTCAGAATTACAAGGAAACAATAAGGAGGTAAGTTTTAATGCCACAAGGATCCTGCTAAGCTAATACATTTATGATAATATAGCCCTACAGACACAATTCTCAACAACTAACTGCTGAAGTATCTTTGCAGAACCTGGCGATCTCCCCTTGAACCCCAAAATGTACCTGATGCTCTAATTGATGTGGCCAAGCACTTGGGCTCTTTGAAGTTTAGAGTGTGGGAGAAGATGAAGGATATAGTTAAATATTGTGAGTTTTTCCAAAAATAAATAGCCATGTTTTATTGAGCGTCTCTTCTCCCAGACTATTTAACATAACTTCTGCTTTTTTTTTTTTCCTTCTCTCTCTAGATCCTGTGATTCTGGATCCAAACACAGCGGCCAGCTGCTTCATCCTCTCAGAGGATCTCACAGTTGTGCAGAACTCTACCCAGATTTTCAAGCTGCCTGACAACCCAGAACGCTTCGACATCAGTGCTGAGATGCTGGCTGCTCAGGGGTATACCTCTGGACGCCACAGCTGGGATGTGGAGGTGAAGAACAACACCTACTGGGTGGTGGGAGTGGCCAGCGACTCCATCAACAGGAAGGGCAAGCACGTGTTGACACCAGCAGAGGGATTCTGGACTATAAGGTTTCGCAACAGTGAGCACAAAGCCTGCACAGCACCGTGGGAGCCGCTGAACATGACTAAGGTGCCAGAAGTGATAAGAGTAGTTTTAGATATGGACAGGGGCAAGGTGACCTTCTATGACCCTCGAGAGAGAGCACCGCTCTACACCTTCACTGGGATCATATCACCCAAAGCCTTTCCCTACTTCTGCTCTGCCTGCAAAGAGCATCCGCTGAAAATCCTGCCCACAAGAATATTATTGTCAATGGATTAATCATTTATTTTGGTGACATTACCAAAGGTTTTTAATAAAGTTATACAAAAGACAGAATGGCTGCTTAGGCATGTGAAATATATTTTCTTCTATTTTAAAAAGAGACGATTGTGGAAAATTACAGCACTACATTTCCAAGTGAGCAAAAAAAGAAATGCAGCTCTATCGTTCTTAATGACATGAAACAAATTTGTTTTAAAATATTTAATTTGAGTTACAACAAAATATGTAGTCTTGGAGATGTGAAATTGTAAATAGCTTTAAATACCCATATATTACACTCATAAGATTAGTTTTATAAAATGACACTTGTGGCTCAGCTTTGCATGGCAAAAGATCACTCGTGATCACCACAACCTGTTGAGCTCTTTTCTAAGAAAAGCTAATTTAAAAAAACAAACATTTGAAACACAGATCTGATATTTCACATAAGGCACATACTGTCACAACCTTCGTGTATCTGCAAACAAGTGCCAGTTTTGTTCAGAGGTTTAAATATGACATAAGTGAGATTAGTTTTCCTTTAAAAAGAGACTACGGTTAGTGCTTTATCTAGTAGCTGCATATGAAGTCTGGCCTTCAGCTTCATCCAAACACACATCAGTAACTCCATAGCTCTCCACTCAAGTATTGCTTGAACCTACACATAATTGTTCTTTAAGCCTTCTTCATATATGGGAATATACCCTGTAACAGTTTGACTTGATGCTACCGCATGTATCCTACTTCAAATCGGTTGTGTGCTATACCCACTCTGTGCGGTGATGCTTAAAGGCTTTTTGAGGTGTTCATGTATAATTATTACACAACAAATTATTAAAGGAAATAAATGCCCTTACATTATTGTCTGGAGTGTTAATCATACAAGGTTTAAACTTCATCTGTTACAATACTCTGCCTATGTAAGTAGTCTTCTCACCCGTTTCCTGAAAGGTTATAATCCTGTCAGTGGTGCACCCAAACTGACTGATCCCTACACCAGCAGCGTATGCATATGTTCTCTCCACGGCATCTATTTTCTGAGGCAACACGACTGCCCTGCAACGGCCTCCATGTCATAGAGACATTCTTCCCTCGGCTATAGCATTATATAGCTCCTCGTCTACAGCCTCGTAACATGCGGCTCTAGTGTTTAAAAAGTAGATCTGGTCAGTACTGCGACGTGGGTCGTATCCCTCCCTCTGCAGCCTGGTTTTCTGGATCTTAAATGTACCTGTTGATACATTAAATAGATTATGATTTGTTGATATACAAATCTAAAGTGAGGTTGATATTTCTTTCATTCAGAATGGATATCAGGACACTGTACCTGTAGTGTCCACCTGTGGTGAAATTCGAAGGAACACGGGGCGAGCATACGAAGGAAGCGCATGCTGGACTTTCTGCAGGAAGCTGTTACAGTCAAAAGTTCCTGTTGTGTCTGCAATGGCAGCCATGCCGGCCTTACCTTCCACACCTGGCAAGACACATGGAGATACATGCTCGTCAAGTAGTGAGCACAGTTACAAGCTATATGCATCAAATACAAATAACAGTTATGGTTGCAACGTGAGGCTGAAAGCATTAAAGGTGACATGCCATGCTTTTCCGGTTAGTACCCGTCCCCTTGTGTGTTATGAAGGTTTTTATGCATGTAAACGGTGTGCAGAGTCAAAACCCTCAAAGTACACCCTGTAGCGAGTAAAACTCTAAAACAGAAAATACCTCCCCAAAACGCCTCGTTGGAGATACGTCAATGTCCATTTGATTCTTCCGGGTACGCATGATGTCAACCGCACCCGGAACCAAATGGACCAATCCGTGGAGCCGTTACGTTAAGCCCCCGCTGATTGGTCCAAATGGACCAATCCACGGACTTCCTCACACACTCAGTGCAGGCAGCTCTGCTGATTTCTTCTCCCTGGCTGCAGGTTGATAACAGACAGTTGGGATCGCGGCGAAATTCTCTCTGCAGACCCATTCTCACAGCGTTTATCAACCTTTTTCTTACTCAATATCAAGCCACACTTATTGTTTTTACTTCGGCTGTGACTTTGTGTGTGCTCAGGATGAGTTTGGCTGTGTATCGCTAAACAAGGAAACAACACCTCCACGGAGCTTAGCGCGATTCACAACGTCCCGACCAATCAGAGCACACTGTGCTCACAGGGAGGGTGGGGGCTGGAGCTATTGGAGCTACAACGAGCCGTTAAAGGCAGAGAGTGAAATTCAGTGAATACACATAGTTTACAGAGATGCTGTTTGAGAAACCAATGTGAGTTTGGAAAATTGCACAATATAAATCTATTTTAGTAGACCTCAACAATGGAATTATGATCAGTGGAAATGGCCATGACATGGGACCTTTAAGATAAGACTTTATTTATCCCGAAGGAAATTGTTAAGCATGCAGAGTTAACCATTACCTGCCACTGTCACTCCATACACTGCCACATCAGTCTGACACAGAAGACTGCTGAGGACGCCCTCTACCTCTGTGGTGGAGACATTTTCTCCTCGCCAGCGGAACGTGTCACCACCACGGTCACGGAAGTACATGTAGCCAAATTCATCCATCACCAGCACGTCACCTGGAGAAGACATATGGGTAGTACATTTGAATTTGAAAAAGATTCCATGTCTGGTCAAATACAAATTACCCCTACTCAGCACAGACAAAGGAAGCCTGGCAATACAACATTGACATTATTTGTTAGCGTTTCTTTATCTTGAAGAATAACACGACTTTTTGCAGATTTACAAAAATATTAAAAAGATTGGTAACCTGATAAATATGCAGAATCATTTTTCTTGAAGACATTGTGAGCTATCTTCTTTTTAGTAGCGTCCTGGTTAGCGTATCCATCAAAACGCCGTAATGGATCCTGCTGGTTGATACGACCCACCAGAAGCCCTGGCTCCCCTGCAAGACATGAAGGCGTTTAATGGCGTGATTTCAGAAGACTAAAACCTTTGAAAACATGTCCCAAATCTAGAAAAAAAATCATTATGGTAGTATTCATATTATTTACCAGGGCGGCAAGTCACACAGAGCCCCCGGCTGTCTCGAACCAGCTCCATGCTGTCCTCGTCCACCCTCACCAGACGGATTGGGTAAATATTGGGGAGAATGCGACTGTTGAATCCGCAGGCTCCCACCTGGCATCACAGAATAAACTCAATTCTCATCCGAGTCCCATTTTATCATGGAAGTCACACAATTTAAAAAAAAAGCAGTGTTTGCTGACCTTGCCATCCATGTTGGCGATGCTGCAGTTGCACTCTGTTGCTCCATAGAACTCGCCAATCTGTGCCACCCCAAAACGCTCTGTGAAGGCCTCCCACACACTGGGGCGCAGCCCGTTCCCCACCGCCAGCCGAACTTTGTGTCCTTTTTCTGACGGCCGTACTGGCTGAGACAGGAGGTAGCGGCAGATCTCCCCAATATACTGCACCACCTACAACGGGATAACATAGTTGTCATTGTGGCTTGTTCAGTATAAATGTTTTATTGATTAAGTAAAATTCTGGATATTTTCCAAGAAAACCTCTTACAGTGCAGTTGTACTTAATGCAATCTTCCCAGAAGCGGCTGGCAGAGAATTTCTTCTTCACTACCACAGTGAGGCCATGGATCAGACATTGACCGACGCCCATGATATTACCTGGGAAAAAGAAAGAGCTGACACTTTGGTTATGCACACCTAAAACAGGTGAAGTGTATTGTTCAAGAGCTGGAGCCTGCCATCAAATACCTGCTGAGTGATAGAGAGGCAGGCAGTCATAGATGATGTCAACTGGGCTCATGCGAAAGGCGAAATATCCAAAAGCAGCAATTCTGTAGTAACTGCAGTGGGAACACAGGAGAGATTCTCAGACATCTATCATTAACTGAGCAGCAACTGTAACAATTCTGGAGAGTGGTGCTTTTATTGAGAGCAACGTACCGACTGTGTACAACAATGGCAGCCTTTGGCAGTCCTGTGGTGCCGGAGGTGTAAATGTAAAATAGACGGTCTGCAGAAGAAAAATACAATAGAGCATTAATAAAGAAACATATAGGTTCACAGCATTTCAGTTACTGTTGGAATGCCATCAATAAACCTAAAGAATGATGGGACATGAAATGCAATTTTCGGCTTTGCTTTTCCTGGGCATCATAGCCCTCTAGTTTGTTTGGAAAGGGTATATCTAGGGCTAGGACATGTAATGATGACTTTTATATAATATTCATCTGAGACAGATGTACCATTATTCAGGGTTATGAATTGTGATTCAGACAGTATCTTAGTGAGTGATTCATACCAACTACTGACTGCTGCCCAGAGAAAACTGTCAATATCTGTCTTGAATTCAAAATGACTCATGACTTTTAAGGTTTTTCACAGCCATGCATTCCCCTCATCCCACCTGAGTCACATAATGACTAGGAATCAATTTTACTTCTCTGCTCACACCCATCCCGGGTGTGAGCAGAGTGAAACAAATAAATTGATGTAGGACACAAACTTTGGGAATTTAGTATAGCGCTATAGTTAACAGTAAGCTGCAAATCTTTTAGTCTATACCTATTCAAACATTTGCCAAATGATTTTTCCAGCTTGTTAAATGTGAATATTTTCAGATTTCCTAATGACTCTAAACATAACATTTTAGAATAACAAATAGGTCTTTGGTAAGCATAACATTTTTCACTATTTTCTGACATTTTATAGACCAAACATCAAATTGATTAATCCAAAGAAGAACCAACATATTATTCAAAAAAGTATTTAGTGACAACCCCAGTTTACCAGCCGAATATTGGACATAGTTTGAATAGGGTATTTCAAAAAGGAACTTCTCATTAAGATACATATGAAGTCTTAGACAGAGGTACACTTGATTTCAGTGACTGTACTCACCATTCATGCCTTTGGGGGGAACACAAGGTGTGGGGTGATGTTTAGGTGACAAGGCTAAGATTGGGTCCAGAGGTTGAGCACCCGGAAGGGCCAGATGTTCTGCACCGAGGTCCCCTGTACTGAACCGTACCATGGCCTGGTTCATGGAGGAACTGACCTCCGACATGGCTGCCATTCAGTAAGAGGAAAAGGAGAGAAGAAGAGAGGACATCAAGTTAGATCAGGCACGCTAGTTAAAATTAAAACATAATCTAAATTATTTACAGTAAATAAAGTAGTCACACACACACAAACATCAGTGGTGTGTTTATGTTGCAAAAGAAAGCCAACACAATAGAATTTTGACTAACTTCAAAAAGGGATGGACTGTGCAATGTGATCAGCAACAGCATGTCCTGATCGCATGATATTCAGGAGACAGTTATAATGTTACACACACAAAATAAAAATAAAAGGGTGACAACACCACCTCCCTTGATGTTACACAAGAACATTGAATTAAACTGTACTCATTCCAGTAATCATCTGACTTGTTCTGCCCTAAATAAGATGTTATCCTGCAGAACAGCATTTTACAATGTACCTTTCCAACTACCTTGTTGATGCATTCTTACCATCAGCAAGCTCAGTTCCAAACACAATGGCCCGGGACCCGGACACCCCAACACAGTGCACGAGGGAATCATTCCGCAGGTTGAAGTTGATGAGTGCAGCTTCCACCCCAACCTTAGCCAAGCCCAGCCAAAGAGCCACCTGCAACGGTCTGCTTTCCATGAAGAGGGCCACCACATCACCCGAGACCCACCCCTGACCTCTGGCCCAGTGGGCCACGGCATTAGACATCTCGTCCAGCTGAGTGAAGGTCCATATTTCCCCTGTGGCCTCATAGATCAGTGCTGGTTTATTTGGGTGCCGTTTCACTGTCTGAGCGAATATGGAAGGAATGTTACTTCCATTACGCATGTAGCGCCATAGAGCCACCTTCACTCTCATCAGCACATACAGGCCACTGGGGATGGGGAACATTTGATAAATTAGGATGTAAACAAAAACGCATGACCATAACTATATTTGTACATGTTTAACTTACTTGAGGTCTCTCTTGGCGGTGCGTGCTGCGATGTAGAAGTATTTCCAGCTGCTTGTGCCCAGATAAAATCCGAGGCCTGCTGCCAGACTCCACGGCCAGGAGACCCCAAAGAGGCGCAGCAGTCCCATGGACCCCAGAGAGGCTGAGACACTCGCCGCATTGTGCATTCTTGTCATGGAGGAAGGGGAAACATATGGGCTTTGAGGATATAATGGGCATAAACTGAAGCCTACACGCAGGAGGTTGGATTAATGTAGGCTAGTGCAAACTGGTACACACAACTTTGTTGTTAGGAAAGGTTTAAACAATAATATAAAAGCTTTGAGCAGGGATAAAGTTGCCACATCACTCGTATTTAAACTGATATCTTTCAAGGTCACATAATATATCATCGTCAACAATATCTTCATCCATGCATCGCACATAACTTACCTACGAGTCAATAGACTGAAGCGATGTCACCTTTCACCCGATAACCTAGTCGCTGTGCACAACTTGGTAACAATTGAGTACCAGAAATCTTCCTCCGGTTGTTGAAAACGTCGAGATAATATACAATTTTGCCTAACAATCAATAGTTTTCAAGTGTTTTACCACAGTTTCAGATCAGTTTACGTCAGCGCGGTTTTTGTTATCGTTAACTAAGCTAGTAAACAACTTACATTCCAACGACATTTGGAAATATGTCAAACGTACGTGACAGTGTCCAGTAGGCTGATATATACGGGCGAAAGTTCATAATTTGAGCCCGAATTGCTAAAGTGATCCGAAACTGAATGAGAGCAGTGAAATGCAGAGCGAATCAGGCTAGTATCTGTACTCCATATTGAACAGTCATTGCCAAAGAAGCACCGCCCATCCCGGCTGTGAGCAATCTCCAGCAGCTCAGCCATTTGCTAAACTCGGCGCTTGTCAAGGTTTTCTCAATTTTGATTGGGCAATACTAACCCACGACCAATTTCCCAACCACCAGTTTTGCAGGTGGCTGCTGTTGATAGTAGCACAAGCACAGACTACTAACTAAATGTTGGGAAATGTTGGGGAAGTCTGTTCGCATCCCTTATTCACACTGCTGCATTGTAAGCCTGGCTTGCTGAATATTGACCTCACAAAGCCTTTTAGAAAAAAAAAACACAGCCAGTTGTATATTTTTCACCACACACAAGAAAAGATCATTTATTTTTGTTAGAGCAAAATGGTCAAATGGTCATTGCAGCATGAAGGCTTGCCTGTGTGAGTCTGCAAAGGACCTATTTTCTGTCACTGTGGCACAGCAAACTCTAATAAGCACTGCTTTCCTCAGTAAGATGTAAACCCAAGGGTCCAAGATTTGATTCCAGGATGCCATACGTAAGCCCAGAAGAATGAAACCATCTTTCTCTTGGGTTGAGGTTCTTTGTTTGAACTGCATCACAAGAATATGGATCTATTTGGAAAGATACACAGAATCAGTCATACTATTACATTATCATTAACAATATTCTTAAAAACACCGGACCAATGTGTAATGGTTGTGGAAACAAATGATACAATCTAAAAGAGTACTACTTACAAGAAAGGGGCTCCAACATACACAGGAAACCACTGTGATTACTGCCAGTTGCACCATCATCTCCACATTCAACGAACGAGAAAAGGTGGAAGATGTGGATGATGCACGACGAGTGCAGCGAGCTGCTGATTTTGTATTTACATTGTGGGACTTCTTCCTGGCTTGCAGCAATGCCAGACCACTCAGGATGTTGCAGAGTAGGGAAAAAGTAAGCGCGGTAAGACCCAAACATGAGAAGGCCAGAGCCAAATTGGTGTCGGCTGTAGACCTCGGACCATGGATAGGTAAGAAACACCATGTACCAGGAAACTGGGTAGTATAGGTGCCCACCTCAAATAAAGGTAGAATTGCCAGCACAAATGCAAGAGAGGACAGCAATAACACAACTCGCCACACATGACCCAATGTGACCATAGCAGCGTGGAAAAAGGGCCGGGTGATGGCCACACAGCGCTCTACTGCCATGGCAAAACCCAACAGTAAAGGGCATAAGCCAAAAAAGACCATGCTGGCCCCAAATATCTGGCAGAATACTTTGGTGGGCTTCACGGCCTTCATTTGATTAATCTGATCCGTGTGCAGATACAAAGCAAATGCGCCCGGGATAACATGACCTGCAAGATCAGCCAGAAGCAAAGCTACTGTAAGAAGCAGAAATGGGGATTTGGATGGGCGGCGGAATCGGACACGGGACTTAGCCAGGATGCCCAGAGCTGTGAGGTTGGAGATGGCGCCAAATGTCATAGTGAAGCAGGACACCCCCAAACTTGACGATTTCATAGGTAGCAAGGTGCTGCTGTTCAGCCAGGGACGCGGCTGCTCAGAGGAGTTCATCTTCAGGTTCTGCAGAAGGATGGATGGTGTAGAGGTAGAAAATGTAGTCATAGACGCTGTTCTCATCTTCAGTATTACCTATGGAGAAATTGCAGGCAAAGTATAAATGCTTCTAATAATTCAAACAAAGGCAGTGAGTGATAGTTTCAGGCAAGGTTTTTATATAATCTTTTCTGCTTTTAAAATGTGTCTCGAGTTATTCATAGACAGGAGAGGTCTTAAATGCAAAGTTGTGTACGAGTGAATGCTACATGCTTCTCTGAGCTACTCAAATAAATGTGGTCTGCCAGTGACACTAAAGATTTCGACCATAATAAGAAGAGAAGCTACTGCAAAGGAAATAATAAAGAGGAATGGATGAAACACAGCCTGAGCTTTTTTTCTGTGCAAGCACATGCAGGTTGAAGTGTTTGCTTATACATTGATGGATTATCACAAATTCTAACAAATTCAATGCACAACAGAAGATACAGAAAAAAAACCATCAATATAAGGGATTGAGTTTATGGCAATGCGTCATATTTGTAGGATATTTTTAGAATTTTGCAGGGTGATTACTTCTTCATTACTGTTGGTTGACAGTCACAGACGGTGGACAGATTTGTAACGAGACACACGACATAGGCCTCAAATACAGAACAAACTATGCCAATTTCCCTGAGGAGAAAATGATCAACATTTACTAAACTTTCCTGTCATTTATGGTGTGGAAATATAGGGAACTTATGTTATTTCTGCTGATTTTATGTGTGTAGTTTAATTTATCATCTGCTGTTTCACAAAAAGTTTAACACATGTGTTTCCACTGCTCAAATTGCTCACCTGCTATAATCGTACCTGGCTAATTGTTATCTTTGCCACTCTTCCACAGCCAGTTGCTTAGTTGGTTCCTTAACTCATTATTCCCAGTTTACATTTAATTTCGGCTGAACTGTCATAATGTCATCAGACTGCATCAGATTGCCTAGGCTGGGAATAGAGGGTTTGGGTTTCAAATTTGGAATATGCTACACAATAACACAGAATCACACCCACATTATTAGAGCTATTCACCAATTACAATGCTAAAGAGAAACTAGAGGCGTGGATTATTTTAAACTGCAATCCTTGTTGAAAAGTCTTGTTTTTGTTTTGCCATCATTTTGATCTCATTCAACTTTAACCTGCAGAATGTTCCAATATGCATTAGCGATTTTCATCCTGATACATCAGGCATCAGACACTTAGCTTGATATTTGTAACCGGTTAATTGATTCTCACTCTCCAGACATAGCCTTTTCACAGAGGCACAGCAAAAGAATAGATAGAAATTCTTCTATCTTTCGCAAACACAGCACAGAGAACAGAATCCGTAATCTGCTGTTTACATAAACCTCAACATCATTTATTAAGTTTCCAGACCTTCAAAGGTTCTTGCATTCCTTTTTGTTATTTCTGGTATTGGGGTTTGGCAGTGAGTATAACAAAACAAAGCTGTCGTGTTGAACATGATATTATTCAAATGGATATTGTATCTTTTCTTCAACATAAAGACAGAATATTTTGTTATTCTTCTTTTACTGTGCTCTTTAAACAAGACAAAACATGTCTTAACATCCAAGCTATAATAAAGGAAATCACAGGACAATGGGGCAGTGCCCTTTATGCATTATCCATCTCTCAAATATGTAAATACTACTCACAGTAAAAGTGGATTAACTTTAAATCAGGGAGAAATCCTGGATTTCCTAAACATTCACCGTCCTTGAGAGTAATTTGCACCTGAGAAGAATATATGTATGTCATCTATGAGGTAAATCACCAAGAAATGGTTATGAATTATAAATCAAACTTACCTTCAAATGACTCCAACTGAACACTGGATGAGAGACGACAAACGTATTTCTCTTGTCCACAGAACTACATAATTTACTATGTTCCGTAATCACTGTTGTTCACAATCATTTGCTCTCGTTCTCCTCCCTTTCTTTCCCCTGCCTCTATGATAGATTCCCTTTCTCTCTGGTCCGACTTTCTCCCTCTCCAGAGACGTGGCTGCTATTTTATCTCCATATACCGGATCTGCATTTTCCATCCTCTTTCCCTCCCTGGATGTAGTCCTTGCATCTATTCATCTTCTCTGCTGATCGTTTGAACCAGGGGGGATCTCAGTCATTACTTTTGGTTGTATTGATTCAGTGCAAGCTGAATAATTCAACAGTTACAAAAGTCAGCTATTACGAACATTTTCTTATTTACTTTCTCAAATTCGCAATGACAAATGTATTTCCCTCAAAGCAGAAAGAAATTTGAGTCTGTTACTCAATGATGATTATCACCCAGGGACTGTCACATAAACAGAGAGTAGGCACAACAAAGGACATCAAAAGAGTTCGAAAGATCATGATGATGATTAGGTGCCTAAAGGGTTTCTGGTATACTTGTGCATCAGTACCAAGGTTTGTGATGTTTAAAGAGGGATTAATCTGTTTTATATACATTGAAACTAACAGCAAAATACTTCTTTCAGGAGTATACTTAAGGTTTGCGCATTAATATTCAAGTATCAATTTGGAGATTTCAGACTTGTTGTTGTTGCTGTTGAGAACATCCTGTCTGTATTCCACACAAACAGGAAGGAAGAGGAGATCATCTTCCATTTCCTCTTTATGTGCAAGTCAAGTCAAATGCAGTTGGCAAACGTATAGTGTCAGAAGATATGAATAAAGGATGGCTCTTATTTTGTTGATATCTTGTTACTATTTGTAATCTTGCATAAAAAAAACTTGAAAGAAATCCTTTATTTGTTCACAAAATCTTTATTGTATATTTTACATCAACTGATTCAAGGCCAGTCATGCCTATATACGTTTGTTTGCATTGCATTTTTTTGACCTATCAGAACTTGCTGCTAAAACCAGTGCTTAAAACGAAAATGACATTGTAAAACACAAAAATACAAAAGTTATCTCTGAACCTTCAGGTTTTGGAACTAAGTAAATAAAAATGTTGACATTTAACATGTAAAAGCACGCTAAATGGAGCATAAAATACGGTAACTTACTATAAATACTAAATTTGGTAGCAATATATACACAAAAAATACATAAAAATTCTAATATTCGTCCTTCTTTGTGGTGGTCATATTTAGATAATAAGTTCCACAGTAAAAAGTGCTTGTCTTAGAAATATCTTTTAGATTGTCTTTGCATGTTGCATAAAGTACCATACATATATTCCTGATAAAACAGGTGTTGATCAAAATATCTATCGATAATGTGTTGTAAATTCTTTAGCAGTGATAACATTTTTAAATAACTTTTAGATTATTTTTCTCAAACAATTTTCAACAATTCTCTCTTAAAAGTGCCGTTTGAAAAAAAACCATCCAGTTTCTTTAATTCTATGACTGTCGAATGTAATTTCTTATTTCTTGATTTGTAATAAATAAATTAGTCAACGTTTCCTTTTTTAATAGCTTAAAATGCAATACCCACTCACAAAAACAAACAAAAAGAAAAAAAAGTCATGAAAATGTAAAGAAGCATTTACATCATTTTGCAATGAAGCTGGTGCATTGACTACACGTTTCACGGCAAAAGTAAGCTATTCATCTAAGATGGCCTTCTTCTTGAAATAAATCAGACTTGTTAACTCCTCAGATGCGAGACTCCCCCGTGTCCTGGGTGGTCTTGGATGCCTGAGTAACGGGAAAAAGACATGCCGATGAGTCACAACAGACATTTCAGTCTATATTCTTTCTTTATCAGGACAGCTCTGTTCTGACACCCTTCATGTTACCTTAAATACCATGTCATCTTCAAACCATGGGAAAATACTATGTGTTTTCCTTTAGGAAGCTTTCCAAGTAACCTTCCGATAACTAAATTAAGTATCCTAAGCAATCTAATTACAGAACAAATGTTGAACTATGCTGTCCAGATGCATGCAAATGTTTGACTTAATTTTACGGTTGCCTGGCGAGAAATTAAGGTTATTTATCAAATGGTACAACTATTTTCCAGAACTTCTTTCTTTTTATTAAAATAAACTTTAAGTAGAAATCAAACTGTACTATCACATACATGAACATTTCTATGTTGCATTGTGTTCAAATTACTAAGTTTGTACTGCAAAATTCTGGATACTACGTAAATGAGACACACTGAAGTAAAATATTATTAACTGCTTACACGAGCTTTGCTGGTGTGTGAGGAGTTTAAGCCAGAGTAACTCTTCTTTCCAGGTGCACAGCATATGGACAGGATCTTTCCATATTCTTCTCTCACCTAAAATTAGAATACAAATCAAGTTTTGACACCAGAAAAACCATCAGAGCCTACTTTTTCGATTTCTGAGAGGAGGAGGCTTGACAAACCTGTTTTGAAAGCAGACAGTGCATGACAAAGAGCAAAAACCCCTGAAAGCTGCTAAAGATGGTGAACAGGTATGATATGACTATTGGCGCCCCCTCAAATTGGAAACAACCAAAGATCCACATGGTGCCCAACAGCGTCAGCTGAGCCACTGCAGTGATGATGAACACCCTGCAGGAGGCAACAAAGATACACACGGTTCAAATCTGGGGCACTTTGTTCCAAATATATATGTCAAATAAATGTTACCATATTTATACACACTACCACTACACACACAGACACTCACTTTATTTTCTGCAGATTGTCTAAGTCAGGGTTTAAACTTGAGAACTTCTGCGCCAACTTCCACACAGTGATGAGAAAGAAGAAAATGTTTACCTGAAAGGCAACAAATAACAACGTTAATTTTTTAGAAGAAGCCCTTTGACAATTTTAAGGACATCTTTCAACTCAATAATTCTACTTACAACAATGATGACGCAGGCAGGACCAAAGAAACTCCAAATGAGTTCCAGGTTTAACCAACAGCTGCAATTAGTAATGAGAGTTTATTTAGCAGAGGTGTCAACATAACCTGGTATTCGGGAATAAATAAAAAATCAAACAAGTGGAGGGAACTTACTGTCTCTTGGTACCATATCCCTTGGCATTAGCTAAGGCAGAGACAGCGACAATAACGGCTGGGACTCCATAACCCCCTGCCATCATGTAGAGGGTTTTAAAGCTGGTGTTGAAAACCAGGACCACCATTCTGAAGAGTTGTATGCCCTCCAGACACATCCAGCAGAATGCTGCCAGGAAGAAGAAATGCAGCAGCCCTGCTACCACTGCACAGCCAACCTGATGCAGAAGGAGATGAGGATCATGATGACAGGAACGAAAAAAGGACATATAGGATGCTGAGAAATGGGGAGAAAAAAAGTGCAGAAACTTCTTGGCGATCAGTATCCACATAAATCCTTCAATAGCTGTGCTGTTATGTGCATATCACTCTGCTGTTTTCGAAGGTATCAGAAATGTTACTGCACCCACCTTGACAGTACAAGCTGTTATTTTGTTTGTATTTACCCGGTTCTCAGTACGAGAGATGCCTGCCAGGAAGATGATGTTGGCAATAAAGAGGCTGATGCAGAGGTGCAGGTGGATGGTGGTTCTTGGGCTTTTGATGGAGTGGATCAGTGAAAAGGTCAGGATGCAGATAAACAGGCAAATAAGTGAAAGGGACAGACCCACCCAGGTGATCAGCTGCAACTCAAACGTGTCCTGTTGGGAGAGACGGAGAAGACATTACAGTACACAGACATGGATTGATGTTTCATTTGTAGACTCTGAATAATAGGCATCATGATTTGCTTTGTAATATGAGAGTGCTAACCTCTATTTCATGGAGTGCCATGAGCACAGCAAAGCTGCTCAGATGGTTGCAGGAGCACACGGTGTAATTAGGGTTGGACGTCAGCACACTGCAGCCACGAGCAGACCATGACCCTCCTTCTTTTGAAGAATCCCAGAACACACAGGTGTGGCTCAATTCATTTGACTGTGAATCAAAGTAGATTAATGACTGTTGTAGAAACAATATTTTCATGCAAGGATTAATCATCATCCTTATTGGCGAACTAGTTTCTACCTGTTTGAGATGATCGAAAGTCAATATGACAGGCTCTTTGAGGTGGCTTGTGTTTCTGTTACTGACAGTGACAGTCACGACTTTGGAGTTGATCTTATAGCTTTGTTCCTCTTGACGTTTCATTCCGCTAAAGAAACCATCTGCAGAGTCTTCCAGGTTTGCATAGCTCAGATGTGACACTGTTGTAAAGCCTTTCAGAAGCATAAAAGGATCAAACTGGATTAGGTGGTTATTCGTCACATTACATAAGTTATCTACAACTTGGTGGTTACATTTCTGTTAATCATATGCATGATGATTACCAGGGTAATAGGAGGGCTCTCCAGCAGCTGTTTTCAATGATATATTCAGATGAGCTCCCTTGGATGAGAAAGTCTTGGTTCCCTGGGGAAAGTCATCCCCCTTTTTTACCAGCAGCTTCAAATCTGGATCCAGATGGATTATAACATTGTTTATGAACATGCATTGCAACTGTCTGTTGAGCACACAATAAATCTACCAGCTATTGAAATACACGGCATCAGAAAATATGTCAACCTAATGGAGTTTTCTTTGTACCTGCGTGAGTGGAGGTTCTTGCTGTCCAAGGGGCCTTAATGAAAGGTCCTATGAACCTCAGAGTTTCCTCCACCATGGTCAAAAAGATGGAGACTTTCCTGTTATCTTTGAAGGCTCCACCGGACAAAAGGTTGTCGATCACAGACAACAGTTGCTGCAGCCACAGGAGAGGAGGGGTAGAGGGAGCAACATTAGTGTGTGTGTGCGCGGGGAGAAACAGGAGACAGAGTCGGGTCGAGCCAGACTTTCAGGCTGCACACTAACTCAGATCAACATAAACAGTCTACACCTAGCACAGACATCTGAACACCATGTGACAGGGCTTCAAAGGGTGCAGAACTTCCTGTTTCCGTTGTTTCTGCAGAACGAAATACTTTTTTTGCATTGTCAAATTGCATTTCAATTTTTAAATGCTCAGAAATATACCTTGAGTATTTCCTCTCCATCCAGTTCTTTTGGATTTTCACTCACTGTAAGCTCCAGACAGCTTTCTTTCAACTGCTTCACGAGATCATGTGCAACATGAAATTCCTGTGAAAGCAATTTTGGCAGAATTAAACAATAGTATCAGGAAATAGACCTTACAAATACAAGTGGAACTGTGATAAAAACAGATGTTACCTCTGTCAGACTGATCTTATCGTTGAATACATCACAGTTTAACTCTGAGGAAACAGGAAGTTTTGCATCATGAAATGCATTTGCTGATGACAAACACCAGTTATGTGATGGATGTTGGAATAAATGAGAGCTGCTGTGTTCTTACCAGTACAGCGAGACCCTTTGTGGCCATAGTTAGTGAACCCTGCATGGCATGTACAGTAATGCCCGCTGGCTCCATGGTAGCAGGTTCCATATCCGCAGATTGTCGTGCCAATCATACATATGTCTAAAATGGAGACAAACCAGGGAAAGGAACATTTTTGCACTTTGTTTTAGTCAATTCTAATGGAACATTAATATCCTGGTCCACCTGAACGTCCATGTCAAAAACAATAAAAAAAAACAATAAACAAAATCAATAATTGAACATTACTTTAAATGTTGGTTCCATGTTTGTGGGACAATGAGACTCATTACTGGATTTTAAAATGATATGTTTGCAGTATGTCACAGCTCTTACCTTCACATTGCTCCTGGTGACCAGATTTCAGTTTAAAGCCAGCATTGCAGACACAGTTAAAACTGCCTTGTGTGTTGATGCATGTTGCATTCTGACCACAAACATTTTCCTCTTGACATTCATCCATATCTATGTGTGCAGGAACGAGACAAGAAAAGATGTGAGATCACCAATGTTTTTTCACCTCAAACACATAAGAGAACAGTTATATATATAACACACAGTATTATCTTTATGTGAGGGTAGCTTACTGATACTCATCTTACCTCTACATGTAATGTTGTCACCGTTACGAAAACTTTCCACTCCAGTAGTGGATTTGAATCCAGCCTCACAAATGCAGGAATATTGTGGGATTGTGTTAAAACATGAGGCATTAGGTCCACAGAGGCCTCCGTCTTCCAAACACTCATTGAAATCTTAAAGTAAAAATCGTGCATACAGGAATTTTTTTTAGGTACATGACTGCATCAGTAAAACTTCGGTTACATTTGAAAGTGAGTGTCTGTTGTCCTCGATTGAACCTACATGATTACTTACCTTCACATTTGACAGATGTTGCTGCGGAGAAATTTGCAGCTCCTGATGTGGATCTGTAACCATCCTCACAACTGCAGTAGAAGCTGCCAAACGTGTTGTGACAGACTGCATCATTTCCACATAGCCCTTCAGAATTGTCCTCATCAAACTCACATTCATCGATATCTTAATTAAGGAAACATGAATTGATAAGAGGATTGATGCAATCAAGATACGTTTTATCCTAAGAAAAAAGTGTAGGTGGTCATACATATAAAATGCATTTCTTATACATAATATTATAAATCATTTACTATTATACATAGTGAGTTATGTGTTCAAAGAAGTTTGTTTTTTATACCAACACATTTTCTTCTGGACAAATTAAATCCGTCAGGGCATTCCGTTTCTGACAGGACGATGACGATGGAGAGGTTCAGAGCTGAAATGAGAATAGGTGACTGTCAGTGTACAAGTTCACACCCAACTGAGCATGTATGCAACATCTGCTACTCAACGAACATTTCTCAATATTTCCGTATATATGGTGACACCAATGACCACTTTGACCCAGAAATGTTGTCACTTTTAAAGCAGCACTGCAAAAAAGGTGTATTCCCTAATTTATACTCTCATTTCCTCAGATTGCTCAAAAACTTTGTAACCTAAAATTCAACACGTGGGTGTCAGGAGAACTCAGCTTCCTTTGAGGAAAGTCTTGTGGTTGCTATGCGATGAGCTCATAGTGTAAAAATATCACTTATAAGAAGAAGAACAACAACAGAGTTCCTTTGTGCCGTGGGGCCCAGATAATTTAAGTTGTTGAAGAAAAGCGTCACACGTCTTTCCTTTTCTCATTATTCATTCGGGCTCTTTCACACACTCAGGCTTCAGGCTCTGACTGCTAGAGAGGCTCCAATAAGTAGCCTACTGGGAGAGTTTGAGTTTCTCACTTTTACAATTTCTTCAGGGAGAATTGCTGGCAGATTGTGTCTTGGTGGAAAGTTCTCAAACAAAGTAATAAAACATTGAACTGAAAGTTGAAATACAAGTGTGTCTGTTGTTTCAGTTATTTCCTGATTTGTCTATGTTCTCATGTGACTGTATTTTTTATTTGCCTTTAAAGCTCTTCAACACCAATTTGTAAACGCTTTATGAACAAATGTGTTGCAGTGAGTGAAGCAAGCAGGACCCAAATGCAGATAACGCTGAAAATGCCTTTATTTCAAGGATAATATAGACAAATGGAACACTCCCCGGGGAACGTCACCAACAAAAGACGAACCAACACTGAACACAGGAAGAGACCAGACTAAATACAGGGAGGGGTAATCACAAGACGAGAAACAGCCGGGCAGGGGAGGATAAACACAAGGGTGACAGGTGAACACAAACAACTAGACACAGGGACACTAACGACAGGGGGAAACACAGGAAGAAGGACCAGACAATATACAAGGAGGAAAACACCCATAACCAGACATACAAAACTACAACCGTGACATAACATGAGAATCCTGACAAAATGCAGCAATTGTTAACATAAATAACTATTTAATTACAGCATAAAGTGTGTTGAATAGTATAAGTTTCATATGAAATCCGTTTTTTGTCTGAAATGTTATCTTAGATTTCAATAGAAAGCATAGACACTCATTGTAAAACGTTAGTTCGGAGCACAGAATATTTTAAAACTCTCTCAGCAGATGATTTTCCATCCAAACATTGTGCAAATGGATGACAGATCTGTGACTCACCCAGTATCAGGAGGTTCCACCGGCCCACCATGGTGAAAAGGGAAACACTGTCCAGATCTCTATAAGAAAAGTTCAGATATCCAAAACTGGAAACTTCTACATGTAGATCCAACAGCTCTTTTTCCTCTCTTGTCGTCTCCTACTCTTCACTTCTCAATACTCCTTTCGTTTCTGTGACTGACAAAATGTGAAGTGAAATCCAC
Organism: Pseudochaenichthys georgianus; assembly: GCF_902827115.2. Classification (NCBI taxonomy): domain Eukaryota; kingdom Metazoa; phylum Chordata; class Actinopteri; order Perciformes; family Channichthyidae; genus Pseudochaenichthys; species Pseudochaenichthys georgianus. Next base: position 19,661,992 of record NC_047510.2, read on the forward strand.
CAGTCCCTTTAATGGACAAGGAAAAAAACTATACTGGATGATACCAACAAAAATCAAACAGCTGGAATCACTAGTCTCTCATCTTATACATGACCTCTCCTTTTTCACTCTCCATGACATCTGCCTTCTCTAATGGGGTAACATGCTGAGTTGACTACTTTTTCTGGGGAGGTTTTTTTCTCTCTCTCTCTCTCTCTTGCTCTCTCTCTCTCTCTCTCTCTCTCTCTCTCTCTCACTGAATCATGCCTCTCACACAGAGAGGTTTGAAGGGGAGTACAGCAACTACAGTTCATAAAAAGTAACTCCTATGTTGGTTGGGTGATAGTGAGAGGAAACAGCTGCTATGGTTTTTTGCAAAGTTAATTTCTATCTCTCTTCTCATGTCTTTGTTCCTCTACCTGTATATTTCCTGTCTTTCGGACTGTGGGACAGACAAGGGTCAAGGGGAGTTTATGCCACTGGTCATTGTCCTGCTGGTGGGTACACCCTCCCATAAGCAGAGATTCACTATGGCATTGACATGTATATAGCTTTTGCCTCTGAGTGCATCTGTTTGAGACAATGGTAACAATGTCCATTTGGGAAAAGAGAACAAAGGACACTTACTTCTGTTATAAGTCTCCACTCCCTTAAGGCAGCCCTAGAGCACTCAATTATTAATAATTGAAGAAATAAAATATAAGCAACAGTTTAATTTTTACTGAAGAACAACAACAAACAGTGCAAGCTACAAACCTAACTTTTCTTGAGTTTCGAAAAAATGAATGAAGAGGAAATGGAACATAATGTTCCTTCCTTCATCACATGACTGCGAGGTGTATCCCCTGCTAAAAGTAACTTTACTTTTTCAGTCTTTCATGGGTTGTATTGGCTCAGGGATAACAAATCTGAAGGAAATCCCAACATTCTGAAGCGTTTAAAAGAGCCACATAATAAAACAAAATCAATTGTTACACTTTCAGCAACTTTCTGATTTCCAGCTTCGGGGGAAGGTCATTTTCAGGTTTTAATACACTGTCCCAAAGTTCACTGCCTTTTTTTACACTCCTAAACAATTGGGTGGACTTTGGGCTTTGTGTGCTTGGAAAATGGAGGTGACAGGCCTTAGGGGACGGTGCAGTTTGTTACTTAGATGCTCACTGACAGGCCTTGACTGTACTGACATCAGCATGACCTATAAGAAGAACTGCCTGCAAATAGGCTTGTAATTTACATATTCAAAGTGAATCTATTTTTTACGAGAAATGTGTTCCAGTTCTGAAATATTTCATCTTGATAAGTTATTTCAAAAAATATAAAACAATGACAACGGTATGTTATAGTTTTGAATAAGTAATGTAGCTTTCAGTCCTATAGCTGTGTAGTGGTGCTAGCTCATGTATACATTGGTGGATGAGTGGAGTTAAAACTAAATGAATCAAAGAGTGAATCAAAAAGCAAACTGTGAAGAGAGGAAATTGGAACTGGCTGAATAAAAACATGAAACACGGTAAAACACAAAATCACTATCACCAACCACCATTTTTATAAAGTTAATATTTATTCTGAGCACAAAGTACAAAAGGTGGAACTAGAGCTAACACACCAGATAGGGTCTTTTCCCTGTAGCATTCTCACTTACGGCACATGATGAACTATGAAAGCTGTTCTTTGGTGACAGCTTGAGCGCACAGCACACAATGTGCAGTCGTGATGGGAATGGTAATAAATCATCCAGGATTGGGGTACTAGGGCTGTCCCGAATACCATTTTTCGGGCTCCGGATATTCGGTAGTAATCAGCAGCGAATATTCGAATATTCGGTGCGGAGAGATTTGTATTTTTTTTTAATACATTTTTTTTTCACATTTTTTTTTTTTCCCCAAAAGGTTTCATAACACGCTCCGAATCCGAGACACCTGACAACACGCTGTTAAGCAGAAGCGCAGATAGAGCATACTATTACGATTTATATGTATTTATTGTATCAGTACTCGCAAACATTAAAACTAAATGTGTCCTCTGCATTTAACCCAGCGCAGCACCCGGGGACCAAATCTGGTTCCACATTCCGTCTATAACATTTTACAACCTGAACAGTCAAACAAAGATACAAAACACATATTTCAGCTGCCAGCTTCATGTTGCTGGCATTGTCGTGGACAACGGCTACTCGCTTATAATTCGGAATGGCAAAGGCGTCCGCCACTTCTCCAAGCTGTTCTGCAATATTTACTCCCGTATGGTTTACTTCCATTACTTTGGTTTCCAAAACAAAGTTACAGAGTTTCCACTCGCGAGTTATGAAATGACAGGTGACAGCCATATACGCCTCCATACGCACCGAGGTGGTCCAAATGTCCGTTGTAAAACTTACGGCAGTTGAGTTTTCAATCTGAGTTACAAGACATGGCATCTAAAATACTGGAGCGTTTGGGGACAGTGCCGGGCTCCATCTTCTTCATTAATTTTCTGAAGCCTTCGCCTTCGACTATGTAAATGGGTCTCATATCCATAGCGATGAAATGTACTATGGCATCTGTTATCTCTATCTTTCTTTTCTCCGTTATCGTTTTTTTTAACTGTAGGGTCTGCTGTATTGTTGAGGATGTTGATGGCTGGGATGCGTGGGGATGCACCTATGGCCACAATGTATTATTAGGCTGAGCTACTCAACTTTATGCCAATAATTGCCGTAGCCCCAGATGTTCCCACATTACTCCTATTATTTTCACTATGCTGAAAAACTAATATAAAAAAATAATTCGGTTGCTTGCTTGCAACTATTTTCCAAGCAAAGTAAGTGCACGTTTTTATCATGTTTAACGTTACTGTTTAAACGGCGGATAAAGCAGCTTCATCATGGCAACTTCACAACAGCTAAGCTAAGCTAGGTTACAGCATCCAGGTGACTTTTCAGAGTTGTTGTGCCACCGTGGTAGGCCAGTTTCTTATCACATATTTGGCACACTGCCTTCTTTTTACCGTCGTCCAATTTAAAATGGTCCCACACAGCTGAAGTCTTCGGCATTTTATGGGTGAAACGAGGTGAAGCGAGGTGAAGCGTGCCATTTGCGTTCGTGACTGTGAACAGTGAACGCAATGTCAGGAGCACAGGCTGAGATTGTATATATTTCCGCATTTTAACAGTGCAATTCAAAAGTATAAATATAGTATAAGAATATGGCAATTCGCCTTTATTAATAGCATACATTTAGAAAAATATATTAATTTGTTTGAAAAATATTTTATTTTTAAAAATATTTTTTTGTTTGAAAAAAAAAAAAAAACGAATATCCGAATAATGAAATTGAAACCCGAATAGTTGGCCAACGAACGAATATTCGAATAGTCGAATATTCGGGTACAGCCCTATGGGGTACACACTTATTCTCACAGTTTACCATCAAATACACAGTTTGCAATCACATACGCAAATCAAATAAAAAGGCAAGAAAATACTGTTTATTTACAGAACAACTAGAAGTGTTCGGAAGGGGTCAAAAAAGAAATGGACTGTAGTCAAGGCAACATATTGAAGCACGCTCAACAATAAAAAGGCCTGTTTTAACTTAACAGCAATGGATGCCACTGGCTCACATATTGGATCTGCATTATTGTCTGTCTCTGATGATGTGAATAATCTTTGGCGGAGGATGTTGGGATCCCTGCCCAATCTAAGCTGTGCTGAGCTTGATGAATCCTTGCCAGGCATGATGAGTTCTGAGCCCAGTATCACCTCTGTACATACTCTGGACTCAAATTATGTTTCATTTGAGTTGGCGGGTTGAACCATGGTGTCTTGTTCCAGTTTACTTCTTGTTGACAGAGTGATTTCCAGCCATATGATCATGGCAGCCATCCAGGGCTTATCCTGTTATCTCACAACCTTTTTCCTGTCCATATCAAGATAGTGTACATATAGAGTGTTGGATGTTTTGTGTTGGCTGTGTTTGTTTTCTTTTTGTTTACTTCTGAATTCTCAAACAATGAGGAAGGACCTCAATGTGGCCCAGCTGTCTCAACAACTTTCTGACAAACCCTGAACAAAAAGGTCAGAGTGGAGACTGACTAGTCTGGTAGAACCCCTCTGTCTTACAGACCACTGAGACTTAGTCATTTCAAAGTGTTCACATGTTTGAGGTGCATTTATATTGCCAAAGAAGCTACGCTGATGATGTCATCCTTGTGGCTGCAGCAGTGTACACTAATGGTGTCCTGACTCTTTCCACATGCAAATATACTTTGCCAGTTATAATGACTTTAATAATGGTGATTATATTTTAAACTTACTTCCTCTACCTTGAAAAATATACCTTAAAAGCTCTTTATATTGTTTTGGATACGGTTGGACTGGATCCTGTTGCTCTACTGCACCATATGTGAAACATTGACGATACAGTAGGTGGCTGGTGGTTAAGCAAAATGCTAGCCTTTTAACTTATCAACCACACTAGGGAGTGGCTGGCAGAGCTGTTATATCCTACCAGACCATCGGCAAGTTCCTATTAGTATATGGAAGCTGTCACAATTCTCATGTTATGTCACGTTTGTAGTTTTGTATGTTTGGGTGTTTGCTGTCATGTTTTCCTCCTGGGTTATTGTCTGGTCCTTTTCCCTGTGTTTTTCCTCCCGTCGTTAGTTTCCCTGGTGTGTCTAGTTGTCTGATTGTGTTCACCTGTTGTCCTTGTGTTTCTCCTCCCCTGCCCGGCTGTTTCTCGTCTCGTGATTACCCCTCCCTGTATTTAGTCTTATCTCTTCCTGTGTTCAGTGTTGGTTCGTCTTTTGTTGGTGACTGAGTTCACCGGTGAGTGTTCTGTTTTGTCTATGTTAGTTTCATTTAGTGATGGCGAGATGAAGCCTTATGAAGCTTTGAAGCTTTGAAGCTTTCCAGCCAATTGGTTCGCAAAAGGGTTCATCTCATGAGGCTTCATCATGGACTTCATTTGAACACAAGCCCCCCCTGTTGGTCAAAGTGTGTAAAACAGGCAGGTTGGACTTCTCAACAGTGTGCTCTATCTCATACCGAGTTCCCAATGAGTAAAGCCTTAGAATAACTCTAAACAACGAACATAAAATCATATTTTCATGTTAACAATATTGTATTTATTCCAGTTTAATGATTGTGATTGAAAAGCCTAAGGAGGCTGGTAAACATTGCAAAGAGGGATTTGAATTCCTTAATAATATTCATAAACTTAACCATGTTGTAGCCTGAGAAAGGCTAAACCATATCAAAGAATACATTTATTAACTACATTATCTCATTTAGCTGTAGCTTTTATAAACAACAAAAAATAAGTATTGTTCAGTCGTTGAACCAGGGACCCTGCGGTCATGAGTCAACTGCTTTCCAGCTGAGCCACAGCACACACGATGAATCTCCTTGAAAACACTGTAAGATATCTATTCCTGTATTTATTGATGTTTTTATTCCTACATTTATTTATGCTTGTATCTATTTATAGCCTACTTATGACATGTTCCGACCTCTATAAGTGAGGGTCTGAGCGCTCTTGATTCCAGTGTGTCCCCGGGCCCGCCGGCGCCGGGTACAGGACGGCTAATATGGTTCTTCTTATTATACATCCATGGGTATTATGAGCGTTGTGGTTCAACGGTTCAACCGATCTGAATCGCTTCCTGAAGCAGTCATGTGGTATCGACAGGCAGCGAGGCTTCGTTTGTCATCGATGACATCACTGGCCCAAAACGATACAAGCCTCGATACATGCTTCACAAAAAGCTTCGGGGATTACTCGACACACGCTCCGAAGCCTCGGCGCAATACGTAACATCACTAGTTTCATTATCCTTGAAATAAAGGTTTATCAGAGTTATCTGCATTTGGGTCCTGCTTCCTTCACTCAACCGTGACAGTACGAACCAACCAGAAATGGACCCAGCAGATGATCCTTTTGAGGTGGAACTACAACATTTTTCCTTTTATTTGGCTTGCTGCTATGATTGGTGGAAGGGAGTGTCCAGTGTTCTGCAGAAGGAGGCCGCTCTGGTAGAGGCGCACCGGTCGGCTATGGAGAAACCAGACTTGGTGAAATGTTTACCTGGCTGGATTTTGAACTTCCTCTGGGTGTGTGATTTCCAGCCTGCTGACTACAAACGTCTCGGTGTGTTCCGTCTGGAGTCAACCCATGCTTCTGCCCCAGTTCCTGCTCCTGTCCAGGAGTCGTATTCTGGAACTCGTCTGGCTTATGGAGGTCCACGGAGTATTAAGGCGGCTGCTAAGAGAAGGAGTCGCAAGGCCAAGCTAGCAGCCCGAGCCCCAAGAGCCATGGTTCCAGCCCCAGTCCTGGCCCCAGCAACCATGGTTCCAGCCCTGGTTCCAGCCCCAGCAGCCATGGTTCCGGCAACAGAACCGGCCGACACAGCCATGGTTCCGGCCTCCGTTCCGGCCCCAGCAGCCATGGTTCCGGCTTCAGTACCGGCCCCAGAAGCCATGTGCCCGACTCCAGTTTCGGCTACAGGGCTGGCTCCCCAGCCGACGCCAGCTCCCCGAGTCTTGTCGGCGTACCGGCCGACTCCAGCACCTCGTCTCCTGCTGGCTCCCCAGCCGACGCCAGCTCCCCGTGTCCTGTCGGCGTACCGACCGACTCAAGTCCCCTCTCGACTTCCCTCTCAAGTCCCCTCTCGACTTCCCTATCGAGTCCCCTCTCGAGTCCCCTTTCGAGTCCCCTCTCGAGTCCCCTCTCGACTTCCCTCTCGAGTCTCCTCTCAAGTCACCTCCCGAGTTCCCTCTCGAGTCTCTTCTCAAGTCCCCTCTCGAGTCCCCTCTCCAGCTCCCTCTCGAGTCCCCTCTCGAGTCTCCTCTCGAGTCATCTCTCAAGTCTCCTCTCGAGTCCCCTTTCAAGACAATTCTCAAGTCACCTCTGAAGTCACCTCTCAAGTCACCTCCCGAGTTCCCTCTCGAGTCCCCTCTCAAGTCTCTTCTCCAGTCACCTCTCGAGTCCCCTCTCAAGTCCCCTCTCGAGTCACCTCTTGAGTTCCCATTCAAGACACTTCCCAAGTCACCTCTCGAGTTCCCTATCGAGTCCCCTCTCAAGTCCCCTCTCAAGTCTCCGTTAAAGTTCCCGCTCAAGATCCCTCTCAAGTCATCTCTCAAGTCGACTCTCAAGTTTCCTCTCGAGTCTCCCCTCAAGTCCCTACTCGTGTTCCGTGGGAGGTTCCGCTGGGGGTCCTGCCAACCTTGTGTCTTGTGCTGTGGGAGGTTCCGCTGGGGGTCCTGCCAACTCTATGTCCTGTGCCGTTGGAGGCCCCGCCGACTACTCTCCTGCCGGGGGTCCTGCCAACCCTGTGTCCTGTCCCGTTGGAGGCCCCGCCGACTACTCTTCTGCCGGGGGTCCTGCCAACCCTGTGTCCTGTGCCGTTGGAGGCCCCGCCGACTACTCTTCTGCCGGGGGTCCTGCCAGCCCTATGTCCTGTTCCGTTGGAGGACCCGCTGAGAGTCCTGCCAATCCCATGTCTTGTTCCGTTGGAGGTCCCGCCGTTACCTGTCTCGCCGGGGGTCCTGCCAACTCCTGGTCCTTTTCCGTGGGGGATCCTGCCGAAGCCTGTCCCACCGGCTCTGGTTCCTGCCCGGCCTCCGAAGCTGTCCCGTCAGCGCCTTCCTGCCCGGCCTCCGGAGCTGTCCCATCAGCGCCTTCCTGCCCGGCCTCCGGAGCTGCCTGGTCTTCGCCCTCGAGCCCGGCCCTCTGAGAGCTTGGCCCTCTGAGAGCCCGGCCCTCTGAGAGCCGCGGTCTTCGCCTTCGAGCCCGGCCCCCTGAGAGCCGCGGTCTTCGCCTTTGAGCCCGGCCCCCTGAGAGCCGCGGTCTTCGCCTTCGAGCCCGGCCCCCTGAGAGCCGCGGTATTCGCCTTCGAGCCCGGCCCACTGAGAGCCGCGGTCTTCGCCTTCGAGCCCGGCCCCCTGAGAGCCGCGGTATTCGCCTTCGAGCCCGGCCCACTGAGAGCCGTGGTCTTCGGCCTCGAGCCCGGCCCCATGAGAGCCGCGGTCTTCGCCCTTGAGCCCGGCCCCCTGAGTGCCACGGTCTTCGCCCGCATGCTCGGCCCCCTGACTCTTCCTGCCGCTGCCTTCGCCCTCATGCCTCGGCCCCCTGAGTTTGCCCGCTGTGGTCTTCGCCCCTCCATGGACTCTACCTTGCCCCCGGGTCGTCCGCCCGAGACCCCCACCTTGGACTTTGCCTTGCCCCCGGGCCGTCCGCCCGAGATCCCTTCCGGGCCCTCCGCTGTGCTCCTGAGCTGTCAGCCCAAAACCCGTCCTCCAGACCCCCTCCACCCACCCTGGTGGCTCTTAGTCTTGTCTCTTCCTGTATTCAGTGTTGGTTCGTTCACCGGTGAGTGTTCTGTTTTGTCTGTTAGTTTCATTATCCTTGAAATAAAGGTTTATCAGAGTTATCTGCATTTGGGTCCTGCTTCCTTCACTCAACCGTGACAGAAGCAGACAGAGAAAGATGGCCTGAATAGTTTAATAAATACAGAAGGTCAAACTGTCTTTTTTTTCCTTTTTACTGTGAAAACTTAGTCAGTAAACCCATAAAACTGTTTTACTGTACACATTTCATTTCCCTTATTTTCCCCTTCTCGTTCCCCTTTTGTTACAGGGACCCAAAGCAGAAAGGAGGCACAGTGCTTTATATTTGCCGAAATGTAGTTTCAGAAAGCCACTGCTAAAAATGTAAGCACAGTTTTAGCATTTTAACAGAAACTACTTTGTATACAAAAGCTTTTATTAATTTATGCTATTTTCTATTTTCTTCAGTCTATGTTTTTTGATTTTGTTGTGAAACATTATACCCGTCTTTGAAGGTAAAAGTAAATGAAAGCTTATTATGAACCATACTTTATATCAGAGAAAACTCCTTGACAGTGTTCCAGAAACTCATAGTACTGTATGTTACAGTGCAAGTTATATTAACATAGTACAACACATATATGTATATATCTGCTTATTTAAGTTTAGCAACTTCCTTTTTTTCCTGCAAGTTAAGTCGGTTCATAGACATTTCTACTGAGAATTTCAATGATCTTTTATTATTAGCATTTATTTGTTAACATGATTTATTTATTAACATTATGAATAATTTATGACGTGTTTTCAGTTTACATTGGACCAAATTCAGTTTTCTGTGTTGTTTTTCTTTCCCACCAATAACCTAGAATATGCTTTTCAATGCAGTGTGCAGCTCCCTGACACTCACCCCCTGACTAAATGTCACTACACTGTATGTGTGCTAAATGTCATTTACCTTATATAGGTGAGAAAAACGACTTTAAACATTTGCATATCTTGACAACAGCCCCCCCCCCCCTCATTCATAAGTGCACCATTTTGTGTTAAAGAATCACTTGAGTTTCGTTTTGTTTTTTGTCAAAGTTTAACAATGCAAAAACACAGCAGGAAGCGTATTGTCTGACAGATATATATTACAGGTATCTTCATATACTGTATACCTGAAGACTTTTTTTGATTATTAGAAATAATATCTTTTCATTTTGTATTTCTACAGAATCAAAATAACATTAAACCCTGAGATTAAGTGTTGGAGTAGTGTTAGCTAATAAGCAAATATATTAAAACCATTTTCAAGAGATATCAATCTCTGCACCTTTGCTTTCTAAAGAAAACACTTAAAGTTGTTAAATGTGCTGTTTTGCAATGTGCTGTTAAGAATCTGCTCAGATTAGGTTTACATTTGTGCAAAAAGAAAGACTGTGTGTGGACTGCATCTACTTACTATGAAGGTTTTGCCAAAATGAAATAGCACATCCCAGTGGAGAAAGTGGAATACTACACCACCACCCAAAGATATCCTCCTGTGAATTGAATTGCAAAAGTTGGAAACATTGGATGTCCAGTGGGTGAATTTATCCAAATTGTTGTATTGTAATCTCCATCGTGAAGGTCCCTTCTACACAACATTGCTTTTCAACATTCACAATATGTGCTATGGATGCAATGCTTTTAAACTATCAAGGGCCCGTTTGTTTACCTTCCATTTTTTAAATTAGTAAACACATTCTACTTGGTGGTGCAGATTAGGGCTGAGGAACTCTCAGTAGAGGCCGTAATGTATGATACCTTCAGTGTGGAGAATTATTCTTATCAGGCGAAATGTGGAACAACAATTTACCTCCTGTTATTGGGTTGGAAATTAAGGCAAAGCACTAACTCAGCAAATTCAGCAATTTTAAGGAAAACTCTTAAAGATGCTGACTTGAACGTTTTTTAACACGATGCTGGTTTACATGTACATTAACAAAGCCAGAGGGCTGCTCCAGGGCAAATGATCAAACTATGTTTAATATTAACAGAAAAATACTTGCATTACAGTATACCTTCTCTAACATCCAAAGTCTAAAACTGACTGTTTAAGAGTGTACAGTTGTAATCATATTAAACTGGATTAAAGATGGTATGCACTGTAATTCTCACAAAGTACATGGTACAGTTTATTCTGTTATTGTTGCTATCAACACACTGTTAAGCACCACCACTGCATGTTCTATTGCAACTAGAAAACATGCAGGCTCCATTGTAGTTTGTAGAAAATACTTAATCAGTCACATGTTAAATAACTAAGAAATCAGTTTCAGAAGAGTTGCATCCCAAGAAGGGCTCATTTTCCTTTCAATCTCGAAGAGGTTGGGGTTCTACTTCCACCGATGCGATTTCAGGTTGTATGTGTGGTTCTCTTAATAATACTTTTGAGCCTAGCAGGAAAACATGCGCGCAAATACAGTAAGATTCAATTAAAGAGTTTGTTTCCTGTACCAAATCGTGTTCAAGCTCCAATCGCCGCTCTATGGGGGTTATTCCCTATGGTTATTCCCTATCTTTATAAGTGCAGTACATGCTATGTTATAAAGCCGTGGAGGGCGGGAGTTTATAAACCAAAGAGTAACCTCACTTACGGCCCGGGACGCTGTATTAAGTAAAGCGAACACACCCGCAAGGACACCTGGCCTCCTATTGGTTGAGGGATTTTGACAGGATTGTTGCACAAAAGTTTCGAGCGCGCACAGAATCAATCTGAGAGCAGAACAAATCTGTAAGCAGCAATATATCTGAGTGCAAGCGTACAGTTTGAGCACAAGCAGAGCAAATCTAAGTGCAAGCAGGCACTATTTGAGTGCGAGGACAGGGTTTGAGGGAAATAAATACATAAAGTATGCTCTCAAATTTAAATACCACGCTCTTGAATAAAGATAGGGAATAACCCCCATACCGCTCCCCTTTTAAGGTATAGGCTACGCGCAGCGTACGCGCTGTTGCAGGAGAACAACTGTAAAAAAAAGCTCTTGTAGAAGAAACAAGCCTATCTATAATAACCAGTCTACGATTATAACCAAGGCCTTCACACCGACATGTGAGGCAGTGTGCCTTGGCAGGAAAAAATGGTTGCATGCCATGTGCTGATTTGATGTGCCTCCCAGCCAGTGAAGTGACACAAATCAACAGGTATACGCAACAGGTAGCCTGCATGCTGAAACTAGCTAAAATCCTCTTGCATCCATATTTGTAACTTCCACGATCTTCGGCTTTCTGCTGATTTTAATAATCTTTGTCAAAGTCGTGACAAAGATTCCCAACTCCTCTTTGACCCCCACACTTTAGGAGCGCAGAGGGAACCAGAGGCCTGAGTGGATTGTTATATGTGTCGCATGGAAAACGAAGGAGCCATGGCAGACTGTGCAGGAGTTCGCGATGCCCATGGACATGGCTGAACGAAGACAAGTGAGTACAACAACCTTAATGATAGTTTGGTTATTAAACAACCACTGCCTTATAACAGCGTTGTGTTATGTGTCATAGCAGGCCCTCTTGCAGCGGGCTGGAGCTGTTATTGTTTATTGACTTGGTCTGTACATCTTCTGTCTGCATCAGTGACACTTTTTTATGATGAGGATATTTATCATTTGGCTTTTTGTTAAGGCCTCTTGCACCCGTTTTATTGTTGGTAATTTGTGTTATTCTACACTGAGGAAGGTCGTTGTGTATTTATGATTAATCATCAGTTGTATTCACAGGCTGCAAAGTAAAATGGAATATTATGTTGTTTATTCAGTGTTGTACATGTTTATACACTTCACTGTGTAGCATTTCTTTAGCATACCGTACATCGTCATCATCATTTTACTTTATTTACACACTTATCTCTTTTCAAAATGTAACACAGTAATGTTTACTCTTTTTACTATTTTAACTGACCCTATTTGTTATTTCATTTTTGTTTGCAAGTCATTTTCTTTTTTACATACCTACTTGGTTAATAGTCCTCAACAACCTATCATCTGAAAAATAGAACTTTGGTCTTTTCAACAGTCTTTTTGACGTGAGCTCATGCATGTCTAGATTGTAGCCTACATGGAAGACTGCCATTTTACTGCTAATAGAGATATGTGCAGTGGCAGATGCCCTTTTAATTCCCCACAGAGAGATTGAACTGGACTCATCTAATTTGCTCCAAGGCTCAAACCCACCCTCTCCAAAATTGATAGATGCATTTTGAATCATCTTCCAATGCAATCTGGTCTGAATAATCAGTTCAGTCAGACGCCGAATTAGAGACACAGATATTATCCTGCCTTGCACTGTCAATACCCGGGCAGTCAAGGAGAGGCTGTCTTTTGTCACGCACAAAAACAAACGAACTCAGGTCTGCTGGATCATTTGCAGATGGAGAGTGAACAGGAACATAGAGTACTTTTATAAGACTCTTGGATCCCTATTCAAATCTAAACACCTCCCCAGGTCTTTTAATAGGAATGCAACATTTACCTGGCCTTAGTGAACTTCATTCACAATGACTTTTGTATATCACAGAAAGGTTGCACAAGCCTCCGAGGTTACACTCTGTCCCTGATGTGCTCAGAAAACAGTGAAAAATGTTTCCTCTCTAAAGCTTTTATCCACCTGGACTACTTTCCTCTTGCCTAAGGTTTCGGCCAGTCTCTCAGGAATGCATGCCAAAGCTATAGCTACTTCAGATAATACTAGGACCGGAAATGGACTTTTACAGATCTACATTATTGATCCTCGGGAGGAGAAATTTAGCAATTAACCTATTTGGGACAAAACATCCTAATGTTTTAGTAAAAACATTCAATTTATATTGGTAAAAAACAAGTGTCAGTCTAATTAATATTGAGGATGAATTACAACATGTATTAAATACATAGTTTTCATGGTGTTACCGTTTTTTCATTTCTCAAATTGTACATCACAGCACCGAACAACACTTTAAAATTAGTGTTCTTCTTACAAGAAATTATCTTCAACCTTTCCTTGTTGCTCTGTTGATGTACAGATTATGATTCGTAAAAAGTCCATGCATATCAGTAAGTCTCAATGCTTTTTGCATATTCTAGACAACAGTACTCTCGTTTGAAATAGTGCATTATGTCGGATACATCAGTAATCATGTTAATGGCCCCATTCTCAGACATTATAAGACCCCCATTACAGCTGTCACATCCTATTGCTGCACCCAGATTTATATGTAATGCATAGTTTATTGTATTTCAATATATTTGTGGACATATTTCATAAAATTTTGTTTACTAACGTCTTTAAGGCTATTAGCCAGATTAACTTTAAGACATGTATGCTATTTAACGTCCAATTGATGAACGGTGGTTGACGGATTGTAGTTTAAGGCTTTTTAATGGTTAATAATGAGGATATTTATGTTCTTATTGAGCCATCTGAACACTGTAACGGCTGTGTGTTAATAAACTAGTGGCTGTCAGGAGAGGGTTAAGCCTTATCAAATATATTATTGTTGGAGTTTTAAGATTCGGTCCGGAGTCCGGACAATGAAACACATTATCATAACTTAATTACATTGATGTGGTCATTATAATGTAATATAATGTTCATATTATCAGGAAACTTTGTGAATAAGTACTGTATTTGAAGCCAGATTGGACTACTAACAGCTCAGCAGTTGCCCACTACAGAGCACTGATGTCTGTGCTAATGTCGATTTAAGCATTCACTACTGTCAGCAACATCCCGAGATAGCCCATTTGTCTTGAAGTGAGGCCCTCCAGACCCATACAACATCTCTAAGTTAATAATCATTGACTGATGTACTTCATATTGCATGAAACGCGTTTGAACCTGATTATGTCTTCATTTGATTGCGAGCGTTTAGGCCTACAGTATAAAAGTAAATGTGTTTTTTTCGCTTTTTGAATATCATTTATAAACAAAAAGATGCCGGGCTGCTCAAGGGATGAATGATCAAATCCTTATACATGATACCATTAGAACAAATTGCTTTGCAGTATCCTCAATAGAGTAGTGTGGTGTTCATGTCATTAGTTGTGTCCATGCTTGGATATCACAGAGTTGCACCCAGAGGTCTTTAAGGAGTCATGGGTGCAAAATAGTTAAGATCTAAGGCTCGAGAAATAAGCTTACTCTCTTAAACTTGAATTACTTTGGGAAGACTCTTGAGTAAGAAAGCCAAATAGCTATAACAATTAAATCATACAGAAGCAAATGCCTGGTGGTTAATTTAATATAATGATGTACTTTATAAAACACCTATTATCAAGGATTACTAAGTATTGTGAGATATCAAACCAGTTTTATCCTTTTTAAACTTTGAGCGTGTAATTCATGCCTTTGTTTCAACTCGTTTAGATTATTGTAATGCACTTTATGCCGGCCTAAATAAGACTTCGCTAGCCCGCCTGCAGCTGGTACAAAACGCTGCGGCGCGGCTGCTCACAGGAACCCGCAAGTTTGACCATATCACACCAGTTCTGGCTTCGCTCCACTGGCTTCCTGTCCATTTTAGAGTCCATTTTAAGATTTTATTGTTTGTTTTTAAATCTCTTAATGGGCTGGCCCCAGAGTACATCTCCGACCTCTTACAGGTGTACACCCCCTCAAGGGCTTTGAGGTCGGCTGATCAGCTGCGGCTGATAGTCCCAAAAACAAAGAAAAAGACCAGGGGAGACCGAGCGTTCTCATCGGTAGCCCCCAGGCTCTGGAACGACCTGCCCCCTCATGTTAAATTGTCGCCCACTCTTGAAGCTTTTAAGTCCCGCCTAAAAACCCACCTATTTTCCCTCGCTTACCAGTCAGTCTGAGCTGAGCTATGTCATACCTATTTGTATGCTTTCACTGTCTGTCCATGGCCTTTATGTGCCTTGTTTTTATTCTTATGTGTGCTTTTTTTATCTATTCGTGTAATATTATATTTTATTATAATGTTATTTTCATTGTGAAGCACTTTGGCAAACCCTCTGTTTTTAAACTGTGCTATACAAATAAAGTGGATTGGATTGGATTGGATTGTGAGAAGAAACTACTGTTGCTAGGTAGCCTATATTGGTTGCACTCTCAAATCCCAGATCCAAGTTAGGGAGCTGTTTGTGCATCTGTTTGCATTTTAAAATTAATCTCAAGCTCACATCTGAAACATGAATAAATGTGGATTTTCATATGCTTTGTCTGTAGTCTTGGTTGTCCCAACTGCTATATACAGTAAGAACTGCATGCAAAAGTATTTGTGTGTGTACAATGGCTAGTGAATAATTCATTTAGACATCAACGCTTGCCAGAGGAATTGCTTCAGGAGTCGCTTCAAGAACAACAATAGCACCGTTTTTAAGTCTCATCAGTTAAGCACGCTGCAGTGGTAGGTTAGTCATAATTCAAAATCTGCCCTTTCTAAAAGTCAAAGATTACATTTAGTCTCTGAGCTGGGGAAAGTAACCGAGTTTAGAGTTATATAAATCCTGTTTGAAATCAGCCTGGTCATCCAGTTTAGCTTCAATCAGAGTTGAGTTTGCCGGGAGCTCCGGATTTAAAGGACAAACTATATACAAAGCAGGAGTTGGTCAGTTGGTCATATACAGCCGTTGAGGATATGAGGCTTGTTGTGCTTGTGCTCAACCAGCAGGATGCACTGCAGCCACATCACGCACCAGCTTTAATGTCAGGAAAACGATCAAGCTGAAAAGCACCATTTGAGCGAGTCTAACATGAATATTTATGTGTGTGGGAAAATGAATACCATTTTTCACAGAAATGAGTGTCTGCGCTCAAATTAGAGGTTGGAGAAATGGCTGAGATGATCTTGTTGTTTATTGCTTAATTGAAGTAAGCTTCTAATTAGCTTGTCTATTATCATCCAACTTATAACAATTCCAGATTTCTTAAACTTTTCAACATGGTGAGATTAGAATATGGCCCCTAGAATTACACTTAAAGCTACTGCATTATGAATAATTCTAATTTTTGTCCTCTTGTCACAGCTTCACCCACTGTGACCTCCTTTTTAATTCTCATTCTGCTCAACATTAATTTAGCTTAAAGCAAAATCTCTGAATTAATGTCCCTTAATTCCTTTTTCTTACTGTGTCGCGCTCATTACGTGCTATGTAAGTGCTGGGTGTCTTACCTTTCACTAAGCAAATGGAAGTTCACTGTGCTACATCGGCAGCACATTCTTTTCACTTTTATTCTGAATACTTTGCCGGCTGACTCAGACAAATTACTATATAGAATGGAGTTGTGCATTGAGCATTGGGGCACTGAATGGACTCCCCGTGGTTTTCATATGAATATAATTCCTCTGCTTGTGTCTGCACTGCAGGCTGTAGGCAGCTCTGATTGTGGCCATACTGCGCGGCTGCCAGTGTGAATGAATTGTTCCAGAGTGATGTCCTGCACAAAGAGCTTACCTGGGAACAAAGCACGACAGATTTCGTTGCGCTGCATCTGCGCCAGGAATTCTGCCTCTGGACCACAAACACTGGCACAACGCTAAGGTGTTTTCTGTCACGTCTGTCGTGCACATGCAGCAAAAGTGGCGCTGCTGTTGATTGATAAATTCTGACCCGTGGGCGATCAACACTCACCCTCTCACCCTCCAACCCTCTATACACAGTATATTCTAAACACCTGTCAGCCAGCAGCTCCCATTCTGTCACCTCCTTCTCCTCCACTCTCTTTCTTTCCACCTCCCTTTGAATTATTAAGCTCTTTCTGGGGACCAGTTCCTCTCATCAGATGTGTAGGCCATCAAGCTTGCTTCACCGCTCCTTCACCCGTAGCTGCAGCCGCCCCCATGTTGCCTCATGACATTGAGGAAATCACTCACATGTCCCTCACTTACTTCTCACTCACTTTAACACTTGCTCCCTCTCAATCTTTTTTCATGCTCCTGCCCTCCTAACCCCTACTTTAATTCCATCGCAATTTCTATTCCTCCTTTTTCTGCAATGTTCCTCCCTCCTTTTCCCCTCCATCCCCTGCTCTGTTTTTCTGTAATGACACGGCCCACTGCTGGGTGTCACTGAGTTGATGGAGGGAAAACATGGAGGACTGAGGCAGGGGAGGGGCTTGACAGGAGGGTGTGAGTGTGTGAATGAATGTGTGTGTGGTGTGGACATGTGGGTATTAGGGACGGGGAGAGAGAGACAGACAGACGGGGAGCGACAGACATTATGCCTGCGGGTATGTCTTGTGTTAAATGCTTCATTTTGGTGAAAACACACTTGGCAGTTAGTGCGCCACCCCTTGCAATAAAGCCATACAGCCTGGTGCTTGTGACTCTTTTAATGGCGTTCCATTATATCTCCCAAAGGACCTCCTTCTCTACACACAGTGTCAATTTCCATTGTCTTGTGCAATCTTGTGCCACCTGAAGCAAAGTGCATTGTCTGGCACTACCTCTATACACAGAACATCTGTAGTGTAGTGATTCAAGTGTTTGCAGTACTGCATCTCATGTTTACTTTGCGAGCGACTGCCAAATCACCACCTTTACCTGGCTGTGGAAGAAGAGCATATTTCTCTTTGTAGAAAGAAAGCGACCAATTCTATTCCCTTTCCCTGCCTTGTTGTTCTAAACTCATTTTGTGCCACAGAAAGCGCTAAAGCGAAACCTTAAGGATCTCTTTTAAAAGCTAAGGTAGCAGCATTAGTGCACTAAACCTAATCAGGGAGACATGTCAGCAGGGTGCAATTGCAACATTATGAGATCCGATAAGACTTTGCTGTTTAATACAATGATTTGCACGTGTCATCTCTCTTTATCGCTCAGGTTAGTCGATATAATTGATTCAATCAGCAGCACAAAACTGGAACAAATAAATCCTCAATTCAGTGGCAAACATATTTCAGTGACAGTAGCAAACATCTCAACCCCACACTGCACTAATACAAACGCATGCTCACACAATTACTAAACAGGGATTGGGGGTTTGGAGGTATTTATGTGCGTAGGATTTGGACTGTGAATTTGGTTGTGAATTCTGTTTGAGGAAAAGACAGATGTGTGCTCAGCCACCAAGACAGTAAATTCAGCGGGAAATGCTTTTGGAAAGCCCCCACAGCTATTCAAATAGATTAACGGGAGCAAACAGGCAAACAAAGCACAATAAAACACTGCCAGTGGATGGTGGCCAACTGACCTTTGGCAACAATTGATTTATGTTTTATTGGCTGTATGTAGTGTATGGGAAGTTAGGAGGTTTGCAAGAGAAAAATAAAGAATAGATGTGTGCGTGTTGCTGTGTGTAGGATTAGGGTTGAGAGAGCTTTCTGGCATGAGTGGGTGGTAAAAATGCCCCCAACTCTTGCGATACGTGATGATCTGAGGAGGAAGTGGGAAGTAGCTGATCCGGTCCATGTTATTAGTCAAGCTCTGTTAGACCATGTAATAGCCTCACAGCGCAACAGGGAGTCGCTGTTCCAAGAGCCTACTCTGCCCAGTATGACATCCTGATATTGAAGATATTCGTAACGGTGCTAAAGCAGAACCCGCTGGATTGCTGTGTACAGGTTTGTGTGTGTGTGCATGTGTATGTGTGGGGCTAGCTCCTCAGAGTGTTTGCATAAGTGCTGATTCTGCTCTTCCAAACCCTTCAACTCTGCATTTTTTTCACATACTTTCCCCCCTCTGCCTTGCCCTCATCTCCTCTCCTCTCTTCATTGCCACACAGCTTGCCTCCTTGCCCTTTGCCTCAATTTGTCACACATACCTTTTCATTACCCCTTCAGCCTTTTCTGACATTGCAACAAAACAGAAAAAAACAACCTACCTCCTCCCTTCGCAGGGACTTAGCATTGACATGAGATGGTGGACGTCAAGAAATATCCTACTCGGACGTCAAGCTTGACATTTATGAGACTTTGCTGATGTTGAAGGTAACGAGTGTATGAGGTATGAGAGTGGAAGCAGGCGATAAGAGAGAGGGGGACATCATCTAAGAGCCACGTGTGAGGCCATTACTTAAGGTGAGAAAAAGAAGATTAAGATTGACAGACTCTTATACAATAAAAGTCATACAGTTCTAGGCTGCATGAAGTGTAAGTAGGTCTGTATTTTATATGAGAAATACAGGCAGATTGTTTTTATGAGTCACTCTCGGTCTATAGTATGGAGCTCAGTAGTTGATCTTATATCTCTGGAGGGCCTTCACCTGTTTCCTGTACTTCAGATAGCAAGAGGCTGCCAAGTAGCAGAGAAGAATGACTTCTTTTAGAGATTACACAGGAAGTATATCTCGCTATGGATCTTAAAAGGAGCAATATGCAGTTTAATCACAGACACTTACAACTGCTCCTGCTACTGGGCTGGTTTTTCAACTTTTTGAATTGCTTAACTGGAGAGAACATTTTTGGAACGGGCTTCCTGTATGTACACAAGGAAGCTTAGTACCAACACACACACACACACACACACACACACACACACACACACACACACACACACACACACACACACACACACACACACACACACACACACACACACACACACACACACACCCACACACCCACACACACACACACACACACACACACACACACACACACACACACACACACACACACACACACACACACACACACACACACACACACACACACACTCGCGCACAGTCCACACTCTACAGTGTGTGCATGCTCATGCAACCATACAGCATATTTAGCTAAGTAATAAAGCAGCATTGTTTAAAGAGAGAAAATACAGCAAATGAATCAATATACAGCCCCCATGCCAGGGCATTTTATGTGGCATCTGTTTTCCATTCTTTTGCTCGGCACAAAGAGCTGGCCGGGTGCCGCGCCTCTGTGGCCAATCTCTCTCAGCCAGGGTTGAGGTATTCAATCTGCATTGGACTTCATCTTATTTGAGCTTACACCAGCCTGGCTGTACATGCCTTTGCCTTTTCCCAGGAGTTTGGATGTACATCTATCAGAATGGGTGCAGAACAAAGATACAAAGCAACTATTGCGCTCTACAGGAGAGCTGTAGTGCACTTTACAGTGAGCTGGTGCAGTGTGGTATCATTTCCTGTGTCCTCTCCTGCCAACATTACACTTCCTCTGTTGTTCTAACCTAGTCTTTCTCTCCTGTTTCTCTTCCTGCTTGCACCCCTCTTATTTGTCTCCCATCCCTCTTGTATCTGGCTCTCTCTCTTTTCCCTCATTCTTAGATATCGTAGTACCACTGGGATCTAATTAAGCTCTAACTTCAAATAAATAAAACAAACTGCAGAGACAAAATGCGAGATCTATGTATTACAAAAAACTGGGTTGTAACGAGTTTTCCTTTTCCCTGTTTTGACACCTTTCTCCCCTCTCTTCACCGTCTTTGTCTCACTGGCTGCCTCTGTCAATTCAATTAATTTCAAACAGGCTTTATTGGCATGACTGAGGCATTCTGATGGTGCCAAAGCTTCACAGAAAAAGAGGAAAAAAACATGCTGCATTATATCTGCCTCTCCATGTCTTTCTCGCTTCGCAGCCTTAGCGCTTCGCCGTCTCTCCCTGCCAGTGTGCAATCACTGCAGCCAAAAGAAAGCAAACCCTATCTCCTTCCTCCTTTGCCCCTCATCCTCAGCTGCTCCCCTGTTTGGATACTTGTTCCTGTTATTGTCCATCAGTAAGAGACCTCAAACTGAGATGTTCTATTTGTCTTTCACATTAGAGATGAAAAGATGGCAGTATGGATGGTTTGGAAGCTGTTTCAACATATTTGCTTGATTCTCTTCTAGTTACCCCTTGGGTACCTCACTGTCCTTTTTCCTTTTATCTCTCTGTTTGTCCTGTGTGTGTGTGTGTGTGTGTGTGTGTGTGTGTGTGTGTGTGTGTGTGTGTGTGTGTGTGTGTGTGTGTGTGTGTGTGTTTGTGTGTGTGTAGGAAGGTTGGGTATTTCACCATCTTCTGCGGTCTTCAGTCCCAGCTTATCTTTTGTGACTGGATTTGTTTGTCCTGGGGCAATGAGCGAGTTGAAGCAGATGCAGGGGCTTCATTCGTACACATGTAGAGGCCGGTACATGGAGGCTTGACCTGCTGTTGTTAAGGTGGACTTTGTAACACACAGATGACTGGAAATGAACTGAGCCATGATGACAGTGGTGTGGGTCACGGAGACAAGCTGAGTACCCTGGGAAAATATCTTATTATTTTAATCGATCAACCTCAGAGGGTGAGTACCACCAAAGATCTGCCAGTGGAGTGAGTGACTAGTGCCTGGAGGACTTCCTCTGAGATCAAGAAGTTGCTGATGTCGATTGAGGAAAGAGGGAGGGAGAGAGAGGGCAAACAAAGCAATGGGGGGGGGGGGAAGCCAAAGAAAATAAATAGAAGGATAAAAGAAATCTTGATTTTGTCTGAGAGAGTATTGATTTTTTCCCTCTGGGTTGGCCATGTGCGCACAGCCTGTTATTAGTTTAGAAACAAAAAAAACGTTGAGTGTGGAGAGAGTTGGCGGTGTGTGTGTGTGTGTGCACACGGCTGCATTGTTTGCATGTGTTTTTGTTATGTTCTGAGAGTTTATGTTGCCTGAGTGGCATAACGTGTGGATGTGTGCAATGTGAGTGTGTGTACAGAAGCCTGGTTATTGGACTGGTGTATGGTGTATGTGGTTTCCGAGCCCTGGCTGGTTGGAGATGTTGGGATTAGCGGGAGATTAGAGCAGTGATTACACAATGTCTTCGCTCTAATGATCCCAACTGTTTGTTCATCTTATCAGCCGCGCAACACTGGATTCCACAACTGCCGCTGATATGAGATAACACATGCATTTCCCCCTACATTCCCCCAACTCAGACCACCCCACTGCGCCAGTCAAAAAGAGAAGTGACCCAGGCAGATTGGGCAAACAAAGCCTCAGGGAAAGGGAGAGAGAGATGGACATGTACTGTGGGAAATTCATAGACAGAGAGGGTGACTCAGGGCTGACCCTTCAAGTCCACAGAAGCATTAGCCAGAGTGCTCATTGTTCACTGAGACAATACACTGACCCCCCAGAGAGCCCTCGGTCTGCAGCGCAATATACCCACAGAGCCGCAGCATATTACACAGGGAGCGCTGGGTGGAAACAGCGATAAGGTGTCCAATACTCTGGTACACTATGGTGTAAGTGTATCTTTTCTGGCTGTTGGAGAAAAGTAAGAGGTTATTAGTGTGTGTGTGTGAGTGTGAGTGTGTACATAATTCTCTGTAGAAGCAGAAGGTTGTAGTTGGCTTCAGTCAGCGCGCTGGCCGATGAAATAAAAGAGTTTTTAATAAAGTAAGGATGCGCAGATTTGTGTGCTTAAGTGTGCATGAGAGAGTACAGTATATGTGTGTATCAGCATGTGTGTGTGCTCTTCTCTCCATGCCTGCATGCCACTCTGATCTCCCCATTACAAGGTCGATTAAGCCACTAATCCCCAAAATACATGCGTCCAACAGCACGACACTAAAAAAAAAAAAAAAACTCTCCCAAGGAAGAAATAGCTGCATTTTTCCTTCTCTGTTGCTTGGAGCTTAAGCCACACACCAGTGCAGCGTGCTACAGAGCTTGAGCACGGAAATGTGTTTTACCTCCATAACCACACAGGCAGGGGATTAACAGGCACCCTAAACCCTGGAAAGGCAACTACTTTTACACTTCTATAACCTCAGAAGGAAAAACAGCCACGGTGACGCAGCAGGACTGAATGATATGCTTATTAGGTTTCATTCATGTTGACTGAAATTCACAAGTTATTAAGTTTTCGGGCTGGATTTGTTCTGGACTGTCTTATATGTTGGAGCAAACAGATGAAAAAGATAAAAAAAAAAGTAAATGGAATGAGGATAAAAGTCACCTTTTTCTCACTAACATAGGCTAGTCCACATACCCCATGCTTTTCCAAAAACCTTGTCCTCATGACTGCATACTGAAGACCAAAGTTACCGTAGCTCGTTGCTTATCAATCCCTGTTGTCCTGCCGTGCTCACTGGATCAGGTGTGGAGGAATCTGCATAACCATTCATTATAGCGCTGGTGTTCGGACCCTATGCTCCGTCAGGGAGATGAACCAGAGCAGAGTACCAGGGGCCCTCGGAGCCATTTACCATACTGCCTCATTTGGCCTCATTCACGTGAAGATATGCTTCAGCCCTTTTCATACTCCAGTATGCCTTATCTATCCCTGTCAGTAACGGTACGTCCACACAGCAGCTTTAAACAAATCTTCCAACGCTTCCAACGCTTCTCTGCCCATTGACTTTGAATGGGGATGATGTCACTTTGCCTCGCTTTTCGCCGAACTGCATTGTGGGGGAGCCAAGCGAAGATTTCCAGGATTTCCAGGATTCAAAAGTTGAGCAATGTTCAACTTTTGAAGCTGAGCTGGAAGCGTCAGCCAATCAAATCCGTTTATGCAAATCTGACAGTAGAAGCGCTAGCCAATCAAACCGCGTGTAAGCAGGGAGAACCAGACCGCAGTTCATTTCCTCATATTCCAAACGAGAAATTACGGTAGCAAATCACCCGGTTCTTTACGACCAGAACTATTAACGGGATACAAACCGGAGGAACCAGGCATGGAGGGAGGTGGCAGAGACAGTGGGTGAAACTGGTAGGTTTTCGCCTGTTTGGGGAGTTTATATATATATATATATTGCTCGCATAAAATCCCCGGGGTTTTTTGCTTTGTATGTCGGGGGCGGGAGATTCATGTGATTGGTTGTTGGTCGCATTGCTCGCAAAAAATCCCCAAGCTGTCAGACACGCCCAGCTCCAAGATTTTCAAGATTTTTGAAAAGCTGCTGTGTGGACGTACCGTTACGGCCCGTCTACACTACAGGCATCAAAAAATCTTGAAGCTGGGCGTGTCTGAGGCTTGGCGATTTCACACGCCAAGGCGACCAACAACCAATCAGGAATCTCCCGCCCCCGGCATACAAAGCAATAGCAATGTTAAAACGAAGTAAACTGGATATAAAATCCCCAAACAGGCGAAAACCTACCAGTTTCACCCACTGTCTCTGCCACCTCCCTCCATGCCTCGCTCCTCCGGTTTGTATCCCGGTAGGTGAACAGAGACTGATCATACAGCACCGGGTGATTCACTACCCTCCATTTTTTTGAATATGAGGAAATGACCTGCGTACTCTCTCCCAGCATACACGCGGTTTGATTGGCTAGCGTACTGTCAGATTTGCATACGCATGATTTGATTGGCTGATACCAAGCATCGAGCCTCAAAAGTTGAACATTGCTCAACTTTTGATGCTCGCGATGCTTGCAAAGCCACGCTCCGCTCCCCACAATGCAGTTCGGCGAAGATTCAAAATCAACTACGTCACCCCATTCAAGGGGCGAAGCGTTGAAAGCATTTTCCGATGCCTGTAGTGTAAACGGGCCGTAAGGCTCATTTAGATGTTGAAGCTTAAGTTCTACTGATGAGTTGGATTTTCTAGAGAAAACATGATTTGGGTTTGTATCATCTTTTTTTTTGTTCAGGTTAAGTTATGTGACATGACATCCATTTTATTTCAATTGTACTGCTTTTACTAGATTAGGGATCACATTTACATTTTTATTCCATTGCTTTGTGTAAGAACACACCAACATAGCACCTTTATAGTTGTTAGTGGTACTAACTTTGATTAATATTGAATTGTTTTTGTCAGGTGTGTGCTGCTCTTGTGTCACCACCACACATGCTCAAGTGTAGAATATTCTGCACACTCTGAACCTGACAACTGTTGTATTTATTGTCAGGAATGTTGTTAGCATTCTGTTTTCATAAAACAATGCCAGCTTGCTAACCTGAATGACCTCAGTTGTTTGTGTAAGAAACAGCTGGTCTTGCTCAATGAAGAGTTACTGTAAATACACAGAGAACAATATTACCGGAGGGAATCATTTCACTACAACCAATCATGATAAATCCACTATGGTATATAGCCTAAAACCCTATGTTACACTATTATCCATCAGAGTGATTCTCATATTCTCTCTGCAAGCCACATTCTGAGTGACTTTTTAGAATTGAGCTTTTAGAGCTTGAGTTTTTATTTCAGTGTTGGACAAATATTACAAAGGAAAAATGAAAAAAGGTTTTGGAAGGCATTGAATGAATTGTTTTTTATTATAGCTCTTTTATTATAGCTCTTAACTTTAATACTATATTATGTTTTAAGGATGTTAAGGGTGTATTCTAAAAAGCAAAGATTGGTTGAAACTACATTGTTAGAAAAAAACAAGGTTGTGTGCATATCCAGAGTTTGATGTTTTTGTTGCCTCCTTGCTCTAGAAATCCTCTGTTGTCCAATAACTACTACCAGAGCAGAACATATCGCTTTATCTCCCGCTCCACCACCCACCAGTCACTCATTGAATTGTTAGAATAAGCAAAATGGAATATTTATCTTTATGAGTTACTATTATTGGGTTTGAACCTGATATTCCTTTACAGTTACAGATGAAGGTTACAATAATATTATAAGTATTAAACTATTTGTAGAATTCCAGTGCAGGCTGACTAGGATTTTTTCTGACTTGTGTCAGCCTAACATTTCAAATAACCTAAGAGCATTGTTAAGTCGACATTCTTTTAACAAAGATAGATGTGATTATTTCGGAAATTCACAACATTTTTCATCAAACAAAAACAGCTTCAATCCATATTTGTTGGTGTTTTATCTTTTTAAAAACAACATCTTTACTGTGGTCTAAAATTGGTTTGCTTTCCTGCTTGCATTGTCAGATAAGAGGGCCCATCCACCGATTTAACTGATCCATCCAACATCTCCCTAGCGTGTTGCTATCACATTTTGAAGCATATGGCCAGTGCCCAACCTGCCATATTGAGTAGGGAGTAAAAACTGTCTGGAAAGAACACCCCATTGGTGATTGTGATCAACATGGTCAGAGTAATTTACTGGTCTTGTGTTGGGAAGAGTTGGTTATACATGCTTTAACAACCGTCCCCTCCATGTCCATCACCAGTGAATTGTCTGTTGTATGTTCCTGTGGTGACTGCTGTAATACTTGGGTCCTATCGCAGCTGGTGGTCTCTCAGCTTGCCTGCGGGGTATAGATCTGTTCTGCTCTCCAAGGGATCCAGTTAACATGGCTGACCTCTATCTCTGCAGGTTGTGTGCTCTTAGAGATGTTTGTCTGGGAGTCTGTCTCAGGCTGACGTCTATTTCGCCACCAGGAGCCGCCCATGAGAGCCACTGCATGACCCCGGCCTAATTGAATTTTCATAAATCAGAGTTCTTCTTTCTGGCCTCTAATTTGTGCATTTGAATCCTTAGGTTGCTGGAAACCGCTTCTTACACATAAACTATATCCCATTATCATATACTTTTATATTGTAACTGTTAATCATAATGGCAAAACACAGATTTTCCAGTTTTTTATACATTAAAACTAAACATATGGATGGTAATGAAACTAATTAGCATCTGGCTTAGGTAATTAGTACGAAGCAATGCAAGTGCAGACAGTTCATTTGTCCTGCTTACTTGTGGCCTATGAATGCGTAATTAGCCATGTAAGGCCACAGGTGATGTATTGTCGCTGTACAGCACAATCAGTAATAATGGATGTGCGTCAACTCTTCTAAAATTCTCACAAACTGCAAAGTGAGAAAATCCACCAGAGATTTAGACACATTAAAATAAAATTGCGTGTAAATTATCCAACTCATCCCACAAAAATAGACATCAATATAATTATTTCTTCTTTTAATCCCCCTTATATAACGATTTAAATCTGGTGTGACTTTGCGCCATTTTAAATAAAAGGGCTCGCTGACTCAAAGGGCTAATGTTAGCTGTATTTATTATGGTAATAGTATGTTTAAAGTGTTAGATGTATCCCCATCAGTGTTTGATTTAAGCTAAATACCTGGTTTATCCTTGATTATCTTCTAATGAGAAAATAATTTGTGTTTTCAAAAACACAACACCAGAGCACAAGGTTCCTCAATTATATTCCCAGTTGGCTGTGACAACCTCAAAAACCCTCCTTATAACAATTTATCTACACCATCAAACCCACAACACTACACACAGTTAGTAAATAAACCAAAAAGAGAAGCATTGTAATGGTACTCACTGTCACAGAGGAACACATTGTTTCTATTCAGATGCAGTTTATTCAAACACTTCACTGCAGTGTTTTTATTCACCATGCTGTCTTAAGAAATCCCCAGAGTCCAGGTGTCGCCTGTGGGTGTATGAGTATATATATAGTTTTGTGATTATTGAGTATTATTATTTATTGCCGTGTAATTATGAAGCTCACTTTGCAGAATGATGCTGCTGCTCCAGGTGACCAATCAATTAGTAATGAGAGACCCAGAGACCTGTAAGAGATTGACTGCAACCCACAACCCCCGCATCTCATTCAGGTCCTAATCACAGTGGTCCCGCAGAATCCCATGATGCATGCCTGGAAATTATTGAGCCTGTTGGACTCAACAGTGCTGTATCCAGACCGCATCCTTCTTTCCCCGCCTTGCTGTCCCTTGCTTCCTCCTCCTCGACAGCCTGATGGAAGTGGAAGGGTGGAATTGAAGCCAAGAGCTGGACTGTAGTATACCTAAAGGGCAAAGTGGTTCTATAAATGGAGAATGGAGAAACAGCTCATGAATAGCATCTTAACCTGCGAACAAAGTCTGCAGGTTAAAATGTCCATTTTCAATTGGTCAGTGTCAAAATGAGAATGGTGGAGAGATTCAATGAAATCCTTAATGAAAACCATTGGTATCTACAGAGAACCAAATTAAGTCAAGGCCACTGCTTAATTGCATTTTATAAAGCCTTTCATTTGATTGGTATATTTTGTCTTCTTGAAGCAGCTTGTGGATAGACTAAATGCTGTTCTGTCCTGTGTCAATTCTTATGTATGATTAATATTCATTGCTGGTTCTCTTCCACATTTAATCATTCTGGTCGTTATGAATGTTTGGCCTTGGCACACCCACACGTAGCAAACCTCAACGGTCCAGTCAAGCCATTGTGGGATTTCCATTCAACTATTTAATAACCTCAATATAGATTTGAAACACCAAGATAAAGTATGTCACTGTCATTGCTGTCAGCTAAGTCCCCAATTTTGCCACTAATGGGATTTATTTGAAAGGATAAGGAGAGCATGTGGGAGGAAATGTGTTGTTGTTAGACTACATTATTCAATGTAAAACGTTATTTTTGGTTCATTTCATCATGATTATGTGGAGCACATCTAGACTGAAAATGTTACCACAGTAACAGCAGATAACTGTTGAGTGGTGAGAAATAAAGAGATAAGGGTGCCTAGGAAAAATTGCATTAATATATTAAAATACAATATTCAACAGTTAAGGACCCCAGGCAGATTTTAATACGCAGAATGAGACACTTGCACCCTGAAAGAGAGTGAAAAAGAAAAGAGCGACACAGAGAGAACGACAGTGATTGAAAGGCAGAGGAGGAAGGGATGAACAGTGTGTGCTGCAGTGAGCTAGTCCCTCAGGAGCACATTAAGTGAACAGTTCTTTAGTGTGTAGGTGTGTAATGTCCCTTTGTAAAACCTGCCGCTGCTTCTATAGCAACACGCCTCTGTGGCTGGATGCACCAACGTGTAAACTCAGCCCTGCATGTTTGCGATGGCCACCATCCTCAAGTGTTCCCACTCTCCTTCACTGAACACATTTAAAAACACTCCATTGTGCCTGAGCCGCAGTGTTGTCATTTCATTCCAACACTGCTTTTGCTAGAGCTAATTTGCAAGCTATGTTTTTTGCTAAAACTCACTTCCATCTGCCCATTTACAGATCCAACCATTTGAATTCGTTTTTAAACACTGGAAAACTCTGCAGTATTATGATACATGTTTTCCCTTCAGGCAGCAGTAGGCTGATTTTAAGGTCTGTTAAGTAATCTATGACCTCTATCGACCTCTATTGGCAACCAGCAGGAATTGCAACAACATTAATAGAACTCATCTCCTCCTACACAGCCAACGCCCCCCCCCCCCCAACTCAACTGCTCATGCTCCCTTCCCTCCAAGGTGGTCTGTAACGGAAACAAAGAATTAAGTCATAATTGTACATGTAAGAGGATTAAGGTGACATGAGATCCAACAGAAATAGCCCGTAAAAAGGCGATACATCACCATGCAAAATAAAAAAAACACTGCAATAATAACACTGCTGTGTCATTTGCTTTTTTGGCTTAAGCATGAGGCTTTCTATCCCTTGAAACTGAAATGTTTAAACACTCTTTCTTTTAACAAAGCTTGCAGATAGCCCCATCATTTAGCAATTTCATTTGCGAGTATATATGAGAGTCAAACATGAGCCTCTTTTTCAAGAGAGGATATGAGCTGGGGGAGGGCTAAAAAGTGAGTGATTTGTATTAATCAGAAAACCATATACCTCCTTGTGTCAATATGTATTATCGTTGGATTGTATGTACTGTAGGGCTGCAGTCGGATAGTTTAAAAATCAGCTCCTAAGTTCTAACCCTATCGTCTATTCCTTGACCTCTGAGTGAAACGTCACGGGGTTAAGGGATAGTGGATAGTAGAATTCAAAAGGACTTAGGAGAAGAGACTGCGGTACTTTAGAGAATCCGAATGCACTTTCACTATCCGAGGTGTTTATGATGCGCCAGCGGACGTCATTGTGTGCGTCTGCTGCTGTGGGGAAACTATGGAAACCACAGTTTTCTATACAGCGGACTACAACATGGATGTTTAATAAGAACGAGGGACTGCTGTGAACTCATCTAGAGTCTCTGCACCGTGCTCTGATGCTGCTGCTCAGACAACAGAGAAACATATTCTTCATGACCAAAGTTGGAATTGAAATAAAAAAGGAAAGTGAAACTTATGCTCGTCACCCTCTCCCTCCGGTCCACATTAATACAAATGATCCCAATACGTATGATTGTATGAACTAAAGATCTTAAAATCAATACAGATGTATTTATTATAAACGTTAGTCCTTACCATCTATCACTGTGTATATCACCATTCAAACATCTTTTAAAAGTTGAACAAACCCCACACAGCTCAGTAAAGACTGAAATGTTGACTTTATTTGATAATTTCAGTGAAAACTAACGTTCATATTTCTCTCTTTGATTATAATACTGATGAACGTTCAAAACAAAGCACTTTGGCAACTTACCACCTATGTTTTAAAATGCTTAATAAGCACCGTAACTTTCATGATATCATTTCTCGGTCATAATCGGTTGTTTCCGTGAACGGCCGACTGTTGAGTGACGGCAAATGCTGCGGCTGCAAGGCATTGTGGGGCAGCATTTTCGCTTCTCCTGTCGGTTAGGGAGGTCCAGTGGTTCCTAAGCTAAAGGAGGCTATAAAGGAAGTTTGAAACCTCCTTTCCTATCATTCTCATCATTCTAGAGAATTCGAACGGCACTTATCATGGCTGCCACTGAGGGACTTCCGGGTCATTTCACTCCTTTAGGAAGGTTCCTAAGCTAAATGGACTATTCGACTTCAGCCTAGGAATAACAGTGCACCCACTGTCCCTGAAAAATGTGGGAAAGTAACGAAACCCTTACACGCTCAGCTGTTCGGTTAGACATTCGCTCACTGTGTGTATTAGTGTGAGCTCAGAGTGAAGGATGTTTTTTCAGTGAAGCTGTCTATGTGTTTCATGAGATTCCCATTAGACAGCTTGCATGTCTTAGCTGCTGCATGTACCATCCCACCGCCACATGGTCAGTACTATGCCTTGAATGCGTAATATGACAACATTTTAAGAAAGGCATTGGCTGTTCATGGCAGATGGGCAGATTGTACACACAAACTATTATGTCTCTCTCTCACACACACACACACACACACACACACACACACACACACACACACACACACACACACACACACACACACACACACACACACACACACACACACACACACACACACACACACACACACGTTTATCGAGTTATTTTTGCTGCTGTGCATATTTGCAATTTCTGAGCTTTAGGCATGTGGGGGGAGAGTTCTGGGTGAGTGAATGTGCAGCAAGGCAAAGCTTCTGATAAACCCACTAAAATACTTCCTAAGCTTCACATTAACCCCAAAACATGACATCTGGGATTCATTTATAAGGCTTGGTGGCTAAAAAACTATTACGAGGCTCAATATAACTCTGACTTTTAAATACCCACATTGGTTCACAGAGACAAACAAAGTTAGCTAATTCAGTAAACAACTGTGAAGGGACTCGTTAGGAATCTTTCCCGTTTGGGCACTCAACACCTGTTATTTCTTCCTAAGTGAAGTAATTCTTCCACTGCAACAATGTCTCTCAAAATTAAGCAAATCCCTCATAAGAATGGACTACGTTTACTTTGAATCTCTGCTACCATGGAAAATAAACTGGTCTGTGCTGTGGCATCTGTTAGCAGCCAACTTGCCAGAATCGTATCACCAGTGTCCATATGGTCCCTGCCATCCGAAATAAGTCCCTTTCGTAACATAGTTTTCTTAATTAAAATAAATATTTACATTTCTTTTTACTATGATAGTTAGTTAATTGGACAAACACTCATGGTGAGAGATGATAAGACGTGACAAGTGAGAGGCAAAGAGAAAAGACTGGCAATGAAGGAAAAGTGTAAAAAGCTGAGAGAGCACTTATTGAGTGAAGTATGTGTGAGTCTGAAAGCTTTGTCGGTTACTGCATGTGTTGAAAGATCACTTCTTTTTTTTTATTCTTTTTTTTTTATTTGACTGGTCAGTTTTTTGTTAAGGTGAAAAATACGCCATGATCATGTCCCAGCCCAAACATGTAAAACATTTGGATATTATATAAGATTTATCACCATAAAGTGGGCTTGTTTTGTAGTATGTTTGTATTAATTGCTGCAAAATGACATTCAGATGATGTGATTCTCTGTAGGAACTAAAAACTCTATGCAACCACACACATATAAAACGGCAGCACTTACACACACACGCATACAAACACACCGTACACAAATGCGTACAGATAAACACACAGCTAAATAATAAGTGTCTACCTGTCAGAGCAAGCAGGGCGGCACCAAGAGGTCAGTCATTTTCATTGCTTTTAGGGTTAAGTGCTTCTCTTTCATCCTCTTCTGCAGTAGGTCTGTGACAGCTCTAGCTGCACAGGAAAGACATCTCAATTTCCCCTGCTGATGTAGACAGTTTTATCTTATTTTGTATATTAAGTCAGAGTATAGAAGAGCAGTGACTCACTCACACACACACACACACACTGACACACACACACGGACACACTCACACTATACAAAATGTGATTTGACACCCTCCTCCGACAGTTGACAGAAGAATGAAAGGCTTCAGATCAGGATATTCTAATGTGAAAAGATTTTGTGGGGCTTTCATTATTATTAATTGCTCTTGGGGAATTTTGGTGTATGTTGGCTTCCTGTCAATTAAGTGCACAACAATGGAGGCAAGCTCACCTCCACTGGCCCTCTCCTGCAAGCACAACTGCTTTTTTTTCTTTCCAAAGAATCAATTCTCAATGGTGGACTTCAGTAAGCTCATTAGGCTCTCACTAGACACCGACTCCATTACGGCTGCATAATTACAACACTTCTGCCGTCATCCCCCTCTCTGAAAGAAACACCTTCATTCTGGTCCTGACAGTGATTATTGTTATGATACATCACCTGGGAACTGAGGGCTGAACACATCCCTTACAGTGCACCATACCATATTTACATGTGGTGTGTTTGTATTCTTACTAATTAACGTATAATAGATGTATTAAGACACATCTGCATTTGCCACTGTTAGCCACCAGTCATGTTTGGAGTATGGGATTTCTCTTTCTTTCTCCTGTCTAGATTCTGTCCTCCTTGTTCATGTTCACTTCACACGCTTAATGTGCCTGTCTTATGTTCATCAGGTTATCATGCATAAGCTACAATAGATATTTATTTGATTTACATATGTTCCTCTGCTCTTGCATATGAAATGATGCGTGGTTGTATGCTCACGTGAGAGTGTGCATTTGTTCCTATTTCCGCTGTTTGTGTGTGTGCCATTGTGCAAATTGTGCATGTGTGAATAAATGCACAGATGGGATTCGGGTGGCTCGAGCAGGGAACGCTGCAGTAGGAGGAGCATCCATGCTTTGCGTGTCTTTCCCCTCACAGGCGATGCAAATGAAGCGTACATGACATGAAGATAATTAAAAAGGCATATACATATATATTAAAAACAGCAAAGCCCACGGTACGACACAGAGCCAGGAATCATTAGGATTCTGTCCATAATGTTTTCTTAAACTGGGTCTCAGCTAACCACCCTGACGGCAGAACAACCCTCTCAGAGAGCTGATATTCCATTACTCCTTCCTGCAGGGACTGAATAGGCCCCCCCTCGTCTCCTTGGCTTGTACCTGCCTCATGGAGAGCTGGGACTCCCTGTGCAGCTCCACATTGGACTCTGGATTGGAAAAAAGGCATTTTCAGTCCAACCTACACATTAAAGGGTGACTCAACAAGCACTTAGCAACTTGAATCCTGTACACAATCTGCAATTTTGCACTAATGTACATTCTCAAATATTGAAGTGACTGATATTTTGTATATATTGATTGTTGTGTTTTTATTTAGGTCTTAATGTGTGCACATGTACAAATGTGTCTTTGATTCTGTGTATATATATACATATTTGCACACATATTTTTATATACATTTGTTTTATATTCGGGATTGTGGGAAACGGTATTTCGATCTCTGTCTGTACACACAAACTTGAAGATTGACAATGAAGTTGACTTTGACTTTGACTAAACACATGCTTGCCAGAAAAACTAAATCAAATAGTTTAAGACTCATCTCGTCGAAATTGCTGCATAAATAAAACCCTGTGAAAACTCACATAGGGTGTGTGTAAAGCAAAAGGCGATATACAGCATGTTGTTAACATTGTGGTGTCAATACGTCTGTGCCTGTCTTGCACATGTGTCGCTAAGTCAAAGAAACTGCCACTCTCTCAAGGTGTACAATTGTCAGTCATTATCCATTAAATAGGTTACTTCCTACCAAAGGCCTCTTGTGTGGGCATTGCCTGAAGTAGACTGTATACATGGCAGCCCTTTGCCACCCCGAGAGCAAAGGAATTGCTATGATAACAGCTGTAACAACAGAGTATAATCTAATAGGAGCCCAGTTGTTCGGAGGTGAATATATTTCTTGAGGGGATGATTAAATGAGAACATTGCAGAGGAGGTGTTAGATGAAAAGAAAGAGAGAGATAGAAATGTGCTTGGAAGGAGTAGGAAGGCTGCAGATAGTAAGGAAGAGAGCAAGACAGAAAGAAGTGAAAATTAACAGGTGGGAGTAGAATAGCTGAAATAAAGAAAAAGAGTGAGGCAGGCTAAGTAATAGATATATCATAAGGTGGGGGAGAGAGAGAGTGAAAAGTCTGATTATTGGGCAGAGAAGGTACAAGAATATTAGCTGTTTCATTACACAGGAGATCCTGAATCTCTGCACACAGAAGTATCTTCCATTAGAGAGCTACGGCTACCAAAATACTCCCAGAACAGAGCTGTTTGCTATAGTCCATAATGTTCTCTCCACGAGAGCAGGGTCACAGAGTGGGGAGCAGTCCTGCCTGTTTGTGAACGCAGTGTTCTAGGTCTGACTGGGATTATAAATGGATACAAACATCTCTGATAGACAACTGCTCCTTAACGCGATCATTTGGACGTTTTGAAGCTTGGTTGTATGAGCTACTGATCCAAGGTCAGTGTATTACCTACAGTAGATGGTGGTCAGTATATCCTCCTGGGACCCAGCCCATTGAAAATGTCCACTGACTGTAGTGGACATTTTGTTAACATGCATCTCCTTTTACTCTTTTTAGCTACTCTATCAGTCCCTGATGTGTTGTACAGAGGACATCCTGGTCTTTCCAGTGATATGTCATTGGTTAAAATTGCATGCTGGGAAGTTCCTCTTTCTTTTCATCCAAAATGGCTGGCACACAAAAAACAAAATGGTATAGAAGCAGGAGGAGAAGTCAAATATTGTTGAATAATTGTAATTTTTACCATGAAAATCATATATGTTCTTGTTTATTAACATGTGAGGAACTATATAATTAGTTCTGAAAGCAATTAAATAATTCAAGTTTTCAAATAACAGGCCTTTTATAAATGTCTATTCTAGTGGACGTCAGGACTATCTTCATGGACTTTATGACTCAATGTTGTTGCAGGAGACGGAACTGAAGCAGACATTTTCTGTACCAGAAAGTTCAGGAAGATTCAGATGTTGAGCTCTCAGATGATGAGAGAGATGAGGATTTCACACCTGGGATAGAAGAGGGTCAAGAAGAAGGGTGCATGAGGCTCCTTGAGCGCACAGATACAGACAGAGAGACAGATAGGGACGAGCTGGAAAGACATGGCCCCCTGTGGGCCAAGAGTAGCACTTATGTCTTATTGTTGTTTTTATTTGAAGTGGAGCCGTGACAAATGAGAATTGCCTCAGGAATGCAAGCTTTGTTTCTATGAGCAGGTCAAATGGAGACCACATCCATAACACTAGTTAAGATGACCCTACAGCCCGTGCTGACTGGAGTCCAAGGAGGTACTTTCCCACTACATTGACTACAAAGTCTTTGAAGATCTGGAAAGATTCACCAAAAAACAAGCTAGTTTTGTATTGACCAAATAAACAGCAATGTTCAGATCAATTACTTATTTATGTTTTAAATAAAGGTGAATGTATTATTGTATTAATATCACTCTATAACCATAATACGTTACATAGTCCATCTGTTAATTTTGGCTGTCTTTTCAAACTAATATGGTCCCGACGTGCTCTACAGTGGACATACTGTAACATTTTAAAATAAAATAAAATAAAAAAAGTCTAAATTGCAAGATCTTTTTGTAACCCTAAATAGGTAGGAAATCACAAAAAAAGAAAATTGGAAGACACTTTTTTTCCTCGGGTCCCAGGAGGATATTGGGGAAACAGAGTTGGGGCATGGAAGATAGGCGAAGTACTGCTGTCTACAGGGGTAGCAGCAACATATATTTTAGCTAACTAGAAGAAAGACTTACCAAAATAAAATAAATCAGCTTAAGATTGGACTACATTTAGAATATTTTCACTCTTTTGCCTTGTAAGAAGCTATTTTATCCATCTATGCTGTTTTCAAAGCCACCAGAAATAGCAGTATATCCTCCTCCATCGGTTAATACACTGGCTTTTCAGTTTATATAACCCTGCTTTACAAAAATCTAAATATCCCTTAAAAGAACACTCGCATGTTGGTAAACAGGGCAGAGTTTATGCATTTGAAGGCAGGTTTTTGGGTTGTGTTTACAGTGCGTGTTTCTATTTCACTGTAACTGTGAAAGAGAGAGAGCGAGGAAGGGAGAGCCGCAGGTGACTTAATCAGTCAGAGAGACGGGTGGGTTTCGTCAGTGTGACGGCCTCGTCAGCGGCCCATATTAAACACATTAAACACTGGGCCGAGCTCCTCATTAATCAGCCCAGAGGGATGACAGCCAACTCTGCTATCGGCCCCATACATCCACGCATGCCCAGGGCTGTCTGGGCCCCGGGTAATATACCTCTTCCGTAGATAACACCATGATAGATCGATGCAGCCCCTCTGATTGGGGCTTGCTAGTGTAATACCACCGTGTCTAGCTTTATCAGCCGGGCCCATTGAGTAGTCATGGCAGATGAGCTTTTCAAGAGCTTTATGATTCAACTGATTTTTGACTGGAAGGGAGTAATGTTAATGTATAGGCTGATTTAGTGTTGGACCTATAAGGTGAGACAGGTATTTTAAAGGTACCGTCCAATCATAATTGTCATGTCTACCCCATCTTTGGGAGAATAATGACATGCTGTATGCAACCAGTCACATTAATTTTACAGTGTTATTAACCCCTCCAGAGACCGTCTTCAAGCTTGAGAGGTGTGATTGATTAATTCTCACTTTCCTGCAGTTCATGTGATGTAAGGTGTTGGATATGCATGGTGTTGCACAGACTTTGCCACACAGAGGGTGGGATTACAGTTTTTTAAGCTGATACCCAAAACCTCGAAAAATGTGTTTACTCGGAGAACAACATCAAAAAGTGAAAATGAATGCTTACCTTTTAACACTGCAATTATCAGGCTACTCCAAAAGCAATCTTTTTTGCATTCTGAAGTTAATTGATTTCTAATTACACCGCCTACCTGAAGGCTGGCTTTTAATCATCCTTGAGTCTCAATCCTCCTATATACCACACACCAAGCAGCATCGAAAGCTGGCACCTCATCTATAAATGACTGATCTTCATTTTGTCCTACCTCACAGAAAGCCCATGCCAACACCAAAAAAATAACAACGTATTTTTTGGAAAGATGTCTGTGGCTGATAGCAAGGGATGTGCAAATAACACCAATTATTTCTTTAGTGAGTGGTTCAATTTGATCAATATGTCTACATTCAAGTTTTTTTGAAGAGATGATAATGTGTAACGCTGATGTGGAGTTACTGTGAGTCAGCATAGAGAGTGTTTCATGTCCAGGTGTGGAGGGTTTGTACACCACTAGGTGTCTCTCTTCAGATAGGCTGGGCTAACAGAGTGGCTGAGAGAGGTCAGACACAGAGAAGAGGGGGGGGACCAGAGCAACACTACTTGATCCTCTGCTTCCCTTTATGCCCTTGTTTGTACACAGGCGTGACTATTGCCTGGAGAGCCATACAAGCTTGGTGGCTTACTGTCAGACAATGCATTTTATTTTCAGAATAAGGTGCATTCTGCTCACCTATTTTCCTTAACTCATTTGTGATGCAAAATACAGAATGAACAGCTGTTGCCTACACAGTAGGTTCTGCAGAGATAACATGTTCTTAAAATCCTGAAGCCTGTTAATGAAATGTCCCTTTTTCATGTTTTCATTTACCCAACAAGTACTTTGTATGTATTATTTATCTTCCTTTTTCACCTCCCTAGGCCTTTAGTTATGCCAAATTCTGTTTCTCTCTGGTTTAGTTGCGATATGCTGCTGTGCATTTCCATTCCTTTGTCCTTCCCCCCTTTTTAAGAGGAACTCACACATTTTTTCTACGCTCTTTTATTCAGCTTTCCAATTCCATGTATCAAATGCAATCGTGCGCTACAGAGGTTACATCGTTTTGTACTGGAGGGTCAAAAGTGCAGCAGTATGTTCGCCCACGGGCAGCTTATCTCAGCAATGCCATAAGATAGATTCCAGCAAATCCCACTGAAACAGCATAACATATTCGAGCTTGGGGAAATACTTGCTGAATGAAAACTACAGCAAAAAAAATTCCATAGGCTTTCTATCACCTCATAGGCAAAGACTTATTACTCTTGCTCCCCGGTGTAAGCGTGTTTCCACGAGACAGTGTGCAGGCCCTTCAACGGTGATTCTCAAGAGTGTGTTAGGATTAGGCCACGCAGCGGGCATCAGAGTGCCACAGCCTGCCTGTGCTGCTTCCGCTGTTCTCTGAAATAGACATGGAGCCAGTGCAATTACTTCCATTATCACCGCCACACACCACAAAGCGCCTGTGACGAGGAAGACGAGAGTTGAGGGGACTTACAGAGGTGACATGAGATCTAGCTCCAGCGTGGGCACACCGGCAGATTGAGAGAGAGCGAGAGGGTCATGGAGAGAGGCAGGTTCCTGAGAAAAAAGTAAAAAAAATG
This sequence comes from Pseudochaenichthys georgianus, assembly GCF_902827115.2. Classification (NCBI taxonomy): domain Eukaryota; kingdom Metazoa; phylum Chordata; class Actinopteri; order Perciformes; family Channichthyidae; genus Pseudochaenichthys; species Pseudochaenichthys georgianus. Next base: position 19,700,956 of record NC_047510.2, read on the forward strand.
GTGGGTTCACTGTGGTTTTGTCTCTGTACATGGCCGACATATTTTCGCCGTTTTCTATTTCATGTTTGCTTAGAGAGGGGAGCTGTGCAATCCGTTTCTCTCCCCAGCTTGTAATCAGCAGGCATGTCAGTAAACACTGTTAATGGGGGTGGACACTCTCTCCCTTCTCACCCAAGACCCCTGCAGTAGCTAATTGGGATAAATGCAACTCCATGCTTCATTTACCCTCACCCTCTCTATTCCTTTCTGTCTTTGCCCCTCACGTTTCCGTCCTCCTCCTTCGCTTCTACTTTAACCTCGTCTTTCCCCTTGTCTATGTATTCTGTTGCTCTCTCTGCTTCTGCTTGTTAATAGCTTCCCGGCTCATTGATACACCAGATGTTTGTTATAATCAAAACATGGGAAACGGCAGAGTGGACACGGTGCCGTCTCTTCCTCCACGGGTGATTGAAATGAGCTGTTTGTTGTGTTTAACATGGGCACAAGACAAAAAACACACTGTGTTATGAATCAGATATGAGACACTGTGCGGCAACTCTTAATACAAATCATTTGTTCCAATTTTCTGTGATTAGTGTAAGCCAATCACCGTTCTGAAAGGCTCTGCATACATACATACATACTTCTTGTACCTCAGAGTAAAGAAATCAGCAGTTGATTTGATATTATTCATTATGATTTATGATTTGGTTGCCACCTCCTGCCCATGCTTTGCATTTATATGTTGGTGTAATGTATTCATGGTCTTGCTACACCATCATTGCTTTTGTGATGTAATCTCTTTTCCCCTGGCTTGGACCCCACCTGTGGGAGAAGGAGAGAGAGCGCTGTAAGTGCTTGTGTGATGTAAAATGCCTAATTTGGGGGGTGATTGATGGTTTAATATTGCAGCCTGCAACCTTGCTGCCCCCACCTACCCAATGAAGCTGCAGGCAGCCACGAAACCATAGCAGTGTGTGTGTGTGTGTGTGTGTGTGTGTGTGTGTGTGTGTGTGTGTGTGTGTATAATGTCACTTTCTATTCTCACATTCAAACCCAGCTGGTGGAATTAAACCAATTCTGAGCTGGTTCGTTTTGGTGTGTGTGTGTGTGTGTGTGTACATTGTGGGCGTGCTGGATAATTTCTTCCATCGCGGTACAAAATCCACTTAGATATATTGACTGTGGTCTAGAGTCAGTGGTCAGTTATTGTAGCCATTTCTATTTTCTTCGTTTTAAGCAATATTGCCTCCTCTTTGCTGTCTCCTCTGTTTTCCCTGAGATGAAGCACAAGATCTCAGTGTCACTTATCACCGCTCCCTGAATACTTTTTGTTGACTTTCTGTGTATAATCTTTTCACGTCTTGCTTCTCTCTCTGTTTTATGCGACGTGCATTATATAAGGGTCATACAGATTAGTGTGTACATTAGTGAGTCTGGAACGATTTTCCTTCGAATAACGAGAATAACTGTAGAAAAAATACTGTATTGGTTGTTTGTTGGTCCCATAGTTTGGTCCATACCAGTGTATTAAATATTGGAATCAGTTTGGAATCAGGAAGGATACAAAAGTTTAATTAGTGCATTCCTTGGGTTTAAGCGTTAATTAAAGATGAAAGATTTGTGCTGCTATCTTTTTTGTAAAGGAATGAATTGTCCTTAAAGGCACTGTGAACCAGAATTGGTCCTCAATGTTAGCTCAAATGTTTAAAAGTATAGAAAACATCATCCAACAAGTTGTAGCATTTTTAGAGGTTTTTTTTTATGTGCCAAATAATAGTCGGAGATGCAAGGTTTATATTACCCGGATATGAAAGCGGATCTGCGCAGGAGGCGATCATTACGTTTCTGGTATTCCTTGTTTCTATGACCTTTGCTACGAAAAACTAAAGTGAAGTGCTGCTTGGCACAAAGTCATGCAAATTCCTGGAGATAGTGGTGGGTTGTTTATTTACTCAATGGGTTCTAACAAGCAAAGTTTGCTCAACTTTATGAGTGTTGACACGCCCACAGCAAGAGAAAGCAGATGGGTGTCCACATTAATGTAAAACATGTAAGCAATTTATAATCGCAAAACACTTGAAATCCTTTCCATTTTCCTCTTTTGGCTCCAAAAAGTTTCTTGTTGCTGTGAAGATGGACACTACCTGAGGAGCATAAAGACAAATGATGATTATGAGTTTGAAAAGTTAGACAAAGTGGCTTTAGATCCTTCTGGATGTGTTCATCATTATGTTGATGATGCTGATCTGTATTCTATACATTCCTCAGAAGGGAAATGAATCATGGTACTATGCCTCTGAGTCATCTAGCCGTGAAGAAACTATGGTGTCATTATGTTGATATTTTGTCTACTATTAGCTCTAAGGAACAACCGCTCACAGTGATATGCATAATGCCAGCCAGTGTGGACAAGCGCTAAGAAATACACTGCGAATGCTTTTTCTGAATTTGAAATGCAGACGCATACACATGTGAATATGTGTGGACACAGTCTCAAATGGTTGTTGTGCTAATATGTTTTTAATGTCTTTGGGATGCAGTCGACATCTCTAATTTGTTTTTGTCTAAGCTGTGTGCTTATGTGGATGGGGGGACATCAAAGCAGTAAAAATAGCATTTCTCATTAACCAGCCTTTCCCTCTCATTTATTTTCCTCATCCTCACTTGCCAGTTTGTCCAAGTGTTTTTTTAGGCACAGCTTGTGAAGTTGTGAGGAGGAGTTGCGAGAGAAAGATATTGGGCAGACGTTTGGTGTCCGTTCCTTCCTGCTTCCTATATTCAGCCCTAAGCAGGCTTTAATCAGGAACTGATCGTCATTTCAATTATCAGCTGACTGTTAAAAGTTTGTATAAATTACATTTCAATGAGACGACCAGTTTGGTTGTTCAATTGGACATTTCCTGGCTTGGTATAAATAGTAATTGCGACCAGACAGAAAGTGTACAGCAAGTGGTTTGATAACAACATTTTACTTTTTAATGACAAAGGTTCATATTGACTTCAACTCAAAATATTTATAACTATAAATCTAAATCTTTTTTAATTACGTGAGCAACCGTACAATTAGGTACCATCTCTCAGAAACTATAAAAGGCTTTATCATTTACAGTGACTTTAAATCCAATATATTTTAAATTGATATGTCTGTTTCAATGGAGCTGTTTCCACTTCAGCCTTTTAAACATACTTTACTGTAGCTTCATTCCATCTTTTATCTACTAAATCAGGATTACAAAACGATAATGTGGGTGTTTGAGGGCTGATAACTTATGCTTTCATTGGTCAATTTAGGCACTTAATGTGCATAAATGTCAAATTAAAGAAAGGTAAAGTTATCCTGGTATTATCATATTAAATGATTTTGTCCATCATTTATTAATGTAAAGAAGAATAGATCGGCTTCAGCTTGTTTCCATTAGCTGTCCTTTATTACAACACGGTAGCCCTTTAAATAGCAGTATGAGCAAGGATTACTGAATATAAGCGATCCATCCCACCCACCATTTGGTAGGGAAACACGATTTCACCTCTGTCATACAAAAAAGCCTGTAATAGAAAAATCTTTGTCAAGCCAGCAGTAAGGTGGGCAGTGCTGATTAAGCTGCTGATGAGTATCTCACCTCCGAAAGCCATTGTATTCAGTTCATTATGAGGGTTAATTGTGTATTTATTCTTTATTTGTCTTGTGTCTGCACTACCATGAAGAAGAGATGGATCTTTAACATGTGAGAGTTTCAGCGAAAGTTACCGCCTTTTTAAAATTCAACATGCAGCTTTACCTCTCCTCCTAAATTCATTGTTTGACATAGATTTTTAGAAGGTCATCCCATTTTTCCTCTGCAATTTGTCTCTTTCGTTTTGTGTGACTTGAGTTAAGCAGGGTGTTTGTTTTTGCATTCACCTTCTGCCCTCTTTGCCTTATAATCGTTTTTTGTTTGAGCTCTTTATATGAAACAAGTTAGTAATTCAATGAAGAGAGTGGTCCAAATGTATTATATCAAATACTGTAAAAGGTATAAAAGTTAAATGGATTTGTTTTACAATTAGAAAAATGCAAATCAGTCTCATCAAGTTTCAGTTAAATTGTAATTAGAACCAAGATTACATGCAGACATTCAGTGAGTTAAGGCGACTGGTCTACCAGTGACTGAACAACTATTTATTATTCTGCACATCAATGATTCAGCCTGCTTTTGATTTACTATTAGTATGGTCAGATGTTACTGCAAAATAGTCATTTTTGAAAGATTTCACCTTGGCCTACATTTCTGAATTGGATTGGATTTTGTTTCTATAGTAATGGCCACAGACTAGTCCATTCATCAAATGACACAGATTATTATGACTATTCAGCCAGTCTGTAGTTATGCCTCCACTCTCCCGGTCATCATTATTCAAGCAAAACTGTTCTCAATTGAATCATTTTGCCGTTACTTCAGATGTGCAAACAGTGGTGTGAGACAAAGAGTCTAGTCTAGTGCTGATGTTGAAACTGAATAATGCTAATCATCCACAGCCATAACAGAATACATGTCTGTGTGTGTGTGTGTGTGTGTGTGTGTGTGTGTGTGTGTGTGTGTGTGTGTGTGTGTGTGTGTGTGTGTGTGTGTGTGTGTGTGTGAGTGGGCTTGGCATACTATTTGTTTGACGGATTCATTTGAAAGAATCAGATGAGATTCATGGTGAAAAATAAATGAAAAAATAAAGACGTGTGGAAAGAAACGAACAAATGAAGGGTGAGAAGAAGAGTGCGAGGGACGAAGAGAAGAAGATAGAGTCTCACAAGAAAGAGTGATCCAAAGACAGAGAGAAGGGTTGAGATGTAGAGAGATTAGGGTTGTGACATGCGTGGACAGTATATATATATTGTTATGGGGGTGTGTATTAAACCCTCTCTGCGAGCTGCGATGAATCGGCTCTATTAATGAAAGTGTGAGCCACTGTGTGGTCATGGATGCCGGATGCACACACATATACACACATATACACACATACTGCTCCCTTTCCAGGCTCATATCATTACCCATCATTACACCCCCCATTTGGCATCAGCCGGCCAGATCGATCATGGCCGATAACTCTGTCTCACTCCAGGCCGACGTATCTATCTCTATCTAACTCCCCTAATATCGTACTTTCCCTGTATCTCTCTTTTTCACACCATATCTACTCTCTCCCTGTCTCAACCCCCTCCCTCAACTCTCGCCTGCCTACAAACTGTATCAGTTTCAAAATTACTTAAATCGTCCACCTACTCTATCTTCCTTTGCTTTTTAGCTTTGCTCTCCGGAATATCTTTTCATCTCCCTGTGACTTAATCTCCCTATCTAACACTCGCTAATCTCCTGCTGACTCCTCTCTAGGTTCGCTACCATTTTTCCCCCTAACTCATATCTCTGGCTTTTGCCACTGTGACGAGCATATCAATCACCTCGTATTTCCATTTGTCGCTGACCTGCTTTCAGCTTGACTGTAATTCGCCTCTTCCTCTTCTACTGTACCCTCCCACAGCCTTTCATCTGTCTTTCAGTCTCTGTCACCCATCTTGCTCTCACTCAGGCAGCCCAGTCTTTGCACATGACTCACCGTCGCTTCCTCTCTTCTTTTTCTGCGCTTTCCTCCTCCTTCCCATCCTCCACCTGCGCCTCCTCCTCCTCTTCCAACTCTAACTCTCTTTGTTCTTCTTGTCTGCAGATATGAGCGGCGCTTACATCTAGACTTGACGGCTCAAGGCTGGGCTCACTTAGAAAAGTTGTTATTTCTTTGTGTGTGCATGCTTGTGTGTAAAAGTGCAGGAAAGCAACTGACAGGCAGATGTGAAACAGAACAGTCCAAGAACTGAGAAGAAGGAAAAGCACATTTCATTCACGCTGATCTTGTTTTGAAAGCTTGATAACATGTACTGAAAAGGAGGAGAGCAATCAGCTGCTTGTCTCCCCTTCACTGTCCCTCTCTTTACTTACGTCTCTTGATCTAATGATGCTCTTGCTTGTGTATGCTCCACATTGATTCTAATTCAATTTGGATGGAACGGGTCTTTCAGACAATTGTCTGCAATGAAGATGGGTTTTAAGCTTCTTCTGCAGGCACAAGAGATTAATGGGAGAGGCGGCCACACTGGACAGAAGAAAGTAACAATCAATTTCTCAATAATTCCATATTTACACGTTCCATGTTAAGGGAGGAAAGGAGGGGAATACACCATAAAGAGTGGAGCATGTACCTCTACTCTGATAAAACAGTAGCCTTCGCAGGGAGAAATAATGCAACATTGCCACAACCAGGCAAGTCTGTGCTGTTTCATTTTCATGACATGCTCCTCTGTGTTAAAAACAAATCACAACTCATGAGTTTTGATATTCATTGATGATTCCCCTCCACAAAGTAATAATAGTTAATTTGTTGATAAAAGTTCATTATGACTATATATTTTCTATTGCTTGTTATTTATAATGATAATCTCTCTCCACCATTCTCCACATTGGCTTCATTCACAAGCGGTTACAGGCAGGCATGCTAATAACACGCATCCAAAAACAAATTGAAGGTGCAAACAGAGAAGGAGAACGTAATTACCTCCGTGTAAAAGTCTTGATCTCTACAAACAGCTGCTGAATAAACTGCCGTGGCCACCATATTGTTAGCCAATTCAAACCAAAATAAGACCCACGTTGTAGAAACAACATTTCTTTAAACACCTTGCAAGCCAGCCACTGCAGCATCCGAGCCACGGCTACGGTTTTCTTTGCACACTATCATGCGGTGACACACAGGCTTTGTACTGCAGATCGGCTTGAACACAGTCTGTTTTCACGGCCACAGTTGTGACACAGATGCCACAGGGCACTAAGTCTGTGTGTGCTCCTTTTGTATAGTGTAAGTAGGTGTGCATGAGCGTGTTGGCATGCAGTAGCACGTGGCCTGAGGTGTCTCTCGATCTTGCTCTCGTCTCACGTCAAAACACTGGTGACTTGCTAGAAGTGAAGTGTGTTGTGATGTCGTGAAAAAAGCAGCCAAAAGCAGCACGGGTGCAGCATCCCTGGCCTCATACTATTCTGGCTGTTTGTAGTGGCGATTGTTTCCTTGCTTTCCAGCTCTTTGAGCATCTGGCTAGGATTGTCTCTGGAGGCTGTGAGCCCCAGACTCGCTCCCTGAAGGCCGTCTCACTGACAGGAGATCAGGCTACATCAGTATGTGTGAGAGGTACAGCGGGATCTGAGGGATGGATCTTATTTCAGCTGATCCAGCACACTGTTAGGTTGCCAGAGACTCACACAAAAACGTACTTTGTGCACATTGTGGATGTCTGTGTTTGTGTGTGCGTGGACATGTGTGTGCCTGCATGTGAAGAGAGTGGGTTTTGAGAAAAGACAGCAGTGAAAGACAGTTGAGACAGTGTGTGTGTGTGTGTGTGTGTGTGTGTGTGTGTGTGTGTGTGTGTGTGTGTGTGTGTGTGTGTGTGTGTGTGTGTGTGTGTGTGTGTGTGTGTGTGTGTGTGTGTGTGTGTGTGTGTGTGTGTGTGTGTGTGTGTGTGTGTGTGTGTGTGTGTGTGTGTGTGTGTGTGTGTGTGTGTGTGTGTGTGTGTGTCAGAGAGATGGAAAATATGTTTGCCCTGTTCACACCGATCTGTTTGTGTGGGAGTGCATTAACATCTATGTGGGCTGGAAGGGAGGCTGAATATGCAAAACAGTTGGAACAAAGGCTAATAACTCTGGAGCTGCTGTGCAAAAAGATGGTACATTTCCTTGATTTGTGTGGAAGCCAAAAAGAGATTTTTGAATCGTTTGCAGGAGGAACATAGGTTTCTTTAGTTTAGAGCGATTATCTGAATCCTAAGGAGAGGTCTGGAGTCTCAATGGCAAACTGTAAGAGATGAGTTTGAAACTAGTTTGCCTTCACACTTGCAATGCTTCACTTTCAGTTAATCTGTTATCCTGTTAAATATGTTTAAGTAATGCCAAAGATAATATAATACTCAGCCAAAAAGACTGATACAAAAGTATTAAATTGAAGCGTCTATAGCAAGATTGTCGGGGTAACAAGGACAAATGGAATGAAGCTGATAATGTTAATAATTGGAAGGAATTTAAGCGTTTGATTTTGAATTATTAACTCAAGGGAGCAAATTAAGTAATTAAAAATACAAAATTAAGGACATGATAATGGATATGGACTGTACAAAATAATAATTTGAGGGGATGATTTGTAACTGCACAATGTGATAACCTACCTTGCTCCTTTTTAAAAGCAAAAAATCCAGTCATTGTTTTCACTGTCGCCTTTAAAATACCTTTGCTATTTTTCGAATTATTTCCCCAGTTATTCAGTGGAGGAATGCGTTGACGCCATTTTTGAATATGTGTAAGCTAAAAATCTCGGGGTATGTTGCATTTTGTAAGAGTAGGCTATGTGAAGAGAAATCTGTGCGCCTGGGCTTTGTTAGAATACATACAACATGGTGTAATAATGTGTGTGTGTGTGTGTGTGTGTGTGTGTGTGTGTGTGTGTGTGTGTGTGTGTGTGTGTGTGTGTGTGTGTGTGTGTGTGTGTGTGTGTGTGTGTGTGTGTGTGTGTGTGTGTGTGTTCGTTTATTTTCAGTAGTGGAAGGTTGCTGGCAGTAAAGGGATTTGAAAAGTGTGATTTTGAACTTCTTCACGTTAGAAGTCAGTTTGATCAATGTCTGCTGCAGCGCTCACTAGCTTCAGGGCACAGTGAACTACTGATAAATGAATTCCACTGTGTGAGTCCGTGGACTGATGTGTAGCTGTACAGTGAGCAAAATAGAACAAAAGCTAATCTAAAGTGTGTGTCTGCATGTGTGCGTACAAATACAATGATATCTGCATACTGTATCTTTGTACTGTGGAAAAGGTGTGGGTGTCGTGTATCTGGGAGCTACTGCATTCGTCTGTTTGCAGTGTTCTCTGATTGAATCATTCAAAGCCTCTAATTAGTATCATCTTACTCGCAGCGGCTAACAAAGACACCAATGAGTCTCTGGACTTTATCAACCAGTCGAGCCACACAGTCGGCTGGCAGTCAGGCCTCAGTGCCCAGCCGGGCCCTGGAGCCCAGCGGCCTGCAGAGGAACCCATGTGCACAAAACCTTTTAGAGCTCCAGCAATCCGATTAAGGCTGCTCTTTTTTCTGCAGCACTGTTGATGCTGAGATAAGTGTTCTAGTGGGCTCCTCAGATCAACTCTGAAAGCACTATTTCATTTAACCACAAACTCACATTTCCGAATAGACCATTTTGGGTTTGTTCATACCTTTTTAGGAGCGAAGCATGACTACGTGCGCACGTCCACTGCCATCAAGACATTTTATAATGATGCTGGGTTAAAGTGACTAAGCCGCTGCTGACGGAGTGACTGGTAGATGATGAATAGGCAGTAAAAAGATAGGTTTTTGTTTTTACACATTTGATTTGCAGAAATAGATTGTTACTCTTTGTATTCTTTCTCTGTGTGTTTATGATTGTGTGGTTTTTCAAAGACAGGTACACAACTTGAAAAGCCTCCATATTTATCTCTAAGTGTTCTGGCACAGCGTCAGTGGGATGATGGATGATGGCTTCATCGGTAGCCAATTCTCTGAAGTTGTGGTTTGAGCGCTGGACTGAAAAACAAGATTACATTTAATGGACATTCACTCGCATCCAGAATTAACTGCAGGCTAAACACATACAGCTGCGTGAAACAGAGCGTCCAACAAAGCGATTCTGTATCCAGTGTTTAAAAAATAGATAAGAAAAATGCGCCAAAATGAAATTACTCACTATTTGCACAATAAAATCTCCAGTGAATATTAGTTTTATTGAGCGATAAGCAACATGGCCTGAACCGTCAGCTGAATAAAATAAAATAGATTTAATCGTCAATTAAGATTTTTTTCAAATATCTGTTGCATATTTTGAACCTCAGAGAATTGTATTCAAACAAAGGTACCATATTGTGACCTTGATTGGAACTTAGGTGTGTTTTATATTATCTTACTTTTTAAAGAGTACTCTATTCTTGTAATATTTGCTTCAATTTAACACTTCAATTTAAAATGAAACTGTTTTTCTAAAAAGTGTTTGTAAGAAAGTACATTTTAGAAGAGCATATTGAAAAATCTTTGAGAACATGGAATGCTGGTTAAGTGACAGAAACGCCTTGATTATGCATCAAATGAAATGAATAGCTGAAACAGGCAATAATTGCTTATGATAATTACTGGGCTCTGCAGGTAACTTCTTAATTAACACTACGTTATTTGAACTCCTTAGTATTCTGCAAAAAAAACTTTTTAGAAACTTATATCTGAAAAGACTTTAGTCTTAGTGTTGCTGTTGACTCTCCCTTATTCCACAGCAATTTTACCAATCACTATACACAACTGCTGCTTTGAATTGTAAGTGTGTGAGCAAGTGTATTGACTTAATGATAAGGTTTCAAGCCAGTTAAGCCACTAAATATGTATGCAGAGCCCGTTACAGCTCCCTATCTCCATCAGAGTCTGACCTTTAGCATGGCCTGTTCCTGTATAGTTTCCCTCAGGGTGCGAGGTTGTGGGCAGAGCTCGGCTATATACAGTAGAAGTACTCTGTAGGATCAATAGCTCTCTTTAAAGCTGTTCCCTAACACACCTGCAGTACCTGAGGTGGCCTTTTTGACACAGAGATAAAGAGAAAACACTCCCCAGGCTGTTAGTGTCTGCCCATCTCCGCCTGTCCCTGCTTTTCCTCCTCCTCCTCTTCCTCCTCAATCTGCGCAGAGGAAGACGGATACTCAAACTGACAGAAGGGGAAGTATTGCTAATATCTTCACGATCCACAACAATATTGTCGTGACTTAACCTTTCCTTAAAGGCGAGGAATGAAATCCCCCCTATCCATCCACGCCGCGGTGTGCTGAGACAGCTGAAAGAGCTGAAGGGCGGGGCCCATGTATATTTACTAACTCTCTGCTCCATTAATCAAAAGACACAGCATGTTGGCTCCTCCTGTCTCTCAGTGTCCTCTCACATTCCCAGGCCACTTCCTCTCCCCGACCACTCCATGGTCCCTTACACTTGATATGTGCATGTTTAAAGAGAGTGCTCTCCTCTCTGTGTTCTCTGACTATTTTCTGTTCCTGGTCTTTTCTTGCTGACTCCAATCTGCCACCTTTCACTGTCTTTTTCTTCCCTTTCATTATCTCCATTTCTTGTCCAACTCCTGTATGCAATTTTCCAATGCCCCTGGAACAGTAGTAGTGTTTAGTATGAGTGTGCTGTCCAAGCAGGTTAGAGAGGGTAATTTGAGCCTCTGAGGGTGCTCTGGGGCTTGGATCTAGTTTTGGAAGGTGTGCTGACAGTCAGCAATCCGGCACTGATCACACCAAAGTCACACAGATCGGTAAGACGTCTAAAGTCCTGGTGGGAAAAGGGTAAGTGTAAATGAGTTAAGGATAGAGTGCAGTGAAAGAACTGATTGTAGTTTTATCCACATAGACAGAGTCGACAGAGATGTCATTTACCACAGAGGGCCATGTTAGCTTTTCAGCTAAAGTCCATTTGCACCTGACACGATAGGAGAGCGAGCTTTCTGCCTGAATCCCCATGTGAAGGATAAAGGTTATATTTTGTGTGCTGTGTGTGCGGGAGGAGGGCAGTGAGAGCATATTTATAATACAAATAGTTCGATTTCTATCCGCAGTTTGAATATGTTTTAAGAGAGAATGGTATGTATCAGCTAAGGGCCTTGTTTCAACATCACAATTGACACAATTGTGAAACAACACACAAATACACACAGAGAGAAAGAGTTGGAGTTGAAGTTGGAGTTTGAGTGGAGTAGACAAGCGTCTGGTATAGAAGCAGTTTTAATATGTTAGCCTGTCTCCCTGCTGGCCTCCCCTCCCCCTTTCAGGGACGGCACTAATGCCATTAAGTGTGGGACAGATCTGTTCCATGTCTGCAGGCCTGCCAGTCTACTGGTCTGCCCCGAGACCACTCTCCATCTAATCCTATCCTCTCTCTTGCTCTATCCTCCGCCTCCCCTCCACGCCAGAGACAGGAAGAGGCGGCTGGGAGAAAAATCTAATAAATAAATGAGAGGATGCAAGAGGAAAAAAAATATATAAATTAAGTTCTCCGTTCTCGTAAATCATGTTGCCAACTTCCAGTAGACAGGAGGGCGGAGCTTATGGGAGAGAGAGAGAGAGACCATAGGAGGAAGAAGGAGGGAGAGGCAGGGGGAGAGAGTGATCACGAGAGGGAGAAAACAGAGAGAGAGAGAGTGCGGGAAGCGTTTCTGTTCCACCCTCAACCTAGGCTCAGCTCTGGAGACTTGGCGGCGAGGTGTTTTTAATTGATTTTTGATTAGATAGACATGAGGACGGGGGGGGTGTCCATTAGCATGTGGGGAATGAACCTCTGAGAGGAAGTGAGTGAGAGAGGACGGGACAATGAAGGAGAGAGAGATAAGAAGAGAATAATTGTCAGAGACACTGTGGAGGGAATGACAAGTAAATAAATGCAAAATGCATATTTAATAAGTACCGATGGGAAAGAAAATGTTCCTATAATTCAAAGTGCGTTGCAGCTTAATTGACTAAATTATCTGCTTTCATTATACTTGATTACCCATGGGTGTCAGGTTTTCACTGATATTTAACATTTTCAAACCTGGAGTTGAATCAGGCCAGGTACACAAACCAGAATTTACTTTACTTACTAGGATTGTCCTGATAACTTTACAAAATGTAGGTTATTTTTATTCTCTTCGGCCCTTCCTTCTAAGAGATGAAGAGTCCTTGTTATTTCTCATTTATGTTATACAATCAAGTAAACATATATGTATACATTATGTAACGAGCCAGTGGCAACACCCACCTGTTTTCCTGCATCTAGAGAGGATGTGGTGGATATTTAAATTCAAGTTCACCGAGAAGGCTCCATGACTCCTGGTGTCCGAGAGCTGCACGGATAGAGTTACATTAACCATTGTTGATCCAGAGCGGACTTGACAGGTAGTGAGTCTGTGAGTCCAGCTAACCATGCTAATCATCGGATACGAGTCATCATATAACAGGGAGATCCGTGGGGAATTGTGGGATCATTATATCTGATAGTAGGAACACATTTTCTTTTAAAAAAATAAAATGAGATTAACAATAAAGAACAAATGTAACCAAGAGTGTATTTCAAGTGAGTGCATTGGGCATGTGATTAAACAAAAAAAAGTAATTCTCGTATAAATGAAAAATGGATTTTAGCAACAAAAGAAAACCATCAACAATTCAATACCATATATCTAGTTAGACACAATACCTAAACTAGATGCATCTACAAGCAAGAGTTGTGCCTTCTCCAGAGGTTGTATGATTACTCCCAAAAGTTATAATATTAAAATTGTTTAAATTATGTTTTGGATTAGATTATTGTCCACGTTTCTTCAATGTGTTACATGAAAGGTCACCTATTATGTAAAATCAACTTCTTCTTGTCTTTTATACATCAACATGTGTCCCCTCTGTCAGGATTCTCATGTTATGTCACGGTTGTAGTTTTGTATGTCTGGTTATGGGTGTTTTCCTCCTTGTATATTGTCTGGTCCTTCTTCCTGTGTTTTCCCCCTGTCGTTAGTGTCCCTGTGTCTAGTTGTCTGATTGTGTCGCCCTTGTGTTTCTCCTCCCCTGCCCGGCTGTTTCTTGTCTTGTGATTACCCCTCCCTGTATTTAGTCTGGTCTCGTCCTGTGTTCAGTGTTGGTTCGTCTTTTGTTTGTGAATGAGTTCACCGGTGAGTGTTCTGTTTTGTCCAAGTTATTTTTATTTATTCTTGAAATAAAGGCATTTTTCGACGTTATCTGCATTTGGGTCCTGCTTGCTTCACTCACCGTAACACCCTCTGTATAAAGAGATTCTGAAAGTTTCAGGAAAAAAAGATTCTCTCACTTTTTGTCCAGATCCATTCATATACAAACCTGTCTGAAAATGAGCTGATCAGATTTTGGCCACGTTATGATGTCATAACGTTTTTTTGGCTTGTGTAACCATTTGCCAATACCCAACCAAGGTAACCCCCCCCCCCCCCCCCACCGTATCACCTCCTAGAGCACCATTGTGTTCTTTTTAACCAAATATCTCTCAGAGGGGAGTTGGGAGTGGCTCGTTATTTTCATCTAAAGTAACAGACAGAGAATCAGCACTTTTGAAACAGGGCTGAAACAGAGGGGATTATGGGATGCTACAATGCTCTGTTTGGTGTTTGGAGCCAAACACTTCAGAGGCATGTTTTGTATCTGAGACCTATAATATATTGATGAAAAACAGTATAATAGGGGACCTTTAACTCTCCATATAATTGTTACACTGATCCGGAGCCTGCCATTTCCCAGCTGTATTCAAATTAGCTATTCATGGTTGTATTATTATCTGACTTGTTTATGTGGGTTCTTTTGGCTGTGCACACATTAGTGATTACTGATAGGACCAGTGGCGTTTTTATATGTTACAAAAGTGGTGGGGCACAACAAACTTAGATGTCTATAAGCTTCTGTAGTGAGGTTCATGGCTGGTGAGGCACTGGCTCTGACTCTTCAGGTTTACAAATATTATATTTTGACCTAAATCAATATATAATATTATTTTCAAAAGCTTTTTTTGTCTGATGCTTCAATTAATTTTAAACAGACAGTTCAACAGAAGGATACCCAAAAAATGTAATTTTATCATTTAAATATTGAATTGTTCTCTCTTAGTAAGATCCCATTTTCAATAAAATTGCAGTCTTACCTTGACTTGAAGATAGGGGTGTAACGGTTCACAGAAGTCACGGTTCGGTTTGTACCTCGGTTTGGGGGTCACGGTTCGGTACAACAAGAAAAAGCAAAAAAAAGTCCCAAATGCATAATTCCAGGTTTGTTGTTATTTATTTTTTTTCAGTTTAAAAATAAGGAACTCTGACATTTTGAATAATTAACTGTATTAAACAGTTACAAACAAACCACAAACAGTACCACAAACACTCAGATGGCCATATTATCTATAATGGCTGATGTCAAACAAAAAGGTTTCATCAAGCTGTAAAACTAAAAAGAATGTCTTGAAAATATTACATCATAAATAATAAGCCAAAAGCTTCTGTTATTTATTTTGGTCTCACTGCTTTCATGCCTATTGGCTTCTTAAAAACAGCAGGGATAAGCTGTTGAACTGCTGTTGTCTTTTGCTGGGCTCCGGTGATTGGCAAATCTGGGTGATGCCTTCTGATATGATTTAGCATGTTTGGCGTGTGTTACCATTAGCATACCGCACCGCTGTCGAACAACGCCGACACACCGTCCTCGTCCGATCCACCACTCGTCCGATCCACCACTCGCACACTTCATCGTTATTGTAGTCCACAGGGAACCCGAAATGTTCCCACACAGCTGATTTAAAAGAAGCAGGTGAGTTCTAGCTCCTGTGTGTTATCTGAAATCGCCATACTAACTTTTCTTCTTCTTGTATTTTGTTCGTTTTGTTGTGTTTTCTTCTTGTTCTTCATTTGTTGTTTAAAGAGCCTGTGACACTGTTTTCCCCCATCATCCAAACCCATCAATTTGAGTACATATTGTCCCCTTGAAAACCGTTACTGAACTGATTTTGGATATTTGTACTTTGATAACCATTAATCTGCCTTCAATGTTGACAATTTTCTGGATCTTCTAGCGGATTCTTCAAGTCCCGCCAAATGATGGGTGACGTCATTGCGGGCACAGCGCTCCAGCTGCACTGTCCAGGATCCCAGCATCTGCATGTAAACCTTTATATATATACAGTCAGATGTAAACGCACGATGGTGCACACAGCAGCAAGCTCAGACAGCGATGACAGGTTAATGTTGAACGTGTCTGAGAGCTCATATGAGGCTGAAGGATCGGTTTATGTTGTATCTGTTAGAAGTTTAGGAATTAGGTGCGTCAATATGGGCGATCATATGGTCATGTAGCCAGTGGTGGAATGGGACTAAAAATCATCCCGGGACTCTCGACCGGCCCACTTCGGTACCGCTAGTAAATTGTCAACGGGGGGAGTGGGGGATGTCAGGGTGCTGTAGATAGTAAATGTAAATATGTAAATATTTGTGTCACTGCATCCTGGTAAAATACAAATATAATGTATAATGTCTGTGTCTTTGACATTAGCGCTGCTCGCCACCTGTGCCCTGTACTACGAAGCCAGTTCAACAGACCCTGGATATATTTGAGTAACAAACAAACTAACAACAACAAACTAACAAACGAGATCTCGCTAAACGGTCCTACGACGCTGGTTATCAACTCGGTAAATCAAGCCAGGGGTTCTCTCTCCAGCTGAGAGCGCGTTCACGTCTAAGACACGAGTGGATCTGACTTTAATTACATTTGTCTCGAGTGTTTCGTCAACATAATGTGTTAAATAATACTTCTGCATCCAGTCTGTGACACTGTGAGTGTTGCACGGCCAGGTGAGGCTGGAGAAGCTGACTCAGATAAGGAAATATATGATATATTATGATATTATATGATCGATGATCTGATTGATGATGTAATATGAATGATAAGTGCGACACGTCGGCGTCTTCTCTGCATGGCAGTTTAAACTGTATTTTCTTTATCCTGTAATATGACTTGAGAGATTTAAACTCCGCACACTGAGTTGATCTCTTTTCTATAGACGCCGGAGGCGGGCAGCGTCAGGTAAAATAAGTTATTTAGCCTTCTCAAACCTGAGCCTCACGCGCCGCCTATGGGGGATGTGCTAGTTACTTATCCGACCGGCCCACTTCGGTACCGGCCCATCGGGATTCGTCCCGATGGCCAGTCCGCCACTGCACCCAGCCCACGTAAATTGTCAACGGGGGGAGCCTCGCTGCGGGGAAACGGTGGACCTAGTGTCCCGATCGGAGTGGGAATAATAATAATAATCCGTGCATTTTATCCATTAATTTCCCCAACATTGTGGTAAAAAAACCACACGTTTAATCCATGTTGTTGGTGTACTACAACTACAAAAAGCATCGGTTTGTTTTCTCATCAGTAAATGCAGACCGGCTCAAACAAACGATTTTTAATCATCATCCTCACTCATCATTTAATGTATCATATGTTCGCCGAATTGACATGAAAGCACTAATAAATGTAGTTTCATCCACTTGAGTTTACAACCACAAAAATAATCGATTTGTTTTTATATCACATCCGACGGGAGGAAATTCAGCAGCTCTCACTCCCGATTTTTAATCCTAATGTAATCATCATCTTCACCACGATCATTTATGTTTATGTCGCCGAATTGACATGAAAGCACTGACAAATATGAATATACTGTAGTCAACTTCATTAAAACGTTATTAACGTGCCTAATCTCAGTAATTCACCATTTCTACGCATGACAACACACTTTGTCCGTGTTTGGCTCTCGAAGCGTTCCCGCATTGACGTCACTTCCGGCTTCCCCCAAAACTTCAAAATGAGTCAAGGAATTTCCCCGCGATGTTCGAAATTATTGATATTTAACGGAACGGTATCGCTTTTTCTTTTTTAAACTGACGGTTCGAGATTACTAGTAGCCCAATATTTCATTGCACAACAGTTGTTGGGATGGTGTCACAGGCTCTTTAAGGGCGGCTGGCAAACAGCTTTTAGCCGCAATACCGCCCCCTGGATTATATATAGTGTAGTGGATACTGCCCTGAATGACAGACTTTTTTCCCACTCGTAAAAAAAGGCGTATTCGCCGTGTGACTGCATGTGCCGAACCGTGACGTCCGAACCGTGACGGTACGGGACGAACACGGATACCGTTACACCCCTACTTGAAGATGAAGTCCATTTGCCTATCCTTCTGGACAAAAATCTCTATTACTTTTTTGTAAAAGTCCTCCTTATGTTCTTGTAGTTTCAAAAGTCTATCATAAATATAATCTAACCTACGGTGGCCCTGAAGTGCAAGACACCACAGTATTTCAAAAAACACTACAGCATTTCACAAAACGCCACAGCATTTCAGAAAACGCCACAGCATTTCAGAAAACGCCACTGCATTTCACAAAATGCCATAGCATTTCAGAAAACACAACAGCATTTCAGAAAACACCACAGCATTTCACATTGGACGGAAAGGGTATTCCTTTAGGGAGAACACTTCTTGTTTGTGATTGGACAGAGCCAGAGAAGCACTGCTGTGATTGGTTGTTTTTGCTGCCAGTCAAGAAATGACGCTTTGTGATTGGTCAACACCCGACAGCGAAATATGTCCCAACACATCAGCCGTTAGCACACACTCAGAGCTCACAGCTCCTCATATCTGTTCAGAAACTGGACACAAGTTAAACATGTACAAACCACAGACTGTCTATGTCATGGCGAATACAGTTGCTGCTTTATTTATGTCTGTATGACGTTGTTGTGAGTGTGGACGGAGCAGCAACAGGTTAGTTTAGCCTGATGGGTGAAATGCTGTTGTGTTTTGTGAAACGCTGTTGTGTTTTGTGAAATGCTGTTGCGTTTTGTGAAACGCTGTTGTGTTTTGTGAAATGCTGTTGCGTTTTGTGAAACGCTTCGGCGTTTTGTGAAATGCTGTTAGATAGAATAGATTGATGATTCGAACATTATAAAAGTAGGGTAGAGATGTGGATATTATCCGGCTGAACAAAACGTGCATTTATCTAACAGGTTTGTTTCCCACAGATCTTATTTTGAGCTATTTTCTAAAATCCTATGGAGAAATCTCATTACTTTTTTGTCGAGGGAAGCCATGCGCAGCTTACTTCCGGGTTTTAGGACGCGTCACTGCAGCTCTCTCGTCTCCTCTTCACACACCACACTTTTCGCGGCACACGTACTTACAGCCAATCAGCTCTGAATTATGTGAGATGACGTATGGTGGGGATGGCAGCACTTTGCCCCTCTGGTCATTATTTTTTTGCCACACACATTAAATAGGAAAATATTCTGAGCATGCGCAGTGTAGTTTTTACAGTCACCATTGACTTAGACAGTAAGAGGGAGGGGCAGGATCGGGTTTTGTCCCGCATGGCTCTAAACAGCTCAATAGGCACACACTGTAGACACTAATTAGAAGAACACAGACTAAAACAGCAATGTACGGACGAATCAGATGATTAAACATGATCTTAAAATATATTTAATTTTTTTATTTATTTTTTGCATTTTTTTGTAATCATTATTTTTAATACTTTCTGCTGACACTAGGTAGTAGGTGGGGCTCAACTTTTTGGCTTATATTCATCAGCAATGATAAAAGGAAAAGGTATAAAAGAGAGCTTAACTATGTGATGCAAAGTGAGTCATTACCAATAAGACTATAAAGAGTCTGTAATCTGTACTTCGGTTTACACATGTCTGTTGGAAGTGGCTTGTGTGTAGTCAACTGTGAAAGCAAACTACTTTGCAAGCACAGTTAATAGAGAGAGTGTCTCCTTCGATCACATATTCAGCCCTCCCTCAGCCTCAGTATAGTTATTTGCTGTTATTTGGAGAGTGAATGCCATTGTTCTGGCCCATTCAAATGATAAATACAATGTTTCCACAGTTCCAACAGACCGCTACAAACATGTTTGGTGTGATCACACTCTAAATGTCCCCTCATGGCGACTGCAATTGACTGAAAAACTCAGTCTCTGATAACTGAGAAGAGGCTGAAGCTAAATCATGGTCACTGTATTTCATACAAATGATCCATATTCTTGAGCAAAACACATTTTGCACACACACCTTTCATCCCTTTGTAAACCTGTCAATAGATTCACATTTTCACCCTTAGACACAATCTTATTGATATTTTTCTTATTTTCACAAACCTTAATATCTACTACTTTGATAGATAGAGATGGCCAAAGGTGCACGAAGGCTCATCAATCTGATGCATTTGACTGTCTCTTTCTGTATAGATGCAAACTTCCTTTAACCTGACAAAGCTCCATCGCAGTGAGGATTATTACTAACCTTAAAAAACGAATCAATATTTATTTCTAATTAACAGTTTCCC
Organism: Pseudochaenichthys georgianus; assembly: GCF_902827115.2. Lineage (NCBI taxonomy): Eukaryota > Metazoa > Chordata > Actinopteri > Perciformes > Channichthyidae > Pseudochaenichthys > Pseudochaenichthys georgianus. Next base: position 19,720,939 of record NC_047510.2, read on the forward strand.
TCAGCAGTCATGTATCCTTTCATGTTCTCTTTAAAAGCCCTTACATGCGTTCTAATATGATGAAAACAGGAGGGAATTTACCGTAGCTACAATACAAGAACTCGGTTGCCGTAAAAGAAGAACCGTCCTTGCACAGAAACAGGCACTGACAAATGACCTCTCATGTATTGATTGCTTTTTTCCCAGACCTTCACGCACAGCATAATAACAACCAACTGCGAGCACAGTAGCGTTGATATTTGTTGTTCTTTCCATATTTCCTATTTGTCCTCAGGTTTAGTTTTAATGGCTAAGCAAACCAAGGAGAGAAACAACACAGTATTCTCTAACCATAAATCAGATTTGCACCTCCAGCAGCAAACTTGCACTTTTTTACTTGGTAACTTATCTCGGTTCTCATAAGTTTTCTAGTCTTCAGATCCCCCCTCCCTCCATCCCTCGCCAACTCTCATCCTCCTGGTCAGTGAAACCGGTCCCAGCTGCACTTAAACAGAAACCCAGAGCTGCGGACGTAGACACATTCACACACTCCCACTCCCTCACCGATTCCCTCTGAGGCACATAGGGTTAGAGTAATATCCAAAGTGCAGGTGGGACCTTGCTTTGGTAGCGAGGCTGAAAAAAGCAGGGCAAGAGCACGAACCAAGTAATGGAGTGATGATCACTGCAGAGATTGAACAATCAAAGTGGGGAGGCCGTTGGTGGGGGCACTCATGGACTTAGGGAACTTGCACACTAATTGTATCTTATGACTAATTGGTAAATTAGTGAAACCTATTTCAAGGCGCTAGGCTTAGCTTTGGGGGACACCCACAGCTCATTATAGACTCATATTCTGGGCAGAGGAGGAGAAAAATAAAGGAAATTATACAATTGCTCAGGTGAGAATGGCAATTAAGCAAGTGCTTAAGAAGAGGAGGAAATGAAGCCTCATACAGGCATAATTTACTATACTCTCTTGTGTCTGGCTTTAAATCACCGCAGAGCCAGGGCACATATTTATGACGGCATGGAGAGGCAACAAGCACTGTATGTGTTTATGTATGCAGGCAAACGTGCATGATTCTGTTTTCATATGGTGCAAGTCAAATGCATAATTATGATAATAACTCAGTTAGCTTTAAGGAAATAAGGCAAATTAGACTGAGTCAAAAAGACACATTACAGAAGTACGAGGCTCTAGCAGTTCAGCTATTGGGGAGTGAACGTTAGAGCAGTTGGGAAGTAGGTGGAGCAATCAAGAGCTAAGAAATGTGTAATGGAGGCATCCATGATATTATTTTCTCTTTTTTTTTTTCTTAGACTTCAATGAAAAAGTGTGCTTTTTACACAATCACAGAATGTGTCCTCAAACGCTGAAGAGGCGAGAGCTAAAGAGTTGTTCTGGATGAGTTCTTAACCTTCAGCCAACCATCTTATCCCTTCCCTTTCACAGATCCCCTTAACACATTATCACTGCATGTTGAGTATTTCTTCACCTGGCCCTGCCCTCTTATGCTTTTGTTCCCTTTCTTCATCACTATTTGGAGGACATTTAGGATATTTCCACAAGGACACCATCGATCCCTCCAAAAACCCCTCCAACCACCCTCCCTGTCCAATTTGCCAGCAGTAAAACTAATATTGTCTTTAATCAGATGCAATTAGGCCTCCAAGTTAAGATCTCCTCCCAATTAAAACTCATTAGGCCCATAATGTCATCAGGGGAGTCTTGAGTGACCACTGCTTGCATAGGCGGCCCACTCATCACAAACAACAGCACCAGTCAGTATGTGGCCCACGTGAACTGCTTCTTAAAGGGCAGCACAAAAGAGAGACTGTTTAGGTGGTTTAGTAAAGAAATGTCAAACTATAGAAGGTCAACAGCTCAACCGTAGATCTGCGAAAACAGCTTACAACAATGGGAATGTTGGTTAAAGAAGCCGAAGAATGGCATTATTTTCGTATAATGTGTCACCTTGTGATTATAAAATGAAGATATTAAGTGAAAAGAGTGCATGATTCACATTCATTCAGGCATACACATGGAAATGCTCTGGTATAGTAACAGGTGACTGGGCTGCCTGCTGTTCATGACATATCATTCATGAAATACGAATTAAATGGGGTAAGTCTTTGTATATTCATATTCTCATGAAATATGTTTGTTTGTTAATGCAGAGTGTTGCACATAGGTTATGGAAATCTCACAATCAAGAATAACATCATTAAGATACTTTAATAAACTGGGGTCATTTGAAGTACACAATTCCAGTGTTTATTAGTATTTCAACGGTGATGATTCTGTGAATTCATCATGGTGTTGGTCATATACAATGATCTATTTAACATCATTTTAGTCTTGAATAAAAATAGATACACTGCTTTAAATAAATTATGCAAATAAAGTGCTGACTCATGGGAACTGAGAGGGGTGCATTTTCTAAAGTTTAAGTAACCCAAGGTGACTCTAAATGAAGCTGTATTGAATGAGTGTTTTGAATTATTGCACATTTGCGGGAGTGTCATGACAAGATAGTAAATCAAACAAAATTAAACATCACATTAGTTAAGCATTGACCGTCCCCTGTGCTTCTTTGAGAAACTGACTCGTATATAAATGAACTATAACTGTTAGTTGTCTCCATAATTCCTCAAATAAAAAACAATCAATAACACTGTACACCATGTCACTCCTGTAACAACAGTATTAACATTAATTACAGCCTCCATAATACAGAAATGTAATACATTACTGCATACACAACCTAAGTAAGCACAGATGCACAGCTAAATGAAAATGTATGAAGTAACTGATTTTCTATTTTGCCTGAACTACCCTATATTAAGGTTAAAACCGCTGAAGGTATATTGAATTTGCCGGTTTCTCTGTCGTGCTCAAAAGCAGTTCATCATTGATTCCTGTGCCTACTGCTGAAGAGTTTTCTAAAGCCTTGAGACAGCACTACCTTGAAGTTAATGTGCTAAAGGCACACCGACATGGTGCTCTTGGTAGACAGAAATTCACACCATCTCAACAATCCCTTTGAAAGCTCTCACAGTACTTTATTTTCCTTGGGCATGTAAAGAAACCTTATAGCACATCATTATGCCATTCTGAAAACAAGCTACCCAAGCAGGAACCCATTTAAAATATACAGTATGCTGGTGATAAGGCATGAGTGTATGTACTGTATGGTTAAAAGGATATCTATCAGTACAAGGGTTCCTGCTCTGTGGGTAGGGCCTGTAAAACGTCTGTGTGACACCAATCAGCACTAATTACCGTAGGGGTTTGAGTTTTCCTCCCGCCTCTAATTGGCCTTTGCTGTCAATCAACAAGTGATTTCTGCTCAGAATTGAACTAAGGGGAATGATAGAAGCAGCGATGGCGGGATAATTGAAAATAATTGAGCAAATTGCGGATTTGAGAAGTTGGCTTCATCAGCACTGCGGGGGTGGAATGAGCATGTGGAGAGAAGAGAGGTGAACAGAGAAAAAAGCCAGATCTTAATGATAATGACCAAAACACTCGCCTCCATTTCGCCTCCACTCCTGAGGATAGAAAGACCTGCTTATCGGAATAATCAGCCTGTACATGTCTCAATGTCACATGCATGGGAGATGATGAGCACCTTTTGATCTCTGCATCCTGAGCTTCAGCAGCTATTCACCAGCCTGAGGGCTTACATCCTGGCCCCAGTCTGAAAAGCCTCTCAAGCACAGAGGAAGTGTACCTCTGGTGCAACTGTGTTGGAGCCTCTGCATATAATTAAACGTGTGAATTCGGCACTGCATGTGTGAGCCAGAGAGTGTGCTTTTCCGTATATGGAATATTTGAACATGCCAATTTTCACAACTCTGAGAGTGTCCACTATAAATATAATATAAAGACTTATCTATCCGTTTTCACCCAAACCTTATTCTGTCTTCACTGTTTGTATATGTGCAGCAGTATAAAATCAACCCCAGTCTATTAGATCTTCTTCCGTGGGTGGATTTGTGTATCTGATAAAGTAGCAATACTGACAAGCTATTGGGACTAAAGGCGGTCCCTCAGTATCAGTTGTTTGTCATCTCTTCCTTTTCTTCCTCCTACTCTCCCTATCGTCAAGAGCTGCTTACCTTCCACAGCTTTGGAAAGAAAAAAAAACATTTTGCCTGCAATTTACATTTCCATATGCTGCCAGTGGCGCCAGAGAGAGTGGATAATTGGGTTGAAAGTGGTGACGGTGAGAGCAGGATAGAAAGGGATACAGAGAAGGCCAACTGAAAAAAACAAACACAAGCCATTACAGAATGGTTCTCTTTTTTCCCCCCCTTCACTCGTCATTTTGCCGTGCTGCTCTTAACCACTTGTGTAGCTGAAAAGATTTACCTTGGCCTCACATTCTCTCATACTCACGCAGAATCACTCTGTACTTGCCTCCCACAGAGCCTCGCTCCCGCCCTGCTTCTGCCTCATCCATATTCATCTTGCGTATTCCTCTCTCTCTCTCTCTCTCTCTCTCTCTCTCTCTCTCTCTCACTGTGTCACCCACAGCATGGCGTTAATACACCAATTAGTACTAAGAGCAGATAATGGACTATGTCATATTGCAAAAGGGAAAGTGAGACACAGCGAGTGAAAAAGAGAAAAAAGAGAGCAAGATTGAGAGGGTGAGTGAAAAAGGGAGAGAGAGAGAGGGGGGTGGTGGTTGGGGTGTCTTTATGGATGTGGTCTCTGAAATTGTTGAAATGCTGCATTTGCTGTGAACATCCATCCAATGGAAAGAGCATGATGGGAAAAGCGCTTCGGCGGTCACAGGGTTGCTATATAAAAGCTGAGGTGTTACACCAACGCTTTGCTGGCTCCAAATACTGACGTCTGTTTGGCTTTGTTGGGCTTTTAAACCCTTTTCATTGGTTTCTTCCCTTTCACTACTGGAAATGCCGTACAGTTTCCTTTCCTGCCACTGTGTTCATATCTACGCCTACAGGACTTGTACTACACTACACTTATGTGCGATACAGGGCTTGTATGAAAGTCCACAGAGACTCCCTCCAGTGATAATGGTTCTGTAGTAGTTTATTTCATTTGATCACAAATAAGATATAGGGGGTTGCATATATGAAAAAAAAACACATTACCCCAAAAATGGCAACAAAAGGTTTCTTTACAGTTTTGTGTAGTATTAGGTGTCCCTAATAACATACTAAAAGTCTACCAAAATCTGATCACTAGAGATTTTTAATTTTCAAGATGGCATCCAAGAGGGCCGAAAATTCCTTAAAATACCATAACTGGAAGGCTTCTCAATTCTCTAATTTCCCCTCCTCGACTCCTCGGTCCTCCAGTAGTGACCCGGAAATGGATTTCAGCGCGCCATGTTGAAGGACATCTCATTTCTCCAAATGCACATCGAGGACCGAGCATCGAGCATGGCCGGACTTATCTCAGCCAATGACAGCTCTGCATGCATCCCCTGGATATTATTTTATTAATTACTTTCATGCGATGCGATGTTTACAGAGAGAACAGCTGTGAGGTCCGTGCAGAAAGCAGAGCAGTGTGTATAATATATATCACTCAGTATAACAGGCCATACTCTCTTTATTTGCTTTAGTTTAGTAGATAACTACAAACAAAGAGTCGATATTTTTCTAAAACCATTTAGTCCATCCATCCATCCATCTTCTCCCGCTTATCCGTGGTCGGGTCGCGGGGGTAGCAGTTCCAGCAGAGAGCCCCAAACTTTCTTTTTCCTGGCGACATCAACCAGCTCTGACTGGGGGATCCCAAGGCGCTCCCAGGCCAGCGAAGAGATATAATTCCTCCACCTGGTCCTAGGTCTACCCCTTGGTCTCTTCCCAGCTGGACGTGCCTGGAACACCTCCCTAGGGAGGCGCCCAGGTGGCATCCTAACTAGGTGCCCGAACCACCTCAACTGGCTCCTTTCGACGCGAAGGAGGAGCGGCTCAACTCCGAGCGGCTCAACTCCGAGCGGCTCAACTCCGAGCGGCTCAACTCCGAGTCCCTCCCTGATGACCGAACTTCTCACCTTATCCCTAAGGGAGACACCAGCCACCCGGCGGAGAAAACCCATCTCGGCCGCTTGTATCCGCGATATCGTTCTTTCGGTCATGACCCATCCTTCATGACCATAGGTGAGGGTAGGAACGAAAATGGCCCGGTAGACAGAGAGCTTTGCCTTCTGGCTCAGCTCCCTTTTCGTCATAACGGTGCGGTAAAGCGACTGCAGTACCGCTCCCGCTGCTCCGATTCTCCGGCCCATCTCACGCTCCATTGTTCCCTCACTCGAGAACAAGACCCCGAGATACTTGAACTCCTTCACTTGGGGTAAGGACTCATTCCCTACTTGGAGTGGACAGTCCATCGGTTTCCTGCTGAGAACCATGGCCTCAGATTTGGAGGTGCTGATCCTCATCCCAGCCGCTTCACACTCGGTTGCGAACCGATCCAGTGAGTGCTGAAGGTCGCAGACCGATGAAGCCATCAGAACCACATCATCTGCAAAAAGCAGTGGTGCAATCCTTAGTCCACCGAACTGCAGACCCCCTCCCCCACGACTACGCCTCGAAATCCGATCCATGTATATTACAAACAGGATTGGTGACAAAGCGCAGCCCTGGCGGAGGCCAACCCTCACCGGAAATGGGTCCGACTTACTGCCGAGGACCCGGACACAGCTCTCGCTTTGGGAGTACAGAGATTGGATGGCCCTGAGTAGAGACCCCCTCACCCCATACTCCCGCAGCACCTCCCACAGTAACTCCCTGGGAACTCGGTCATACACCTTCTCCAAGTCTACAAAACACATGTAGACCGGATAAGCGTACTCCCAGGCCCCCTCCAGGATCCTTGCGAGAGTAAAAAGCTGATCCGTCGTTCCACGACCAGGACGGAATCCGCATTGTTCCTCCTCAATCTGAGGTTCGACAATCGGCCTGACCCTCCCATAAACACATTACCGTACAAAATTAGCACGAGGTGTGGAAAAATGTGGCCGACATCAATCAAAACGTATTAGCAAAAGGGTGTGGCCTACACATAAATGCTCACAATTCATCCAAAATGTATCCAAATATCACAGATTTCGGTGGATAGCTTCAGTGTGTCTTGGGGAATAGGCACAACAAACAATGTTCATTTCGAACAATAGGGGGCGCCAAAACCACAACTAATTTATATCTCAAGAACCGATGGACTAAAAAAAAATATATTGTCATAGACATACTGGCAGGGTGAGTATAAACTGAGATTTAAAGGGTCGCAACCAATGAAAAATGTGGGCGTGTCCTATTCAGTTTTTTCTCGAAATCGAAGGGTTAAAAAATGTACCGAGCCATAAGTAGGGAGAAAATGAGTTACGGCCTTTAAATTCGGAACGCATGTCACAGCCCACAACCTTTTCCAGACTGTAGAAAAAAATCGGACGTTTTAGCAAATATGTCTCAGTAGCGCCCCCTATTGTGCGGTAGTCAAATATAGTTTCTTCGAACTACCCGAAACTTGGCACAGAGATTCCTCATGGAAATGCGGACATATTTCAAAATGGCTTCCATTATCTCCGCCCCCCATGAAGTTGGCCATTTTGAAATATGTCCATTTTAAGCGCATTTTCGCATACTTGTCCTAGGAAAATGATCGGAAAAATTTCAAACCAGGACAAGATCAGCCCATATCCAATGTGATGCTAAATTGCGAATGAATAGTCGACTGCTCAAACGGGGAGCTCGTAAGCTAACGGAACATGTAACAATTTTGACGATTTAAATGCCACAAAATCGCTAAAATGACTTTCGGACGCAAAACTTGGAACACACGTCACAACCCACGTCTTTTTCCAGACTGTACACAAAAAATGTACATTTTTGTACACCAGCTCACTAGCGCCCCCTATTGTGCGATAGTCACATATAGTTTCTCCAAACTACCCCAATCTTGCCACAGACATTACTGATGGAATTGCGGACATATTTCAAAATAGCTTCCATTAGCCCCGCCCCCCAGAAAGTCGGCCATTTTGAAAAATCTGTGTTATTCATGCATTTTAAGCGCTTTTTCGCAAACACCTCCTCGGGAAAAGATCGGGAAAATTCCAGTCCAGGACAAGTTAAGCCCATATCCAATATCATGTTAAATTGCGAATAAAATAGTTGCTAGCTCAATCGGGGCGAACGTAAGCTAACAGAGAATGTACCATTTTTGACGATTTACATGTCTCAAATGACTCCAAACTACTCGCATATAGTTTTCCAGATATTCACGAAACGCTGTATACACATTACTATTATGATGGCACACAAATTTACCAGCAACAGCTCTGCTTATTAATTTCCCACATTAACCATAAACACCCAATACATATAAAACTCCTAAACAATGTATGGTGAAATGTTTTCCATCTTTGTTTTTCTATCTACGACTACAAACAGTATTTCCACTACAAGCACAACAGTAACACATCTTTCTATGCAATACAATAGAACAGTATATGTTCACAGCCAATCCATGATTTAATGAGTATTTCCTTTGTGCCAAGAGCTGATTTAGTATATTGCATCAACGACCTTTTCAATTAAATTGACAATTCTTTTGTGTAATTAATAGTGTGTGAAACCAGGCAGAGTGAGTGACATGGTGTTCATTTCCACTATGCCAAAGCAGTTTACAGTTGCTGACGGTGTAAGGTAATATATATTGTCCTAAGTAATTGTAGCTGTGTTCAAAGGAGTACACGTTACAAGGCCGTGCGGGGGGAGCTGCCAGACCCAGATGTCCTCAAAGTCAGCGAGGTATACAAGGACCTCTCAGCAGACATCTCACCATGAAAAAAAACGAATGGCTCACTACTCAACTCAATCTTGTGCACAGAGCCTATAGAACACATAATTTAAACCAGCAGGATGTAAACAGAGGAGAACAGCCGGTCTGATTTAGTGCCATGTGATTATCCTGTAATGAGTAACATACACAGTGTTGATCGACTATATAAACAGTTCATTTATTGTCTCGATACATGTGTTGTGTAAGACATTTTAATCAATTTGATACGTCAATATTAAATGTACCTTTATTTTGAAAAACTTTATTGTGAATGACAAACCGGATGTCACATTTCCGGTATTTCCGGTTTAGGGAGAGACTTAATTCAGGTAGCTTGCCTTGGCTGTCTGTGTGCGCGGAGGTTTTGTCGTCAACACACTCATTAAACTACCCACTTCTCGGTACATAGAAACCCTGCTCCACGGTCAAACGTGAGTAATATCGCAATTGGTGTGTTATACTGAAATGTGTTGACCTATACTTTATACTTTATTTATATATATGTATGCTTTTCATTGGAACACGCCGTGGGTGTGTGCAGTGCTAATGCTAATACCTAGCGCCACTTGTTTTGATGTACGTTTTTGTTGGTAACCTCGTAGTTTGTATCTTTTAGTGTTGAGGTGGGCACCGTTAGATTCTGTGTCTCCTTGCGGTCATAAACAATGTGTTTGATGTGGAGCTAGGATAAGTAATAAGGAAGCTAGGAGTGATTTTCGGTGCAGTAATAGGTTAGCATTTTTCGCTCGGGGCTAATTCAGAGGCTCACTGTTAGCATTGTGTGTTTTTTGTGAAAAAATAAATGAAAAAGATCAGTTAAATTAGTTTTTTTCCCGTTCTATGGATATAAAATATTCATAGTTTATTAAATATTAAGCTTCCTTAGACGTTGTTTCCTGAAAATGACGCGATTACGGGTCCGTGGGGCCTAAGACGATAACAGAGTATGTTTTATTTTATTTATTTTTTCACAATAGTTGTATTTGGATGGAATGAATACCTATAGTGATAATACAAAGTAATAAAATGATTTTTACAGTGAAAACGTTCAAATGGAACTGATGGTTCCCAAATTACCCAGAGGTGAGGTGGACTTTATTTTTCTAAACCTCTCTTAAAAAGGTCAAATTTCACTTGTTTTGCATCAATCTTGATACAGGGTACTTATTATATGTTATAGTTTGGATTCCTAAAGCTTTTAGTCTACTAAACTCATCATTCAAGGGTGGTTTTCACTATAAGTAATGTTTTTTTTTAGGCGGACATTAGAATTTACATGTTTTTACTATGTTCCATCTCAATTTACTTTAAAATAAAAACATCTCTATAGTACGGTGGCCCTGAAGTGCAAGAAACCACAGCATTTCACAAAACACAACATAATTTCACAAAACACAACAGCATTTCACAAAACACAACAGCATTTCACAAAACGCCACAGCATTTCACAAATCGCCACAGCATTTCAGAAAACACAACAGCATTTCACAAAACGCCGCAGCATTTCACAAAACACCACAGCATTTCACAAAACGCCACAGCATTTCACAAAACACCACAGCATTTCACAAAACGCCACAGCATTTCACAAAACACCGCAGCATTTCACATTGGACGGAAAGGGTATTCCTTAGGGAGAACACTTATTGTTTGTGATATTGTTTGTGGACAGAGCCAGCCAGAGAAGCACTGCTGTGATTGGTTGTTTTTGCTGCCAATCAAGAAATGACTTCGTGATTGGACCAACACATCAGCCGTTAGCTGTTAGCACACACTCAGAGCTCACAGCTCCTCATATCTGTTCAGAAACTGGACAAAAGTTAAAGATATGCAAAACACAGACTGTCTATGTCATGGTGAATACAGTCGCTGCTTTATTTATGTCTGTATGATGTTGTTGTGAGTGTGACGGAGCAGCTACAGGTTAGTTTAGCCTGATCGATCCGATTCTGATAGGATTTACATGGAGATCCGGCCCGCCCCCTCTCCAGCGTCTTTTTTGAATCACAGGAGTAAACACAGAATTAATGCTTTATTAATTCATGGTTTTTAAGGGGCTTATCTCCATGTAAATACTATGGTAGACTACCCAGTTACTAAATCAGCCTACTATCACCTAAAGAACATATCTAGGATTAAAAGACTAATGTCACAGCAGGATTTGGAAAAACTTGTCCATGCCTTTATCTTCAGTAGACTCGACTACTGCAATGGTGTCTTCACAGGTCTCACTAAAAAATCTATTAGAAAGCTGCAGCTGATTCAGAACGCCGCTGCTCGAGTCCTCACTAACACTAAGAAAGTGGATCACATCACTCCTGTTCTGAAGTCTTTACACTGGCTTCCTGTGTGTCAAAGAATAGATTTCAAAATACTGCTGCTGGTTTATAAAGCACTGAATGGTTTAGGCCCAAAATACATTACTGACCTCCTGCTAAACTATGAACCATCCAGATCTCTCAGGTCTTCAGGGACTGGTCAGCTTTCTGTCCCCAGAGTCAGAACTAAACATGGAGAAGCAGCGTTCAGTTATTATGCTCCAAATATCTGGAACAAACTCCCAGAAACCTGCAGGTCCGCTGCAACTCTGACTACTTTTAAATCCAGGCTGAAGACTTTTCTTTTTGTCGCTGCTTTTAATTGAACTATTCATATCTTAAACTGCACTGTAACTTTTATCCATGTACTTTTTCTTGTAATGTTTAATTGAACTATTTATATTTTAGACTGCACTGTATTTTTCCTTAATGTTTATTTGATTAGCTTTTCTTTTTTAATGCTTAATGTCTTTCATTTTTTTTTTTGTAAAGCACTTTGAATTGCCTTGAGTTGAAAAGTGCTCTATAAATAAACTTGCCTTGCCTTACCCAATATTTGCATCGCTCTAATCGCTTGAGTTTCACCGCGGCTGTCAGCTGTGTTTGCTCCTGTCATTCAAACAAGACGCGCTGGAGAGGGGGCGGGAAGTATCTCCATGTAAATCCTATAGGAGATACCAACTACAACAAAATGAACATATTTGACAGTGATTTAATTGTAATACACGTTTCAAAGTGATGCCGAAGTAACTAATACTGATAACAGTCTGCAGACAAGACGGCAGGCGAAAAGCTTTTAAAATGCGTGTTTTCAGAATGGAATCGGATCCATCAGGCTAAACTAACCTGTAGCTGCTCCGTCCACACTCACAACAACGTCATACAGACATAAATAAAGCAGCGACTGTATTCGCCATCTGTGGTTTGTACATATTTAACTTTTGTCCAGTTTCTGAACAGATATGAGGAGCTGTGAGCTCTGAGTGTGTGCTAACGGCTGATGTGTTGGGAGGGACCGGTTGGGACATCATTTCTTCACTGGCAGCAAAAACAACCAATCACAGCAGTGCTGTCTGGCTGGCTCTGTCCAATCATAAACAAGAAGTGTTCTCCCTACGGAATACCCTTTCCGTCCAATGTGAAATGCTGTGGTGTTTTCTGAAATGCTGCGGCGTTTTGTGAAATGCTGTAGCGTTTTGTGAAATGCTGTTGTGTTTTCATTTTAAGTCATACGCTAATATTAACCAATACACAGCTTCAATTATTACTTTACTTACCTTGACCACATAACAGCTGTATTGAAGGTTTGCTTTTTGATCAATAAACACAACAACAAAAAGCAAACTCCACTGGTATGGAACATACATGGCCTAATATCAAGAGGACATGCGTTTATTGAGTAAACAAACAGTCAAGGGCAGAACGTCTGCACAACCCACTGCACCGCACGCCACGGTTAACCTGTTAAGCCGGCGGGGACCCTGTTTTTTTTTTCCACGACACTGTGTCTCAGAGCATCTTAATATTTAAAAACCTATTAATGTGTTATACCAGATTAAAGAGAAGAATATCAGCTAACTGACGATAAGAACTATTTTTACCGAAACAAAACAAAAGTCTCACAAGAAGCGTTAGCATTAGCCCTTAGCTAAAACGGGCAGATGCTACTTCCGGTGCTAACTAGCAAAAACGACCTTTAAAACGTAATGTTTTAAACTACATATCATCTGAAAGCTGATACTCCACAGATTATTTTTGTTATAAGTATCATCACTGTAGGACACAAACTCCACACTGGGCGAATCACTTCTGGGATCCTACTTTTGCCCGCCGAGTGGATTTAGCACGAGAGGGAGCAACTCTTGCAGAGATAAAGAGTCGGAAGTGTGGTCCCGGCTCTCCTCTCGCCGCCCTTCTCGCCGCTCCTCACACCGCGTATCGCCGCTCCTCTTGCCGCTCCTCTTGCTGCTCCTCTCGCCGCTACTCACACCGCGTATCGCCGCTCCTCTCCGAGCCTGTGCTACCGGCGGAGATGTAAAGTGGATTAAATAGCCGGTGTAACGCGGTGGGATTACCTTCTCTACTCTGCTGTGCTGCTGTAGCTGAGGCCTGGTTTCACCTGCTCTGCTCTGCTGTGCTGCCGCCCGCTGAGGCCTGGTTCCACCTGCTCTGCTCTGCTGTGCTGCCGCCCGCTGAAGCCTGGTTCCACCTGCTCTGCTCTGCTGTGCTGCCGCCCGCTGAGGCCTGGTTCCACCTGCTCTGCTCTGCTGTGCTGTGCTGCTGTAGCTGAGGCCTGCTCCACCTTGCTCCGGGAACAGCGTGGATACTGTGGTGCTGGACTGGGAGAATGGCGGGTGTCGTGTTTCTGCTGTGCCTTTTCTTGGCTGTGCTGGACAAGGAGAAGATCGCTAGTCGTCCTGAACAATCTACTGGATTCGGGTATGTTCTGCCGCCCGCTGTGGACATCCCCTGTACAGTTTCGGAGGTGTTGCACAAACAATTGCTGGTTGCACTGTCGCGGACATTCATTTCGGAAAATGTTTGTCTTTCTCACATGCCTGCCACGATGGTCCTTCAGAATTGTTTTTTAAACTCTAATCTCACTTTCGCGAAGTCTGCTGGTGACTCTAGAACAGCTGACAATGTATGTGTGTTGATTAAGAGGAAAAGGTGCTTGGTATTTTTATTGTTGTTACTATCAGGAAATGTACAGCCAAATCCAGGTCCACCGAGCAGTATTAGTCAAATAGCTACTCCTGCTGATTTTATATCTAGATCTGGGCTAGGTTTAATTCATTTAAATGTGCGTAGTCTGTTACCTAAATTAGATTTTGTCCGTATTTGGGCGAGTTCTACTGATGCTGATGTCATTGTCTTATCAGAAACGTGGCTAGATAAATCCATTTTGGCCTCTGACATTTACATAAATGGTTACAGTGTATATCGTACTGACCGGCCTAAAAAAGGTGGCGGCGTTGCCATTTATGTGAAAAATAAGTTTTGTGTAACTAATATGGTTTCCAAATCTGTTAGTAAACAGCTAGAATTTTTAGCCGTGAATATTGAGGTAACAAAGGGTCAACAGCTCATGGTGGTGGGCTGCTACAGGGCCCCTTCGGCTGTCAAGGACTCTTTATCGTCTTTGGCAAAACTGTTATCGCAACTTTCCTACAAGGAAATAGTGCTGCTTGGTGATTTTAATTGGGACTGGTTAACTTTTGTGTCAGAGGATTTTAAAAACCTGTGTACCTCTTTGAATTTTACCCAGATTATAGACAGTCCTACTCGCCCAAATATTAAGTCCCCAAATAAATCCTCCTTAATTGATCTAATTTTAACAAATGTTCCACATAAATACTCATCTGTGGGAGTATTTGCTAATGATGTGAGTGACCACTGTGTTGTAGCCACAATTAGGGACACCAAGGTCCAAAAGGTTAAACCACGTGTCATCACAAAGAGAGACAAAAAACACTTTGTGGAGCAGGGTTTTTTACATGATATGTTTGATTTTGATTGGGGTAGAATCAATTTGTGTGCTGATGTAGAAACTGCATGGTCTTATTTTTATCTTGGTTTTATGAAAATTATAGATAGACATGCACCTCTGCGTAAATTTAGAGTGAAGGGACGAAACAATCCCTGGTTTTCTGCTGAGCTGTCCAGTCTCCTTCATGAGAGAAATAATGCTTGGGCTAAGGCTAGGAAATCAGGCTCAGAGGTAGAATGGCTACGTTTTAGGCAGCTAAGAAATAGCTTCACATCCCAAATAAAAAGTGCTAAATCAAAGTACTATTTGTCGGTTACCACAGAAAACCTGAATAATCCTAGGAAATTTTGGAAAGCCATAAAATCGATTTCCACTGGTGATATCCCAAATGAGCTACCTCCGTGCCTTACCACAGCCTCTGGCACTATATCAGACAGGGCCTCTATGCTAAATTGCTTTAATGAGCACTTTGTGTCTTGTGGCTCTCTGTTTGGCTGTGTGGCTCCTGTGAACGCTCCAATCCTTGACTCTGAACAACGTGGTCTGGAAAACCCTTTCAGTTTTACTCCTTTAACTGTTGATGTTGTTCATGAAGCATTATGCAAGTTAGATCCTAGGAAACCGGCTGGCCCGGACAACGTAGAGCCTTTCTTTTTAAAGATAGCTGCAGATTTTATTGCTCCACCTCTTACTTCTCTTTTTAACCTCTCCCTCAGCACGAACACAATTCCAAAAGTATGGAAGTCTGCTTATGTCTTGCCTTTACTGAAAGGAGGGGAGGCAACTATTTTAAATAACTATAGGCCAATCTCTAAATTGTCAGTTCTGGCTAAGGTGCTCGAACGCTTAGTGAGTGAACAAGTAAAGGAGTTTTTATGTATAAATGATATCCTGTCTAAACATCAGTCAGGATTCAGAAAGAAACACAGTACCATCACTGCGACAATGAAAGTGGTAAATGACATTACTACTATTTTAGATAATAAGCAGAGTTGTGCAGCTCTGTTTATTGACCTTTCCAAAGCGTTTGACACCGTTGATCATCGCATCTTAAAGCAGAGGCTACTCAGTATAGGCATATCCAGCCATGCAGTGGGGTGGTTTGTGAACTACCTCTCTGAAAGGTCCCAATGTGTTCACTTTGATGGACTGTCTTCTGAGTGGTTAAACATTTCTAATGGTGTACCACAAGGTTCTGTTTTAGGACCACTTTTATTCTCCATATATATTAACAGTGTAGGTGATAATGTGGATGAAGCTACTTTACATTTTTATGCGGATGATACTGTAATGTATTGTGCAGGTCCCTCCATTAAAGAGGCTGTTGTTAAATTACAAGCTGTTTTTAACACTATTCAGACTCAGCTCTCTGAACTAAAGCTTCTTTTAAATGTTGAGAAAACCAAGGTAATGCTCTTTTCAAAAGCTAAAAAGACTCCAGAGCCTGTTTTAGATATTGTAACTACGCAAGGAACAAAACTTGAAGTTGTTGCCTGTTACAAATACCTTGGTATCTGGCTTGATGATTGTCTCTCTTTTAAACTTCATGTCAATAACCTGCTAAAAAAACTGAGGGTTAGGCTAGGTTTCTTTTTCAGAAACAAGTCCTGTTTCTCGCTTGAGGCCAGGAAAAGGCTAGTCACTGTGACCTTTTTACCTGTGCTGGACTATGGGGATTTGTTGTATATGAATGCACCTGCCAATTACCTGAGCAAATTGGATGCTGCGTATCACAGTGCTCTGAGATTTTTCACAAATTGTAAAGCGCTTACTCATCACTGTACACTGTATACCAAGGCAGGTTTACCATCTCTCTCTGTACGGAGGCGCAGTCACTGGTACACTTTTATCTATAAAGCTTTGTTGGGTAAACTCCCGTATTATATCTGCTCTCTGATAACACAGAGAGTTGCAAGCAGCTATTGTCTGAGGTCACATGATGTAGTCTTGTTAGATGTGCCAAGAGCAAGGACTGTCTCAGGTAAGACAGCTTTTATGTGCGCAGCTCCACTTGCTTGGAACAATCTTCAGCAAGAATTGAAACTGAGCAATCTCATTCCTCTGCATGTTTTTAAAGCTAGGGTAAATGAAATGCTTGCCGATACAATGGGCACTTGTAAATGTCTATAACTATGTATCCTGTAAATATAATGTATAATGTCCTTTATTGTTTTATGTTTCATGTGGAACCTATATGCTGCAGGTCTCCCTTGAAAAAGAGATCTATGATCTCAATGGGACCAATCTGGTTAAATAAAGGTTTGAAATGAAATGAAACTCACTGAGCTATCAGCCAGAACAGAGAAGAAAAAAAACAACAGTTTTCAAAACCATAACAATAAGTATGTCTTACCGTTGCTGTTTTGTGATCAAAGCTCTTGTTCACGTGCTGTTTACGCAAACCTCTCTCTACTTGACGTAAGTGTTTAGTGGGACTTACTAACTGTCACTCGATTCTATTGGCTCCAACGGTTCAGAAAAGGTGTCAATCACCCAAATCGACCAATGGGTTCCAAAGATATGATCCTGCGTAGTATAAACTACGCCCGCTCCATTACGCATTACGCAGCCAGAAGAGAGAGCTTCACCACCGAGGCGAGCAGGTGCTAGAGATGCTAGCTGACGATAGCGGGGCTTTGATCATACCAAATGACTCTTCGTCGGATGATGAAGATCTACTCCAGCCAGACCTGGATCCGGGCAGTAGTGACTCGGATGTTGAACTTCCACCACGGGAAAGGTATGTAATCTCTCTGTTTTTATATATTACTTATGTGTTTGGTGGAACTGCGTCACAGTGCTAGCTTAGCCAAGACGCTACAGGAATGATTAGGCAAAATGCTAAATAGTTTTACTTGTCTTTTTGGAGTTACATTTTCTAAATGAATGGCCAGTGAATGAATATATACATGTGTTTACTTATTTATTTGGTGTAATATTATTTATTTATAGTCCAATATTATCCTTTTTATATATTACTTTTGTGTTTGGTGGAACTGCATCACAGTGTTAGCTTAGCCAACAGGAATGATTAGCCAAAATGCTAAATAGTGTTACTTGTCTTTTGGGAGTTACATTTTCTAAATGAATGGCCAGTGAATGAATATACATGTGTTTACTTATTTATTTGGTGTAATATTTCATTTATAGTCCAATATTATCCTATAAGTATAAGCCAGTGAATTAATCTAATCTCTTTGTTTTTCAACATTTGTTAGATGCAGCAGGACAAAGCCACACACCCAGAAGACTGTCAGGGAGCAGCTTGCTGCAGAATTGTTGGAGTTTGCTGAAGGCCCTGCTGAAGGCCCTGCATCTCCACCACCCCCTCCTCCACCACTCACATGCATGCCCGAGTATTATGGGGAAGATGCAGTCCGGGACACGAACGTTTGAGAAATTACGAACGGCTCATTTCGGAGGACACGCGCGCATCTGCTTGACGCCGGGACGCCCAGCGACCCTCCCCTACAGGCGCTCGGACGCGAAGGCCCGCCCACAACTGCGTGCACGTCTGTGACCGCAGTTTTAATTATTAATTATTATATGGCCGCATTTTACAATAGAGTTGGGTCGCTTAAAAACAAATATCGCAAATCGAATCGCAATCGCAATATCTGTCAGAAAAATCGCAATTAGATTATTTCCCCAAATCGTGCAGCCCTATTGTACAGTGCGTAGATGCGGCGGACAGGTCTCAGTTGGTTTGGTGTCCTATGCTTACTTTGAATACTTTTGGACCGTAATTTAAATTCCCCATTTCAGCGACCTGTTATTGTCTCATTATACCGCACTGTGAATGAATTAAAAGTAAATATATAAGTCGTCATGAACACATCTGTCGATCAGACAGAGGGCTGCTGTGCCTCCTGTCATCATTAATGGACGTCTCTTTAAAATGACCGCTCAGAGGAGAGGAGTTCTCATTTCTCTAAACGCCTGCTACTTCCACTCCTCTCTCCTCGGTTCCCCTCCTCGACTCCTCCGCTCGCATCTCCTGTGGGCGGGACTAAGACTTAAGGATAGGAGTCGAGGAGGGGAGTCGAGGAGGGGAAATTAGCTAATTGAGAAGCCTTCCTGGTAAGTGGCCTACACTTCTATTGGACTTGTTCAAATTGCAATAATATGATTAGATAATTTTAAAATCTAATATTTTGGTTCGCCAGTAAGTTCCTTATAAGAGAAACCTTTTGTTGCAATTTTTTGGGGTCATACCATATATGCAGCTGACTATTATCGATTCTTCTAAACCTTAATCTTCATCCATGATTCAACATTATAGAAATGTGTCGAAAACAAATGCAGGTATTTTGGCGAATAGTGTGCTACCTATATAATACAATCAAAGTGCATAAAAAGGATTTGTATGGAACTGAATGATTTAAAGTTATGGATTTAGGTTTGAGTATACAAATGGTCAGTCATATCAGTCCAGTTATAACAACTGTATTCTAACCCAAAAAATATATATTAATTTCAAAATATTGCAGTGATTATTTGATACGGTTCTTTCCCAACAAGGTATCATTACAACAAAAACACTTTTTTATATTTTGTGTGAAAGAAGATCACAACTGTGGAAATAGGAGCTATTTGCAAATAGGGCAAGGTGTTATGTAAATAATGGTGCTGCATAAACATGAGCTCTGACTAGAAAAAAATGGCATTAATCAAACATGAGCTAGAACAAATTAAAATATGCCAGCTGTATGACTCCATTTTCTCCTTCTTTAGAAATAATATGAGATATTCAGGCAACCAGGACCACTGATGCTTTGTTGATAGTGTATGTGTTATCATGCAAGACATCGCTCTATTGAGAATATAAATGCAACATGGAACACAAGTGAACAAAACGAATTATTATCAACAATGACGGAAATGTTCACAGTCATGGTCTGAATGCATTTATTCAGAACGTCCCTGCACACCAGCACACAACCACTACAAAGCTACTCAGTCGCAGGCCCCTATCTCTTCATTCAATGTTTTCCCATCCTCTGCATTTTAACCACTGCATTTATCAATACTTGTCTAGATTATCTTATTAAGGTAGAAGTAGGAAACCAATTATGATGTAGTCTCAATTTAAAAAAAAAAAAGCAGGACTTTGATTCAGTATATCCTCTCCAAAAAAAAATCTGTTTTTTTATTCATGTTTCTGGGTTGCATCCATTTATTTGAGAGCCTCTTCAGACAATACAACCATTCTGAATACTAAAATGAGGAGCAATTTAATGTCATCCTTAACTTTGACTTTGAATCACTTTATATCGTATTATGTGCACCTGTAAGTCTGGAAAGGTAGATGATACTAATATCTAAGGAACTTTGCACAGTGACAATCCATATATTTGGAAATGTCTTCATGTACATTTTGTTTTCCCTACAGGCCAAGTAACAGTTGGCCTATAGTGTATTTGTATACATGTGTAGAGGTTTCACAAAAAGATATTCATTGTTAAAACTACCATACTGTATATGCAAATATTTAGCCTGCATTACTAGAAAATAACATTTGTGCTCACAACTTAATGTCATTTTATCCAGGTTTGATAAACCACATTCAAAGCTTAGATTTTTCTTTGACCATTTGACTTTCTATGATTATATTATTTTGGAGTTGAATGATCAAGCAGTGCAGCGTGCAGTATTTGTAACAAGGGACCTGTTTCTGTTGAGCTGGTCAATCAGCACTTAATTATGTGTATTCACTATTGTTGTTGCTAAGAGACCGGGGTGAACAACTGCTTAGACTGTGCAAAGAATGCCCTGATGCTGTAAATCTGTCCACATTTGGTTCTCAGTGGTCCTTTCTGGACAGCGGCGTTGATGATGTTTGCATACAGTCTTGCCCAAAGCACTATGACTTTGCATTAATAACATCTGATCTTGAAAATGAAATCCTGATAGAGTGTATGACTGCAAGAGGGCACAAACTACATTATGCTGTTTATTGCCACAATGAATCAGGCGATCCATGAAGGTCAATTGACTGAATCGGAGAACAGCATAACAGAGTGGGGACTGTGTGACAGAAGGCTAACATGTAAGGGCGTGTAGAGCCCAATATTAGCCATCATAATGGAAACTGACAAAGGCATTTACAGCGTGGAGAGAAAAGTTGCAACATGCACTGCGGACTGGTGCAATCACTGCAAAGAATATGTAGGTTAGAGGATCTCATATAGTGTAGCCGACACACATAGACCAAACACTGCTATAAATCCACAATATCTAGTACTCCTGGCAAGGAATGAGATTTCTTTATATTGCAGCATATATATATATACCTGCAGCTTTTAACATTTACAGCAACTGTTACACTATGTTTTCATATAGTATTTAAGTCAGGCTACTAAAGGAGCTAAGGAAAATGTATAGTGATGAAGGCTTAAGGAAGAGAACTTTTAAATATGATCATAACTCTATATTTCTTCCTCCTGTTGCAACACATTCCTCTGTGCTGTGATGTTTATCTTGTATGGATAAGTAAGGGATAAAGTGCAGCGAGGCGTTCATTAAACGGCTACCTTCTAAATTAAACAATGACTCACAATATTGATTACAAATTATTTTATTGATTTAAAAATGATCGATTACTTCCGCTATAATAGTCTGTTCCACGGCATACCAACGTTTGGAACTACGGACGACAGCAATGCAACTTAAAGTGATTCACTGATCAAGTTTCTCTGTAAATGTCCTCTTCACATTTTCTTATCCATTAACCATTACTAAACATTGCCAGAGCCCACCGTGTTCCCATTAGTGTTTACTTCCTGTTTATCTTCTTCTGCTGATTTCTCTAACTTCCAGTGCTCTGTCTTTTAACCTCGTTCCTACTGGGGACATGTTATCATGAGAATAACAACATGACGTTTTGTGCTCTCTACATTTATACCAAATAATATTCAAAAAGTAGTCTTATGTTTGTTGTCCACAGCTGATGTTCATTTTCCTGGAATTCTTTCTGCGGATTGATATGCTCATAGTCCCTTGATCATCCTTAGCAACGGTCTCTTCTTTTTAGCAGAGGTCTAAAAACAAAAATGTTCAACCTCTGGATTGTCCCAATTGACCAATCAGAATCTAGTATTCAACTAAGCGGTATAATAAAATGTGATACAATATATGGAATAAATTATGCAGTGGACATAAAGGATATGCAGTTTGTAGAATGGGTATATATTTTATATTATTATGTGGTTGTACATGGCTGATGTACAGTACCTACTATGTATCACACATATGGCCTTTGATGTATCACTTAAATGGCAAGAGAAATAAGGCAAGGTCGCTAATTACAAACAAACACTGTACGTAAGTGAGTTATTGATTTGTCAATTACTTTGTGCAGTATAATAGTACCGACCTCTTGCACTGCCACTGTTTCTTAACACACAGTAGAATAAGACTATGGCGTCTGGCCAGTTTTCTATTTATACCAGGAGAAAAACGATGAGAAACCTGACTGCTTAGTGTGGTAGTTCAGCAGGCTCAGGAACACCATGTACTTTCAAGAGTTTTAACATGGCTCAAAACTGTTGCTGAGTGTCATCCCCTCTCACTCAATTCTTCTCCATAGAGTATTTTGTATGTGCTGTAGTCATTTTTACAGTTCCAGTAACAGGTTTTTATATTGTTCTTAACTTTGTGTTGGTCAGATTATTTACAGTTTTTATTCTCACCTGTGAGCATCCTGATGAGCTCCTGAACTGTTATGACATTCCTTCAGCCCGGTCATCTTAGTTCTTCAGCATCTTGTCTGTCAGTGGAAGTACCGGAAAAGTATAATCTTTAGAAAACCTCAACTGTGCACAGGGTCAACACACAATCTTAGAAGGATGTTATTCCTTCTCAGAATCATTATTTTGACACGGTGTCTGTAGTGCTGTAAAATGAAGGAAAACAAATCTGGAAAGCCCATTGAGATGCTTTTAAATTCAACATGGTGCGCTGGATAATTCACAAATCTCATAATACAGATGAGTTTTTTGTTGTTGTACAGGTGCATGTAAGATTAACGCAAAATGTTATGACAGCTTTGTTTATCAAATAACTGAGCGTAGATGGATCAATATGAAAAGGGTATATCTTTTCTAGCAAATATTCATCACTCACCTAAAATATTCTCTGAAATACAATGTACAAAACTGAGGTTTCTGTCTTATGAAATTGTGTCTACTTTTTCTCCCATTGAAAAACATCTTAAAGCAATGCAGTGGATGCAAATGTAATATAAGTGAAGGCTATTTGAATGCAAAAACATATAAGAAACCATAGCTAAGAACATTTAATTTGATAGGCACTTTATATATTTACTTTATGTATTTCTGTAAAATTACCCCAATGAATTAGGGGCAGCGAAACCATAAATGACCCTCACACAACTTGGGAAATCACATGCGTTTGGAAACCTAGAAAATGAGAAAAAACTTAGTGTTATAGAGAGGAAGCAATGTGGGCGGGCTGAAGTGGCACATTTTCCCGCTTTACGTATGGGTTGGTTGTAATGGTCTCGAAACTGTCTCTCGGCCACCAAACTGTGTGTGAAAGGCAATGATGAATGCGCTAGGTTGCATAGGCCTGATGCAGAACTGCAGCGTTTGAAAAATACGGTGTAAATGGTCCTGATGAGAGTGTGCGCTGCTTGCCGACGAAGAGGGAAACTATAGACTAGTGATCCGCTCGGTGCGTCAGGACGCACAACATAACCGCTGATGGCCTGTGTAGACTATCCGACTTTGAACGGGTGATTTCCAACCGTTTAGCTTTTTTGAGACTACAGCAGCACATAAAGGTGAAGAATAGACGACAGTTTGAAAAAGGAAGCGTCCTGCGAGCAGATTCATAGCAGACCTCCAAGAGTCAGATTTATATTACGCAGACGTTTTGCGACGGAGGCACATTTGCTCACATGCTTACCGAAGGACGGACAACACGATAACAACTTTATTTGTGTTATTATTCCACCGCAGTTTGACATTTCCTTGACCACGTAACGCCATAGAAACTCCCATGTTATTACTGTTGTTAAGCAGGACAATGGTGTCGTCGCTTTTATTTATTTTAATGCCCACACAGGCGCATTTTCGCGAGAATCTGCTCTGTCCATGAGGATTTTCCCCTACTGCCTTTATCATATTTGAAGTCGGGAGGATTTTCCCCCTCTCTCATTTTTCGTCGGTTTGTCTTTAAGATAGCAGGCTATTCATTTTTAATTCTTATGCATCCGCACGAAGACGGGACCTGAGAGGAGAAAACGAGTGATAACCAGAGGGGAAGAGAAGGGGAAGGAGGCAAGTGAGGAGGGAAGCGAGAATGAATGAGACACACTGAGGCATCAAGAAAAGGAGATTGGAGGAATCAAGGTAGGAACGAAGCACCGTTTTATATGTTCTTAATACCAAAGCGACACTAATATCATGTAATGTGCACCACGCAGGCTTCCAGCATCAAGCTGCATGAGGTGTTCAGGCATGTAAGCCGATGTATTTATTAATATTTCATGCTTTGACAGATACGGAGTTCGTGTTTACCGTGCGTCAACAGCAGTCGCCTCATATTAAACATGCGTGCTTGATACCCTAAATTAGTTGGATTTGAGAGTAGGGCTCTAGTTTATGGGCCTGTGCATTTCACTGTCGCGTGAACAGTAAATCGTTCGTTTTTCTTGTCCCATAAAAGCAGAGCAGTGGAAGAAATGTTCGGTTTAGTAAATGTGAGCAGGTGACACTGGAACAAAACAGCCGTATGTTGAGGTTGTTAAATAGCCAATAATAAGTGATTCATTTAATTGTTAACCAGAAAAGCTATACAAAAAAGGAGATGTTTTGGGATGTGGACTACACATTTTTACAACAACCCTCTCCATGGTTCTCCTTTTTTTCGATCAGAGTACAAGTTCCTTAAAATACAGAAATAAATAGGTACTTAATTAATTATTCGATAAATAAAAGCATCAGAACGAAATGAACAGCCTTAAAGTGAACTATGCTTTGTAGTCCCCTAGTTGCAGCATTATTCCTGTAACTTACACAATGATTACCTGTAGGCCATGTTCTCTAAAAGTGTCTGTGGAGCCCCAGGAGGAATTCAGGATAGTTTGAGTGTGTCCCCAACAAAATGAGACATGGTTTAAATCCCCTCAACTTTTAATAATTTGAAATCCCAATTTAAAGAATGTGTAGAATTGGCCACCATGATGTCTTAAATAATAAATGTATCACCTCGCAACAGCAAAAAGGCACAGCAAGAAAAATCTTCTCGTATCAATAACCACATTTAATCAAATGTGAGTAATATTTAGGGGTCATATGATCAAAACTGAGGCCCCCTTATATTAATAAGATTCTGAAATAATTCCCAATTTAATAATAGAACATCTAATAAAAGGCATCACATTGTATGATGGATTTTCCCCCCTCATTTTTTCTTTGTATGTTATTATGATAAAATTAAACCAGAGGAGGCAGACAAGAAAGACCCTAAAAAAACTGTTATTTTCTGCTGGTAAGCCTTTTCCTCATTTCACCGGGGCGCATTGTGTTTGTCCTGCCAATTCTTAGGGAAAAATTGGCATGTACTATTCTGAAGGGGCTGAATGAAATTCAAATTCTTCAGGTGGTAAAGCAGCAATATTGCAACTGTCTGATTGCGTTATCTGGGCATTCAAGAAGCCGGACTTGGAATTGGTTTACTGCCAAACACTCTCCCCACACTGTCCCCGGGAAGACAGAAGGATTTATTTCCCCCTTGTCTGTGTGTCACATCACCATCAGAAAAAATATTCTCAGCTTTCAATGGGTGAATAATAGTCATACATTAGCATGGCATTAATGATAGTCAGACTTTTAATAAGTCACTAATCATAATTAGACTCTTTTTACTCTTTTATAGTTTTGGGAGGCTCTGCGATACTCTGGCCAGGATTTGACGAGCATATTATTTAGATGAATGCACTAGTTGTGAAGGAAATACTGTCAACAGAAACCTGAATTATTTGTATTTGTCAACTGAGTTTTTGTACAAATGCACAGACTCATGCTTTAATGTGTATGCAACACACACCAGCACATGCATACACACACAATAGTCGAGTGAGTACTCATGTTTTCTCTGCACTTTTCTTTTTCTCTTCTTCATGCAATATGTATGTCACCCTATAGCTCTTTGACAAGGCTGACTTAATGAATATGTTAATAGCAAATAGGCAGAAACATACTGCTCTGCTATGAATTTCATAAAATGACCTATGATGTTTCACTCCCTCAAGACAGTTAAATGTATTGCATGCTGGTTCAAAGAATAATGTGAGAATAAAATAACCTGATTCAAAAAAAATGCTGAGGGCTTAAGGTGTTACGATAACATTTGACTATGTCTCAGTTTTCCCCTGCATGGTTATTAATATCAGCAAGGGACACTTATTGAATACGACATGTCAATAAAGGATTGTTGATTTTGACACCGCATGGAAATGTGTCCTTAACCTGTGAAGGACACGGACATCTTTGTATTTTCATGCATGCATGGTGTGAAATGGAAATGAGCGTGTTTTTCAGCAATAGCACATTACTGTACAGATGCAATTGTCTTCAGGCTTGAAAAACAACATAATTCAAAAGGGAGAAAATAACTGATTATCTAGACCGCTCTGAGAATTCACCAAACCCACAATTTATGTTTATTTTCAATTTTTGAGAATAGAATAGTCTTCAATTTAATATTTTCTGCCCCAGCTCCAGAGACAATCAAAATGGTGTCCTCTATTGTTACCTTATCTGTTCCGATATATTAAAAAAATAAGAGTTTACGCAAAACCACTGTCGATAACAAAATGAAGAGATTGTCTAATGATCTACTAATTTCAGTCAACTCAATTAAAATTCTGTTGCCCAACCAGGCAAAACGTACATTTAGGGGAAAACATGCTGCTGTTGAATTTTAGTACACACTAAAAAAAGGGATGATGAATGAATATAAACCTGCTTACATTTAGCTAAACTTAACAGCACATAATACGTGTCCATTAGACTTGTTCTCTCATTGTGTTTCCCTTTTGTTTGTCCTGTGAGTAAACTTGAACGCGTAAACACAGTTTTGGCATTTATCCTGTGTGTGTTTGAGAGTCAAGTAGATAAACCATTAAAAAAAATGTGATGCAAAGGTAAGGTTGACACACACCCATATATATGTATCATACCAAGATGGTTGCTTAACACAGTCGTACACTATTACCTGCTGTACATGCTGCCACTGTCTGCCTGTTCAACCTCCAGGAGGGGATCATGGAAGAATCTTAAGTGACAATACAGAACAGGCTACCTCGATGCTGGCACGGCAGTATATTCTGATGATAAACTTAATCTCATCATTGCCTTTTGATGATAAAAAGCTCCCAGATATGATTAGGGATGTCCCGATCACCTTTTTTTGCTCCCGATCCGATTCCGATCATTTGATTTTGACAATTTGCCGATACCGATTTTTCCCGATCCGATCTTTATGCAATGCATTAAGAAAAAAAAGATAACAGATAACGGCTGGTCATCCAATGCGATGAATTCAGCTATCTAGTTATTTGTTTGGCCTTTTCACTGTTCTGGGGCAGTTTCTCTTTCCTTTTAAAAGTCTCTGAAAGTGTCGGTTGTTTCAGTGCCGTTACCTGAGTGGCCGCTGTGTACTCGCCGTGTTGTTGTTGGTGTTTGTTTCTCAGGTAGCGTATTAGATTGGTCGTGTTGAACGTAGCTCTGTTCTTTCCACCACGCGGAACCTCCGCCTTGCAAACATTGCATCTGGCTGTTACACTGCCTTCGCTTTCAATTTTATAATACTTCCAAACT
Organism: Pseudochaenichthys georgianus; assembly: GCF_902827115.2. Taxonomy (NCBI): domain Eukaryota; kingdom Metazoa; phylum Chordata; class Actinopteri; order Perciformes; family Channichthyidae; genus Pseudochaenichthys; species Pseudochaenichthys georgianus. The sequence goes on from NC_047510.2 coordinate 19,748,404, forward strand.
CCTGACATTTTCTCTGTCCCGACTCCCGAGTCACCAGCTGAACGTAGCCTCTCGTTAGCTTACTGCTACTATTAGACACTGCGCCCACTCTGTTGCCAGATTTCAGAGAAATAAGCAACCAGGTCTATGAAAACAAGCCCAAAGAAAGCAACACATACATGATGTTGTGTAATTTTAAACCAAAACTAAGTCCTCAGGATGACTTTAAGACGTGAACATGGTAATTTTTGTTTTGTAACATTAAATAAAAAAAAAATATTTTATATAAAAAAAAAAAAAAAAAAAAATCCCGATCCCCGATTTTTTTCTCCCGATCCCCGATCTTTTCAAAATCACGTGATCGGCTCCGATCCCCGATCACGTGATCGGATCGGGACATCTCTAGATATGATATCTGATTAGGACTAAAGTACAAGCCTTCCAAGCTTCGTTGCCAATTCCCGGCTTCTCGTGGTACATTGTACAGAGGAATTTATTTTGAATAATCACGTTCATAATCCATAATTTCAATAATAATCCATTCAAAACAACGATCTGCAACATTGTATCTGGAACATATTTTTCTTTTCAAAATGTCATTTTGACATTTCACTCAAAATCATGTTGATAACTGGACGACTGGCCCTTTACCACAATAACTTTGGTACTGCATTTGTCCCGCCATCATTTCATATTTGCTGACATTTGAAACAAAATGGATACACTTTGGTTGATACTTTTATCAGAATGGGTTCTAGATTCAAATGTTCTAATATCGTTTCATTTAGGATCCGTGTGCAGAGTGGAGGGATCCCGGGATAGATGTGGCGTGTGTTTCTAATATTTTTTGCTGTTTTCAATGAACTAGTAGCTTTCCCTCTCTGCTTCCCTTCGTATGCAGCACTGTTTACCTGGCAGTTGCAGCTACTGTATGTGGTTGTCACAAGATGACAAGGCTTGTCCTTACAGGAAAGCCATTATGATTATAATGACAGTTATTGTTGATCAGTGTTTTACCACTGCCGACAAAACACAGTGGAAATGGCTTTCTGTTGTTGCACTAGTTATTGAAATAAAAATATCCCTATTATATTTTCTAAGACTTTTTGTAATGTGTTGACTGTTTTCCACTTAAATGCTAGATTACATTTTGGGAGCATGAACAGCCATTAATACATTGGAAAGAGACAGATAATTGATGACAACAGAGAGAAAGAAAATAGAAAAAGGGTGAAGAGTACAGAGTGTAGTAGCAGTTGGGGAGAGCGATTGGTATGAAGCAGAAATTGTCTTTGCTGTGGTGCCGAGTTGCTATAATGTTGGGCAGTGTTCGTCCATTTTGCAGCATTCTGTAACTACATGTCACTGTGATCTCTGCTAAATCTGAAGAAAGACTGAAGGTGAGAGCTTTGAGAAGCCAATCTTATAGGAACCCTACCACACTCTAATTTAATTCAGTTGCTGCCAGCCTTGAGCACATGTAGGCGCCTGCATGGCGAAAATGAGCACGAGCAACTAGAGCACATGAACAGAAAAAAAAATCGATGAGGACTCTTTTTCATAAATGGAGTGGGTGTTAAATTAGCTGGATGGGCCCATGTAGCAACACATTGGATTGAGTGCCTGGTGTATTTGGGTTGTGTCTATCGACTGAAAGACGACTTGGTGCTCAGCAGTGAAAAGACTCACTGACCAATCAGCCTCACCAGCAATTCATTCAGTTTTACACAGATTTGTCAGGGGGAAGGGGACTGTGAATTGGTGTTTAAAAAGTTTGTCACTGCAGTTTTTTTAGCTGTTAATTAAGGTCGGCTTTGATTTCCCTTTTGATCCTGCCTGATTTGTATATTCATGTTGTTAAAAGCAACTTTAAATACACGTTATCAGCTCACTACGTGTTTCCGATTTCATTTCTTAACATGTTTTTAATGAGTGTTCAAGGCCCTGTGTCACGATACTATTTTTAAGGTGCTTGGTAATAGTGATCACAAACCAATATAATGTTTGCCCTGCTTGTTGTCTGGCATTTTGGGAAATCAGAGATGAGAGGGACTTGATCTTTCTGCACCTGTAGCAGTATGAATACTGCTGGTATATGCCATTGGAGATACAGGAAACACAAACACATGTTCATAAGATTTAGTAAAGAAGAACAACTCTATTTTTTGCAGGATTATGACATCTCTCGACACAAATGTTTTGCTACATTTACACACACGGTTACGGAGGATTGGAAGTCAGTGAGTTAGAAAGGAAGCCTCACACACACAAAGAGAACACTGCTGAGAAGGTCATCAGGCCATCTTCGTTAAATCCTTGTCCTCAGGTAATTGGAGTAGCTTTCCAGATCCAATCTGTCCATCTGAAAAAGGAGGAGCACACAGATGAAAGGAAACAGGGATCAATTGACCTAATAGCTTGTCCAATCAATCCTTATGTTTTTCTGATAGCTTGACGCAGGGTGCAGACCAGAGTGGCGGATGAACCCCTCTAATTGGCTCGGCCAAAGCGGGCAGAGTGGGAGTCTGAGTAGTAATGGCAGGAGTAGTCGTCGCCCCTCCTCACACCTGGCACTCTCACTCTTCCAGCGTCAATACTGACACCTTTGTCCTCATTACCTTCAGCTTAGTGCCATGTACAGGCCTTTCATCGGCTGCTCCTGGACTCCCATGTTCCTTCATTACACCTCAGTTTACACGATCCATTTCTCGCTTTTTGTCACTGATCCCTCACACTCAATGACCAATATTGGAGTTACTCAACATCGTCTAGGCTATCAACACATTCAGTCATGCAACAGAATCAGGAAAGACGTGTACATAAACAGCGACTCCGTCTGTGTGTGTTTGTGTGTAGGTGTGTGTCTGGCTGTCTGGCCCTTACAAGCAGTGATGATCACCTGAGACTCACCTGAGTCTTCCACAGAGGACAGATCTGGTGGGTTCGTATTTGTGTCAGCTGTACTCCCCTTGGAGTATCTAGTGGTTCACTGTAGTGAGCATGTTTGTGTTTGTGCGTCTCAGTGTTTGTGCGCACGTGGTTTCCGTGCTGTGAAAGAAGCAACACCAAGAAACAACACTGGCACCAAAGAAAGCTGTTTGTTTGCCCGGCTGCCAATATGGGTGTTGGATGCTGGCAGGTAGCAACAAAAAGAGACGGTAGGGGAGGTAAGGGAGATGAAGCTCCTACACAGAGGTGTCAAAGGGCACGTATATTCATAAACAGCTGCAAAAACACCTAGATGCCAGATGAGACAGAAAGGGGGGAGGTGCACCGTGATGGAAAAAGTCCATAAACACCTAGAGCAAGGAACTTCAGCAGAGAGAGAGAGAGAGAAGATTAATTAAGGATTATAATTATGTTGGGACTTTGCATGTCTCACCTGAGACTGCCCTGTGCCACTCCTCTCCAATCCTCATGCCCTCTGCTCCTCTGCACATATGGACACAAACCACAGGAAAATACAACCCACACTTGTGGTATCAGAGGTTCACCTCTCTGACACTGTGCAGTAAAGTGAAAGAGAGAAACAGTGCATTAACCTTTTTTGCTGCTATTTTTAATCAATCCACCACAACACTGATTTTAGTCTTTGTGTTCACGCTGTAAATGTGCCAAATTAATCGGTGTGCTGCAGTGCTGAGTATAAAAACATGTTTAGTTTTGTAGGTTCGTGACCATACAAACAATTGTTAAAATCCCCAAACATTTAAGGAAATCAGGTTAGTGGCTTAGACATGTTGCTGGCTTTGTGACTCACATAAGCCTAATATTCAAACCTCTTTATTTTCACATCAGAATTCTGGACAAAGACTTATTTTTTGGTGCGCTGCTCATCGTTATCAATCGGATTAGATAATGGCTAGAACTCTATTGTTTATACAGCAGACAGTTTACAAGCAGATTTTTAAGATAATAAAAACCTTATAACAAACTCCCAGAAACCTGCAGGTCCGCTGCAACTCTTACTACTTTTAAATCCAGGCTGAAGACTTTTCTTTTTGTCGCTGCTTTTAATTGAACTATTCATATCTTAGACTGCACTGTAACTTTTATCCATGTACTTTTTCTTTTAATGTTTAATTGAACTATACATATTTTAGACTGCACTGTAACTTTTATCCATGTATTTTTCCTTTTAATGTTTATTTTATTAGCTTTTCTTTTTTATGCTTAATGTCTTTCATTTTTTGTAAAGCACTTTGAATTGCCTTGTGTTGAAAAGTGCTATATAAATAAACTTGCCTTGCCTTATCTTTAGAAGCAACACATCCTCACTCCCAGGTCGGCCTATGTTGACGTTATGTCAAGTCCCCTGTGTCGGCTTTTTCCAACGCAAGGGGGGGGCCCTTAGCGTACATTTTCAACTCTCCGGGATGTCCATAGTCCTCTATAGCTCCCTAAACGTATGTTGTAGACGACTTGAGATCGCGAGCGAATGCTACCCGGAGATCCATTCTCACAGCGTTTATCAACCTTTTTCTTACTCAATATCAAGCCACACTTATTGTTTTTACTTCTTCATTTTAATTGAATAATGTAGGACTTTTGTTGCTGTCAGTTATGGGGAGAGTAAGGGCTCAGAATACTGAAATCTGTATCTGTATCTGTATTAATGGGTTTCTAAACCACACACTGTTATGTACTCAATAATATTATTTATTTGTTTGATTAATAAACACAAGTTGGAGTCCGTCAGGACCGAGGGTCGGAGCAGCTCATAGTAGTTGCTTTAGAGAATATTACACCCGGAAGTAAGTATTCTCTCCGCTTCACTTGACAAACCCCGTGATAGTCCTCAAGCTCTGTGATTGGAGAGTGTGCTCCGAGGGTTACGCCGAGCGTCGAACAGCACTTTGAAATGGGATGGAACCACGGCAGACTGTCCAAACTGGATTTGAACGGGTCCACCCCGTCCCCCCCTCCCCCACCCCGTCCCCAGAACTACACATGCTGGCTATTGTGTGTTTCGCAACATGCTCTCTATCTATGGCACGTCTCTACTGGGAATTGTAGTTTTAAAAGACTTTTTCGTATTTCCCATAATAAGAAGTTGCCAGTATTAAACTGTGTACATCTCTGGAGGTTTAGGGGATAGGAAACACTCAAATAAAAAAAAAACTAATAAATAAATGGGTGAAAATTGCTTGTGCCCATTATGGGCAGCATTAATATATACCCACATGACAGCTAAGGTCAGAAGAGCGTTATTTAACAGCTGGTCTTATGTCTGTGACCCCTCCTGTTGTTCATTGATAAGCCTGAAACATGCACTTGTCAAGGTTCAGAGGCACATTTTCCAAATATGGCAGTAGCCATCGATCATCTTAAGATAAGATATACTTTATTGATCCCAAGTTGGAAACGTTACATCAGCATGTGTAACAGTTGTAAATATGCAGTGGTGTTTATTTGTAAATCATTTAGTATAATCACACAAATTCTGTGTTTTATATTGAATAATTCTGTGTTCTTTATTTATTGAATGTTCAATACCTGACAAGGCCGGAGATGAAAAACTTGGCTCGCAGGTTCCTCAACAGTGCATTACAAGACATTTATCAATATGTGTGTACCTCCTCCACCATTAAACTGTCGTATTCTGCACATTTCTTATACTATCTACATGCATCTTATAAGAGTATAATACATATGTATAATATCAGTTAAAATAAGTGCTTACACATACAGTAGTTAACATTGCAGGAAATCAATATATTAGTACTTTGTCAGGCTTAATATGTATACCCCCAAAGCTTTTTTCTTATTCAAAATAAGACCTTAACCTAAAGTATTCTTTAATGTTTAAATAAAGCCTTATTAGTTTGTCTGTCTGTGTCTCCTATTAATCTAATAATAAAAATAATACATTTCAATAGCGTGCTTTAACCACCAGGTGTCCCTTTCTATCAGCTGTGGTCCGTTATGGTGTAAATATACCAATATACCGATTGGATCAAATATAAAAGTTAGCATTGATGCTGCAAGGAGACATATTGTGTGAAGAGAAATGTAAGATGTTGTTTGATTGCTGATATATTTATGATCCACGTCACATATTCAGTTTCGGCAGCAGTTCTTCCTGTTTGTCTAGAAGTCTTCTCATCAGGGCTCTATAAATAGCGAACTACGGCAGATATGTAATATTTAATGCAGCCGAACTGTGTATTACACTTCCGTTATGTGCTGACCTCCTAAGAGAAAAGCAAGCACACTCGGAATAAAGTATTAATTCCTTTTTTTTATAAATGTTCAATAGGAAGTCCGGTTAACTAAAATGTCCGTGCGCAACAATACCCCAACCCAGCGCCATATAATAGAAGAGTTACGACAACGGAAGTCCAAAAACGGTTATCGTCACGTGGTTCATGTAGACGAGGATCGTTCCCCGGAAGTTCATGGCGGGCAATGTGAATGCATTTATAACAGGAGATAGAACTACGATTTTTGGTAATTATTAGTGAATAAAGGTTTTGATTTGCAATATTTATACAACAAATCGATATGTGTATGTATTTACATCAATATGTTTTAAAAAATAAAATAGAATTTGCTAATATTAAGTGATAATATTAGGATTAGTGTGAACAACTAGTTTACATGTTAGGCTAACAGTGCCTTGGTTAAAGAGCCTGTTGCTGTTTATTTATAGCTTTGAATTCTTTAAAACCAATATTATCTCCTTAAACTTGTATGGTAGTCAGGAGCATCACTTTCTAATGTTAATTGATATATTTAGAGGGAGGGGATCTAAAGTAATGCTTTAAAATTCAGATTAGATTCATTTCTACCATTTTCTTAAATTCATGGTAGTTTCAGTAATCCCATGGTAATTGAGGACACAAGTTATCTAAATGACTAATGTCATCTTTATGGCTTTCAGAAAGGACAGGAGACCGACAGGTGACTATCAAAGGACTAGCAGCAGCAGCAGCAGCAGCAGCAGCAGCAGCAGCATGATGATGATGATGTTAAATGTGTTGTTTTAGGAACATCCATTGCAAATACATGGAATTCAATAAACATTGAATAGCATATCATGCAGTTTGTCGGTGCCTTTTCCTCCGTGTTGTCCTGGTTTGCTGTGCTGCCTCCTAGTCGCCACCATGGTTTGCTGTGCTGCCTGGGGATGCTCAAATCGCTCCGAGAAAGGAGTACGAATGTACGGCTTCCCCACTGACACAGAGCGGAGGAAAAAATGGCTGGCTCAAGTCAGCAGGAGCAATTTCACGACCAACAGCAAAAAAACATGTGATGTAATTATATACAAACACTGCATTTGCACTTGTGCACAAAACGAAAACCACACCATTGGGAAAGCTTAATGTTTTGTTTAATACAAAAAAACAGGGAAAGGCTTGAAAAACACTGAGAGTTGAGACTCAGGGTGCAGGGTGAGGGTCTCAGTGCAGGTATTCAGGCTCCATTGAATCCCCCTCTGGTTCTTGTGCTGAAAGAGGGAGTAACAGACAGGAGAAAGGGTTATACACACCTATATAGCACACCTATTGGATGGGAAATTGCCTTGGGGAGATAACGTGTTTACTTATATAAAACAGTAGTATTAAACTTACCTTGTGTTTTCACTCTCACTTAAGTCCCTCTCCCTTTGCCACCAATCCAGAATCAGCTGAGCTGCAACATTATACAGACAGGTAATAATCAACATAATCACAAGGACACAATATGGCTCTGCTAAAAACACTCACTCTTACACGCACCAAAGTTATATTTATCTAATATTTAACTCCCTCCACCCCCACATACAATCCCGTTTAGAAGCCCCTCTTCTCTAATTCAACATGTTGGACGAAATGACATTAAGAGAACGGAATTTACAATTAAAAGGCTGTTCAACGTGTGCTGCTAACTTGCTTCGGTATCCTAGCTTAATCTGTTATCTGTAAACGTTCCCTAAATCTACTAATTTAGGGATAATCCACTGACATCCTTTAATACACATGTTCATTTGAATCAGATGTACTGATAATATCCGCAATATAAATCTTTAAACTTCTTCTTACCTTTAAAAGTCCGTCACGAACGGTCTATTATGCTGCAACTCTACAGTTCTGCTAGCCTTGGCGCTAACTTCCGGGGAACGATTGAGAGGCTCCACGATCCGCCATTGCTGTAAAAAAGTGGTCCATTGGAGTGAACGGAGATGACGTAACTCTCAGGCTATATGGCTCTGCCCCAACCCATAGATCCGTGGGTGAATAATTTCAATCACCACATTACACACATCCCTTCACATTTAAATTTTAATTTACAGTAAAGTATTTCGTGAGGCCTTCTAAAATGTTTTAAAATATAATTAGGGTTGTACTTGAAGAGTTTGTAAATTATTGCGCAATCACTTAATCGCACAACGGCTCGTCCATTAATACAGATACAGATACAGATTTTAGTATTCTGAGCCCCTACTCTCCCCATAACTGACGGCAACAAAAGTCCTACATTATTCAATTAAAATGAAGAAGTAAAAACAATAAGTGTGGCTTGATATTGAGTAAGAAAAAGGTTGATAAATGCTGTGAGAATGGATCTGCGGTCGTCTACAACATACGTTTAGGGAGCTATAGAGGACTATGGACATCCCGGAGAGTTGAAAATGTACGCTAAGGGCCCCCCCCTTGCGTTGGAAAAAGCCGACACAGGGGACTTGACATAACGTCAACATAGGCCGACCTGGGAGTGAGGATGTGTTGTTAGAAGATAGCCGAAGGGTTTTGAGATTGCATTCCAGCCAATAGGTTCTACCTCTGTTGCTCTCCACACGGACTATTTACCTACATTTAACCAAAGCCAGCTCAAACATGATTGTCCGATACTACTAAGACTAAAAACAAAAAACACAACACGATATATGACTCTTATCCACTTTACGTTGTAGAATCAATGGCAGGGCACCCATCATTGTTGTGTTATCCCTAAATGTTTTACTACAAAAAAACAGGTTACATAAATATTTTAGTCAGTATGCTCTAGAATATTACTATCACGCACATTCTCTATGACCTGTATTACCTGCATATACTAGTGAAAAACAAGATGGAAGAATGATTTCTCTGTCGTCAAATTGTCAGGACATCTTGGACCTCCCTTGGAGATCAGACTACTAAATATGAGATAAATAGAGCATGTGATTCAAGCTAGACCACAGTCTGACTCCGACCCTGCTGTAGAGACGGGCAGTGCTAGCTCTGGGGACAGAGGCAGCAGAGAGAATACGGTGTCAGATTTTCTCCTTAAAAACAGGATTGAGATTGTAATATTCCAATCCATTGAGGGGATAAAGCTGTGGGTTTTTTCAACAGCTAGCATCCAGGTGTACATTTAACAGTATCACTGAGAAGTAAGATGCTGCTAAAAATGATCATGCATGCTCAGCAAATCTTCACTGGCATTTTTGAAGTTTGTTTTGTGTTTGGTTCTAAATAAAACTAGTTCAATGCATCATTTTTGCCATCACAATTTGAAGCATGGCAAAAAAGGGATAATGTTTTCTCAAAACATAATCTTAAATGATAGGCAACATGAAAAGGCTACACGGATGGTGATGTCTGTCAGGATATGAATGCGCTTATAATCCAATACCGATTACTATCACACCATTTGCTCCCATCTTTTAGTGCTATTAGAGTATGAACGTAAACCACATCATATGTCATCTGACCACAAAAGACACTTTCCAGACCACAGCTTAACCTCTGGTCATCTGACAGCCCCAGGACCACACACACACACACACACACACACACACACACACACACACACACACACACACACACACACACACACACACACACACACACACACACACACACACACACACACACACACACACACACACACACACACACACACACACACACACACACACACACACACACACACACACACACACACACACACACACACACACACACACACACACACACACACACACACACACACACACACACACACACACACACACACACACACACACACACACGCATACAACCATAAACTGACCACCAAAAGCAGATGAGAACATGAGGCGTTTAGGGAACAGAAAGAAAAAGGATTTAATTGAGTCTTTGATCATTATAGAATTACCATGTGCCTTCTTGGCACCCTGGTTATTGTTTCATGGATTAATCATTTTCATTCCACAAATTGTGGAATCCACATAGCAAATGAGTGCTGCCTGCATGACATAGATATATGCAGTTGTAGCAAGGGCATTTTAATGTGTTCTTGGCCTCCACGCTGTCCATGCGACTTGATTTATTTGAAAGATTGGTTTTATTGATTTACTGAATTAATGTGAGCCAGTTTAATCAGTGTGCTATGGAACTATGCAGAATTTGACATCTCTGTGAACTCAGATGAATTGAGCGTACAATATTGATCTGGTTACCCACAGTATTTATTCAGCTATTTGTCTTAGAGCTGATTAATTCAGTGTGTACGAAATGATGTAGGTACGGGTTTATGAGGCTGTGTGAGCGTTTGTCTCCCTATCTCTTTGTGTATTTTCGGAACTAGTAATTGCATATGGTATGGACTGCAGATTTCAGCCTTGTATTGAAATAGCAACATTTCAATTTCTACCTTTTCTTTTCTGCACATGCGAAATCATGCTGCCACTGAACGTTATAAAATTACAGATGAAAAGCAGGATAGTACCGTTCAGTATTAATGCACATGCGAACATGCACACATACATAAACACACGGCACATAAACGTACAGTATGGGTATATGTATTCAATTAAATTCAATTCAAAACCTTTATTTATCCAGGTAAAATCCCATTGAGATCAATGATCTCTTTTTCAAGGGAGACCTGCAGCAGTAGGTTCCACAAGAAGACATAAAAACATAAACAACAGAACAACAAAAGGACATCATACAGCAAAATGTACAGGGATTACAATTTACATATTTAACCACATGTACAGGTACCAACAGCATCTTGGTTATTATGTCCAATAACTGCGCTTTGATGTGTGCAGTGTGTGAGGTATCGTTGTGTAACAGCAGTATGCTCTATAATTGCAGGCTGTATAATGTGGGTCTGCAGCAGCGTCCAGCACCGGTGTGATGATTGAGCAGTATCTGTCAAATAGGGCCAGAGGAGGGAGAGTAGTTCTCCAATTAAAGCTAAGGATAGATATGGATGCTTTCTGACAGCTGTCTTATCTGATTCAGCTGTATGTGGAAGAAGAACATTTGTTTGAAGATGTTTGTTTAGGCTCATTATGGATAAAAGCAGAAGCATCACTCAGATCTTTTCCAAATGACTTTGATTTTACACAGTAGAACATCTCAGTATTAATTCTGGCGGCACATATTCTTAAAGACCTTTTGCTGTCCTACCTGTAATACTACAATAGTATTTAAGTACAAAGGTGTACAAATAAATGCCTGGAATTAGGAGATTGTCACTAAAGAAACTGGGGACTTTCTGAAGCCTCTAAGTCTACAGAAGCATCTGTATAGTGTATGCTATTTTAAAACAAGTCTTATACAACCTGATAGATCCAACAATGCAGTGTTATGTTGTTAGTAACTGAAGGGTAAAGTCAGCCATGTTATAATATACTGTACTGCAGAAATGTTGACTCCTACTACGCTACGTGCTTATTTAATCATATAACATGGATAGCAGCTCAGGTCATGATTAACATGCAAGTTCAAATAAATGCAATACTCTGTTCTACCGGCATTTCTGCTGTGCATTATATTACAGTGTACATCATATAGTTAATAAGACAAACGACTTAAGATACTAAAGTGATTATCCTTGGATTTACAAGAGACTTAGATACGGAGGTCTACCCATTTTGTAAGAAATATATTTAAGTTAAATGGATTATGTTTTGTATTGGCGGTGTAGCATTGCAAGAAATATACTTTTGTGGATGCCTGAAATTCTATATACGTAATTAAAGATACACAAGGAAACATTAACCTTCAGAACTGTGCAGCATTTTTACATAATTAATTAGATTATAAATGAATTATAACTACTTCAAAGGTGACATGCATGCCAATAACTTCATTATTACCACATTAAGGCAGTACTCAAATAATTGCAGCAGTCATGTTAACGTGTTAACATGATTATCTCAGTAGAATTGAATCCAGAACGGAAGTAGGGATAACTCAATTGTTTGACTCCAAAATCAACCTTTTGCACTACTCTGGCATACATCTGTATTCTGATTTTGTTTTTGTACAAACACCGACATGGCTAGCGGTGTAAAACAAAGGCAGACAAAGGGGAATGTTGGGCTACAGCGGAGCGTCTTTTATGTTACAACCAACTCTGCAAGTGACAGAGCCTGTGTGACAGGGCTCTGTAAATTCATCATCCCAATAAAACATAGACACACATTCCCTCTGGTTTTTGTTGTTGTTAAAAAAATGTTTTTCTCGGCTACTTTGCATCAAACAAACCATGTAAACACTGGCTACCGAGCAAATCAAGTGTATGCAAATCGTACAATCGCCTTGAGGTGGTAAACAGGTTATAGTGTCTATTCAAACAAACAGTTCCACACAAATCTACTGAATATCTGCAAGACTTCATATCATAAAGCGCTCCCTCACCATAAACTCTTGTTTTTTGGTTTAATATGATCTACATTAACATATTTTCTGTGCCCAGTTCTGTCTGTAACAGTTTATTCTGCCCTCACAGATTGTCAACTAGTCTAAATTATTAAGTGACTTCAGCCCACATAAATACCTGTTTGCTTACCTACCATTTGCCATTACAGACTCACCCACATGTGCTCACTAGTTCTCCCAATATGTGCCTGTTTACACTCTTTTGCCCCTGTACATGCTTCTGTGTGGACTCCCCTTCGTCTGTGAGTGTACTAACGTTTGCCCTACACTCACCTTCTTTCCTGCTCGTGTGCCCCCCTCACTCACCCTCCGATGCTAGCAGATATGGATGGAAATACAAATGACCTCTGATGAACCGAGATATTGAGCTGTTTTAAAGCTGCAGGCTTTAGACAATATCCCTTCCTTGCTCTGACGTGCTGCAGAAGGATGGGGCCCGTGTTTCTCACTACATGGGGATTTATGACCCCCGTCCCCAGCAGCTATCTCCCCCTCTACTTGCACTTCTCCCACTGGCTGGAATTAGCAGGCGAGGAAAACAAACAAATTACAAGGAAACAAACACGCCAGTTAATAAGCATGTGGTGACATAAAGAGAACGTTTTCAGCTGGATGCAGACTGAGAGAGGGGGAGGGGAGGAAGCTAAAAATACACCGGAGACTGCTTTGGATATTGTAACTACGCAAGGAATACAACTTGAAGTGGTTACCTGTTATAAATACCTGGGTATCTGGCTTGATGATTGTCTCACTTTTAAATTTCATGTAAATAACCTGCTTAAAAAGCTGAGGGTTAGGCTAGGTTTCTTTTACAGGAACAAGTGCTGTTTCTCGCTTGAGGCCAGGAAAAGGCTCGTCACTGTGACCTTTTTACCTGTGCTGGACTATGGGGATCTGATGTATATGAATGCACCTGCCAATTACCTGAGCAAGTTAGATGCTGCGTATCACAGTGCACTGAGATTTTTGACAAAGCACTTACGCATCACTGAACACTGTATACCAAGGCGGTTATGCCATCACTTACTGTACGGAGGCTCAGTCACTGGTACTTTTTCATTTACAAAGCCGTGTTGGATAAACTACCATCTTATATCTGCTCCCTGATCTCTCTGCGAATTGAAAGTACTTATTGCCTGAGATCGCATGCTGTGGGAAGAAAGCGTTTAGATGTGCAGCTCCTCTAACTTGGAACAGTCTGCAAAAAGAATGGAAAATTACCAAGCTAGTACCGCTACATGTTTTTAAAGCTCCGTTGGATGCTACAAAATCAGATGCTGTTGGTACCTGTACATGTGGTTAAATATGTAAATTGTAATCCCTGTACATGTTGCTGTTTGATGTCCTTTTGTTGTTCTGTTGTTTATGTTGTTATGTCTTCTTGTGGAACCTACTGCTGCAGGTCTCCCACTGGTATTTTACCTGGATAAATAAAGGTTTTGAATCCTTGAATCTTCTCTCCCTCACCTCTGTCTTCTGTTTTTACATTTCCCCCTCATTTCCTCCTGCGACTCTGTCCCCTCCACCCTCTGGAACTCGCCGGTGGGGCTTTCCGAAAGAGATCATCTCTGAGCATGGGCAGTATGAGACAGATGGGCGGATGATGGATCTGACGTGATAGACAGCAGGGTGATGGATGGCTGGCTGGCTGATAGGGGATTAATGCAGTGCTGAGGCCGCTGCAGCACAGTGGATGGCTTAGTGATAGATAGATAAAACTGACGAGCAGATAAACAAGAGACTGCTAATCCCCGCCCTCTTGATGGACAGAAAATCAAAGTGAGGGAAAAGAACCACCAAATGAGAGGTGGACCTTTTTATATTTCCATCATAGGGTGTAGAGCTTTAATGGAAGGACGCAAGGTGAGAGGAGGTAGGGGCCTAAGGAGAGTTAATGAGGAGCATCGGGTTGTAAGTACTGTCCTAGCATGGGTCAGTGATAGCACATGTCTGTCAAGCCAGGCTCGATGCTGGATATATTGGACGAGGGCGGGAGTTTTGGTGATATGGCGTAGAGGGCGACTGCGATAGCTCGTGATGTGCCATTTTAAGTGACGGGGAACAGTCTGACTGCAAAGGAGAGATTGGGCATAGCGGTAAATTGGTCGTAGTGGGAGGTGATGGGATGATTGGACAGCAGAGAGTGTGCTGGTTGGGGATTGAAGATAGGAGTGCTTGTTATGTCTGTTTTTTAATGCACTTCCCTCAGTGCCACAGCTTAACCTTTCATGTAATGTAAGTAAATAAAGGGTTTTGAGTCTCTATTTTTATGCAATTCTGCAAACTGCCGGATTGGAAAGGCCTGTCATGATGAGAAAAAAAAAGTCTGGGGAGTTGAGGACAGGCCCAGGGAGAGCTCCTCTGGAATAGGCAGCAAGCGGCCTCTTCCTGCATTATTATCGAACGCTAAGCTTTNGTCTCTGTTCACCGTTTCAGGGGACCCCAGGGGTTCTGGCATCGATCCGGTGTGCTCAGAATGCACTTCGGTGTCACCTATTTAAACACAGTGAGCCGCTAGCCAACAGAGACAAGCCTTTATTTATCAAGCCTCTGATTTTGGCTGCACGGATGACAACCTGATTAGCACTTAAAGGAGCTCTTAAATCTTTTATTGGAATGGGTAGAGGCTATCTATACAGAGAGGGAGACAGGAGTTCCAGCTTGGGAGAGTTATGGAGGATGAACAGTGGGGCAAGGTGAGGGACCGTATCATCCAGGGGGTTAATGAAGAGGAGGGACAGATTGGATGTGCATTGTGTTATGGATATAGTGCGAGAGAAAGACAGTGAGAGAAAAAGTGTGTGACCGGGAACAATGGGTGAGAAGAAGAAGGATGGAGTGGGCGATAGCAAGAGCGAGCATGTGACTGAGAAGTAGTGGCAGAGATCGGGGGACCAGATGAGGGCACAAGTGGCTGTGACAATGAATGAATGTCGAATGAGTGGGTGAGAATATTGTGATCAAGTGACAGCCTGAGCAAATGAACAAATTGCTGAACAAACAATGGAGTGATAGCTGTGTGTTTGTGTATGTTTCTGGAGACTGCGGGGGCGTTGGTGCGGGTCTGCGCGTGCCGGCAAGTGAATGAGTGAGGCTTGATGGAAGAGACTAAGTGAGCGAGTAATGGGGGTTAGTGATGGGTATGTTGACAGAAAGTGTCAGCTTTAACCACACTGACCCGCGTTTACAGGCTGCATGCACAAGTGGCTGAATTTGAGTGCCAGCTTGGACGTGAACCGACTGTAAAATTGGATGTGAATTTCGAGTTGGATGTGAAATGAATGCAAATGTGTAAAGTAGGTGGATGGTGTTTGCGTATCTATCGATGTGTCAGTCTCCCGTCAGTTCTACATCATTTGAGATGAGTTCTGGACATGAGCAGCTTTCAGTGTCTTGGCTCATAAATATAGCTTTAGTTGAATGCCTCATCCTGTGTAATATAGCGAGTGGGATCGCGCTGTATTTGTTCTTCTTCCAGGGAGCATCCTCCATGAGGCCTTTTGTCTTCATTGCGCTACCAAAATAAAGGTTTGCATATTTAGTTCCGATTTAATTATATTAAAGAATCCCAAATTCCCTGGCACGCTGTACGCAGGAACCATTTTGTTTCGTGTAACAGATGAGTATATTTACTCTCGAAGGGAGAGGAACGCTAAGTGATACCAGTGCTCGATTAGAGAGAGGCTGTTACTAGAGAGCGGCAACATCATTTATTCTTGTTCTCTTTCTCTTGGGATGCCAATGGCGATTCACTTTCAACGCCAAATAATGTGTATACGTTTGTGTGTGACACTGGCGGTATGTTGATTTACAGTTGGGATGAGGCTATTGTCTGTGTTGAAGCCTGTGCTACACTCAAATTCTTCCCCCCCGCTCACCCCATCTCTGTCAGTAATGGCAGCACCTAGACAATACTGCCTGTTTAATGTCAAGAGAATTAGCATAACATAAATGCAGACGGACTGTTTACCGTTCCCTCTTCTATCCCAGCCTTTCACTTTTTCTGCTCGCCTGTCTCTCTCACCTTCTTGTCCGGCAGGGCCTTGTCTCATGCCTTGTCCACCACCCTTGGCTGCAGCATGCTTGTCTGACCCTGTCCTAGTCTCCTTCAGGGCCTGTCTCTTGGTGATCAAGCTCCATTATTTATGCTGTATATCGTGTTTCACCATCAATTCCTGCAATGGAACAATTGAGACGGGTTCCCTTGACTACAAAAGCAGTGAGACTCGGCAGAGGTTGGAAATAGGAATTTATATTTTACCGTTGTTGCCTCTGAAGCCTGTCTACCACCCAGACATCATGATGCGCTTTATTAGTGCTTTCACCATTGTATCGTGTGTGTGTGTGTGTGTGTGTGTGTGTGTGTGTGTGTGTGTGTGTGTGTGTGTGTGTGTGTGTGTGTGTGTGTGTGTGTGTGTGTGTGTGTGTGTGTGTGTGTGTGTGTGTGTGTGTGTGTGTGTGTGTGTGTGTGTGTGTGTGTGTGTGTGTGTGTGTGTGTGTGTGTGTGTGTGAGTGAGTGTGTGATTACTCAAATGTGCTGCACAATGGCCAGACAGTAATGCGAAAGTTTATAGTTTTTTTTGATAGCACCGTAATGCTTGTGCTTTAGTTTGGCTCATTTTTCTCTGAGAAAGTCTTACATTGACAACATACAGTTACGATTGCAAGATGTCAACGCTTCAGTCCGTAATATAGCAGGAGATGGAGAGTTTCTTTTGATTGATGGCAAACTAGTACACAGCCTTCCGTAACAAACAATATAAACGTTGCTCGAATGTTTGTGACAAATAAGTGTGAAATAAAAAAAAATCAATTGCAAGACTCCAGCCTCAGCAGATGGCACTTCTTTGATGTGATATGTATAAGTGATTGAATGAGTAAATAGATAAATGAATAAGTGCTATCGAAGTGTGAATCGATGTTTATGGATTGGCATAAAAAGACCTGCTGTGCTGCAGATGAAATGAATGTAGTGGTGGCTGTGTGTGTCAGTGTGTGTTTGCCAGTAAGATGCGCTGGGAGCTTGGCTGTATAGGTGTGTATTATGTGTTCGTCCTTGGGAGTTAAGACATGAGCAGTGTGTGTGTGTGTGTGTGTGTGTGTGTGTGTGTGTGTGTGTGTGTGTGTGTGTGTGTGTGTGTGTGTGTGTGTGTGTGTGTGTGTGTGTGTGTGTGTGTGTGTGTGTGTGTGTGTGTGGGTGTGTGTGTGTGTGTGTGTGTGTGTGTGTGTGTGTGTGTGTGTGTGTGTGTGTGTGTGTGTGTGTGTGTGTGTGTGTGTGTGTGCATGCTTGTGGGCAAGCAACATTTCTGTTTCCTGAATGGAAATGGTAGCTGCTGTTTCTGATTAATTCTGTTTGGATTTCTTCTGACTTCCCTGCTCTCTTTTTCCTCACTTTTAACACAAACATGATCAATACTTGAATTAATGTCTAAGTAATAGTCAAAACATGTCGCACTGGCCTTAGCACCGGCTCCTGCCCCACCCACACCCAGCAGCCTCCACCACAGCTGGGAGGAAGAGAAGTCAAGGGAGGAGTGCAGAGTCAGAAAAAGCTACAGAGCATGTGGAGGAAAATAAACAAGTGTTCATTCATAATGAACACATTATAGGGCTATATTGGAATACATTCAGCCTTAGGAACCTTTTTGTTGCATGGTTATTTTTGCAACTAATTATTAGTTGAGAGGTAATTACGTCGTGATAATTATTGTCAAGGAAGGCAGTGGTGTGTTGAATGACGTGCATGCGCAAGTGTTGCAGTAGTAAGGAATGTTGGGCATAAAGAGCAGCACATACAGAATGGCTAGACAGGCTACAGGTGTGGGTGTCGTCTCAGGGAAGGGTGTGTGTCTGTGTAGAAGCGAGTTAGTGTGTATGTGCAAGTGACAGGGAGTGAAGCTCAAGAGGCAGAATGGTGATTTGTGAGTATTGTATTCCTGTAATCTGCTCTGATCAGATCAACCAGAGCCTAATACCACACTGTTCTCTCTACATCTCTCACTTCTCTTTCTCTTTCTTTCAGTCCCTGCACTCCCACCCTCTCTATAGCTGTTTCCCTTTTTTACTGCAGTGGGAGCCAGTGTTGCTGCGGAGGGAAAGATGGCGTAAAGATGGAGAGGGAGAGAAGGACAGACTAGAAAGAGTCAGGAAGATGGATGGTGGGAAACGGAGATAGGACTGAGAAAGACGCTCAGAGAACAGAGGAAGGTGGACGAGGATTGAACAGTAAACGATTACTGCTGTGCTTGTGTGTGCTCCTGGTAGAGCCCGATACTGAATCAAACAGTGCTCTTTCTTTTTATTGACACACACACATAAACAGACACACATACAAGCACATACACTGGCCACAAGCATTTGAGTTTGTTTTTGGCCAGTGCTGGGTGGTGCTTGGCACAAGAAATTAAGCCAAACAACCGTGGCATCTGTCTCAGCAGCAGGAGTCCCGCCTCCCCACCCACACATGACCTGCCCTGCTTTCATTCACTGAGCGCCTGCTGCCAGCCTCAGGATGGGCCGCTGCCTCGTCCACTGCCCGCTGCCCCCCTCCGTCCCCGCCTCTTTGCACTGCCAACCACTCGGTGCCCGCGCCCATGTTTCCCCCCTCAAGCAACAACCAGGAGCCTAGCGATATGGCTGCTTCAAATATTCATAACAGCCACACTGCAACGCGAGGCTCTCTGCTCCGTGTAGCAGCCTCTCCATTTTGAGAAGCAGTTCTCAGGCTGTAGCTGCAGTTAGCCTGAACACGGTGTCTGTGCTCAGATTCAACTACTCTGTGGTTAGTGTGTATTACAGTGCGTACTATAAGTATTAAGCAGGGCTTTGAATCTTTAGAGGCCTACCAACTGAATGGAACTAAATATAAACTCTGATCTTTTCTCTCTCCATCCACTTCCAACCATCCCCCTCTATGCAAAACCACCCGCCTGCTAAAGGGCTCTTGCTGCTTTACAGTACACTGAGACATTGCCTGAGCTTGGGAAGAGCACCGGTACACTGGTACAGGCACACGACAGGCGCACATGCTAGGCCAGTATGTAATACAAACTATTAAGAACAGTAATATATGCAGATTTCTCTGCACACACAAACACCGAGGCCCAAAGAGTGATGTCAGCGGGAGCTTCTGTGGAGAAAACTTCTACATGTGTCTCCCAGGAAGCTACAGGCTGCATACACATCCATGTGGAGAAGCAGCAGATGCCTCCGTCTCCCTCTAATGCTCCTTCCTCTCCACTCTCTTGCCCTCACATCCTACCACCTACTCAATACTTCTCCAATCCTCCTATCTCCGTTTTCCTTTAATGAAGACCACCCCCCACTTGTTCTTCCCTTCCCTCTCAATCTCCCTTTCATTCAGCCACCTCCCCTTCCTTTACTCACTTCCTATGTTGCTCCAAATTCTCTTGTTCTCTCTATCTCTGGCCCTCTTTATTTTATTCTCCCTCTCCTCTCATCATGCAGGCCGCCTGCTAGCCCTGGGCCCTGCTGCTTATCCTCAGTATTCGCTCGTTGTATCTGTAGATTATTTCTCAGGGGGGCCTCCTGTGTGTGCTCTCCACCATACTGTGTTATCTAGCTCATCAAGTGAGTTGGAGTGGATCAGGATGGGTGGGGGTTGAAGCTTGATGCTCCGGCTTGTGGCAAACAGGTGGCTCAAAGGAATGAGCCCTAACAGCGATTAGTACGAAGGAAAGGGACAATTTCAGCGTTTCTATAGCAATCTTTTCTGAACTGGCATAGTTTCTAAACAAGAAGCAATTATTTGTTAAAGCAAGCCATCAATATCATGACGTTGTGAAGCTGCCCACCAACTGCTAGTGAGCTACAAGATGGATGGGATGGCTGCTGGAACTAATGTGGCAGCTGAGTCTCAAAGCATGAGCTTGAACAATATCCGATTTAGAAGTTAAGTTCCTCAGCTTTCTCTTCTGGGGTTATTTTAACTATGCTATAGTACCTGCACATTGGCATTGATTATTGTTGGATGGCTGGCTTTTAATGGCTGGGCCACTGTTTAATGTTCCTATCACGAAGGGTTATCATGTTCCCTGTTCTCCTGTCTCCTGTCCCTGCACCTGCTAAATGGCAAGCCATCTTCTTAAGGAGAGAAAGGAAGAGAGAGCATGGAAAAGAGAGGGGTGCAGCATTGAGCCCTTATTAAAGCTGTCCTCCAAGTATGCCCTCTGACTGATTCCCCCTGTAAATCTCCCCTTTAATTGGAGAGGGCACAAGAAAAGATGTGCTATCCTCAACCACAAATGTATTCTGGGTCTCTAAGGATAGATGGGAGAGAGAGGGGAAGGCAGGCAGACAATCAGACAGAAAGACAGACGGAGGTCTTCAGAATGTGTGGGTGCAGACCAAACACGGTGAGACATATAAACACAATGAGGATTTGTGGCTCGAAATGACATATTTACATGTGCCTGGGCAGTGGGAGGCGGTAGGTGAGAAGATGAAAAGGTAGCAGGGTAATGGAGAGAGGCGGGCAGAGAGGTGCGCCAAGGGTGATGCAAGGATAGGAGGAGAAGGACAATGGGCGAGGAAGAGAAAGTAATGGAGGGAGACAAATGGCTGGCAGTGAAAGAAAAGGAAGGTGTGTGTGTGTGTGAAAGAGAGAGAGGTAGAAGAGAGTCTGGCTGATTTCACCAGAGTTGCAGCCTGTGTCCTCCCTTAATGGGGTTGCCATGACAACGGTGTATAAGAGAGTCAGGCTCCAGCAGAGTGTGTGGTAGGGATGTGTGTGCGCGTGCTCTGTTCCTCAAGTGATTGATTGTCTGTGAGACAATATACAGTACGATACCGTAACACAAGTGCACCTTGGGTATTTTTTGTAAAAAAGGAGGGAGGCAGTGTATTTCCTTCCACTGTTTGTTTGGTCTTATGTCCTTGTATGAATGACTGAGGAAGGGGTGGTGGGAGGGAGATGGAAAGGAGCAGCTTCTCTGTCTGTGTCGTTGCCCTTCCTGGCAGAGCCAAGTGGGTGTGCAGTAGCTGCTGTGTAATGGCCATGTCCCTTGTACCATTGGCAGCCATGTTGAATCAGGGTTAGGTGATGTCATGCCGGTCAGGTGACGTTGTTTGCAGGGCCCAGCTGTCACGGAGCAGAGGCAGTCCCACAGGAGCGCCAATCTGTCATCATTATATTAATGACACGCATAGCACTGCTAGCAATGTCATCTCTTGTGTGTGCCAAAGCTAACGAGCAGCACCCTAATTGTAAAATTAATTGAAAAACATTTTGATTAAAGACCACCCTCCCCACCCCGGCCCTCCTCCGTCTTCATCAGCTCTCCTTTCACTCTGCACCGCTATCTTTTTATCCCCCTGGTTATGTCCTGAAGGCCTAGCAGCTCTCACATTCACACACTCTTCTCACTTTCTTTTTCTCCTCCCACATTTGCATTTCTCCCAATTTCATCTCTTCCCTGTTTCCTTTTCAACCTTTTCTAACCAACCAGCACGTTCCCTCGCACATCATTTTCTCCTCCCTTCAACATACTCGTTTCCCACTCTCTGTCACTCTCCTCTTTCGCTATACTCAAATTACAACTCTTTTATGTGCTCGATCTCCCTCCTCATCATCCACCCTCCCTCCCCTCATCGTTGTCTTTTCCCATCAGGCTCCCCTCTGCGCTGCTGTCTCTCTCGTCTTTTCTCCTCATGTCTCTATTACTGTGGGTTTAACGCACTCAGTATGTCTATGTATGAAACTATATATGGAGTTATAGGTGTAAATGATTTAATAAGGTGGTCGTCTCTGCCCAGCTTCGCCTTTTCACTCCATCAGCCATTCCCCCTACGCACTTTGTAGCCTCACAGACCGGTCCGTCTCTTTTCCCCGACTCTCATTTACTTGCACCGTTCTCCTTCCCCTCTCACCGGTGAAGCTCCAGAGCCAGAGGGGAAGAAGGAAAAGTGATATGGGTAGTGTACCTCTCCACTGGTCTCTTATTCTCTAGCCTGCCCTCTCATCTCTCCTCTCCTACTGCTGCTCGTCTTACTCTCCATCTCTCCCCTGTGTGGACTGTGGTCCGGTTTATCATTCCGCAGACTCCACAGCAAGAGTTCTGCTTTTCTAGGCTTTGTGAATATGTGTGAATATGAACCCACACAAAGACACACACACACACATGCACACTCACACACACACAGTCATCCACACACAAGCAGACACATACATGCACACGCTTATGTGTGATCTAATCAAGTCAATGACACATTAGGTATTGTACATCCCTCTGTGTGCCTGAGCGCTTATAGTACAGTATGTGTGAGTGCCACATACAAGGTGTGAGAGAGTGAGAGTATAAATAGGCTGGGATAATGAGAGCACAAGGGCTCATTAATGTCACCCGTTTCAAAAATGATACAGACAAGAAGGAGACATTGATCATCAACGAATGATCGATAATGACCCCGATCGAACGGAACAACAGTTTGTCACCATGCTGATCGACGTCCCTGTAGGACAACCGGCTCCCTGGGGACGGTGTGACTCACAACCGGCTCTTATGTTCATTTAATAAAGAGGAAACATGGGCACAATTAGGTAAACATATATCATATTCAATAAGAGAATGTAGTCATGAATGAAATCTTCCTTTGAATAGAACAGGAGCTTCCAACATTCTTCATGTTAGCCTTAATAGCTAAGTTCAGAGAGAGAACAAAAACATGAGGTGAAAAAAGAAATCAATATCAGGTGCGTACATGAGAGACCTGAGCCTGCCCTATTTTCTTGGCTTGCTTTCCAGAGTCCACTCCTGTAGGCCCTGTTCACAGGACCCAGACTGTCTCGGAGAAAAACCTGGCAGGGAAAGAAAAGACGGCAAAGTGACTGTAACAACGGGCGGAGCGTTGCCATAGAAACGCAGCGTCACAGCTCCTAAGCAGATGACACATTCAGCGCCATTCCCTTCATCGCTATTCCCACATCCAAGGATGAAGCGGGAACAGGTGTGATCAACAGCTTTCTTAAGTATTAGAAGGAAGGGTAGTGGGTGTTTGGCACCAGGGGGAACGCTTTCTCTCTGAATTTAGAGCAAAGCTTTTTCTGTTGTAATGACGACCTTGGGGAAAGAGCGCGAGATGGGTCTGAAGCCTCGCCAGCATGCATTAAAATACAAAGCAAGGCGGTGTATATGGAGTTGCAGTCGCGTTGTGGTAGTTTTCTAATTTGTTACTTCGTGTTTATAGCTATATTAAATCAAACCCTGTCTGTGCTTGCAAACTGTGGTGAACCCTCCTTATTCACCCTCCCTTTCTCCCTTTTTGCTCTTATAGTCGAGAGAAAAGAGGAAATGGCAATGTTGGAAAAGATGTTGAATGTGTTCCTCTTCACGAGTGTGTGTGGGGCTGGCCCAAAGGCAGATCACCAAACAGCTGTGTGTTAGTGCCAGTGAGTAGACATTTGGTCCACTCGACCCATAACGCTGGCACACAGTTTGGTGAACGGTGTCCAAGTCCTCCTCTCAAATCCTCGGTCCATCCGTCCATCCCCTCTCATTGTCCCCGGGGCAGCAGGCAGCCCCAGCTAAAGACTGATCTGCTTGAACGGGCACAGGTGCAGCAGGGGGTTTGTCCCACTGCCAAATGTTGTGCTTCGGTTTCCTTTAGGCTTACGAGAGGGTTGTGCAGCTCTCTCTTTGGCTTCTGGGCGGATTGAAAAAGCTGCAGATGCAAGTGTTTGATCAGCTTGCTGGTACAACAGGAAACGGGCTAGAGAGTGAGACTAAAGTAGATAAAGAAAACCGACGATATTGAAATAAGTGGAAAAAAATACTGAGGAGGATTATACATTATGGAAATAAGAAAGATGAGTGTGCAGTGTTCACATGTGTTGTGCAGCTCTTGGTCTCAGTAGTAGTGGAGTGAAGGTCTGGATGTAGGTACGGACACTGCAGTGTGCCTGCAGCTGTCCTCGGGGGACTGTTTTTGGTGCGGATGTGTGTGCCATGGGTATCTTTAGAGCAGCATGCTGCAGGCATCCCTTTGGGAACACAAGAAGGGGAGGGAATAGAGGAGTGCTCCGGTTTCATGGCTCAATCAGGAAAGCTTCAGGAGTGCCTCTCGAGTCTCAAGTAGAAGCTAACGTCCATTTGTAGTGTATTTAAAAGAGAATGTCTGCACTTACGGTCTACTTATTGCTTCACATAGCCAAACAGTGAGACAGTGAATGAAAGTAGATACATGTGTAAAAAGCCTTGGTACACGCAGAGACTGACACATAGCACAAACCTCTCTCTCTCTCTCTCTCCCCCCTCTCTCTCTCTCTTTTCGAATGCCCTTGCTTTCTCATTCGCTTTATGTCTCCCAGGACAGTGCTCAGAAATGTTGAAATGGGGCTTAACCCACGAAGCAAAGAGGTAGAGTCATTTAAGCTAAGTTAAACAAGGGCACTTAGATTTTAAAGGGCCATAATCTTCAAAAAGGGGCGCTTTAAAATCAATTGACAATACATATAAAAGGTAAAGACAAATTGAGAGGAAAATAAGGTGTTGTTAGCAGTTAAGTGACTTATTTTTATGAATGAGCATGTTTAATTGAATGTCATTGATAGTTGTTCTGTTAGTGCGTCTTCACTTATGAGGCCATGTCTCAAAGTGTGGGCTCTATGTGTGTGTTTGCTGCGCTGCGCAGGTGGGCTGGATCAGTATCCAGAGCAGCACTGAGCCAGTGATTCAGCCCGCACAGTTTGGGCCAGAATCCAATCAGAGCAGCCATCTGGTGACCAATCAGGGCCCTGGCTGTGATGTCACAGCAACAGAGCTCTGGGTTCCATGGGAGCAGGGAGGGGTAAATACCATGAATCACATCAGACCTCTGTGCTGGTGCAGCGCGCTGGTTGTGGCACAGAACACACTATCAGGCTTTAGCTAGCAGCTGATTGGATGAAGCGGTGTGCGGGGGTGCACTGTGCTGCTGACCAGGATGCTGGGTCACTGAAACCAGGCTGCTGTGATTTGTGTGCCTGCTTATGTGGGAAGCATTGTGTTTACGCTTTTTTACTGACAAGAAGGATCTGTTGGCCTGTACACAAGCTCCCTTTTATTCATGGTTGAACATTCTCGTGCACAATTTGTTGCTTTTTGTGTGTTTACAGACAGTACTGTAGATACTTTGAATCTCTGTCGTAGTTCCACTTTGCAGATTGTGGCATTGACAATGGAGCCCTCTCAGTAAGGCCATGAGGCAGCATGACTGACAGCTCTGTTAACTCTAATGTGTTTAATATCTCCTCCTTGCAAATGCCTCTATAATGTTAAGTAGTCTCAAAGAGCGCAAGCCAGTTCTCCAACACCCAGTGAGTCACCCTGACTATTCACCCTGGCTGGGAACATTTCCCACCACTTGCGGTTAGCAGGCCAGAGGGGTGGAGAACGGCTGGGTGACAGAGAGAAGGAAGTCTCAGGAGGACGCCTGTCACTAGCGAAAGGCCCTCTGCAGGGCATCAGAGGGGAAACAGGAAAAGGTGACAGTCTCAGTGAAAGTTGACCTTAAAAAGCTTCACAGTGCCAGATATTGCTGTAACACTCAGGTCTGTGAATATTTCATCAGCCCTTAAGCGAGTTGTAGAATATAGCGGGTTGTCGACGCTGGTGAAGCTATAGTAGTAATGCAGTACTTTGGTGTTTCTAAGGCTTCATAGAAAAAGGGGATAACATTTATATGGTAGTAGAACCAAACTACCGTACAATATTAATGCAAATACACCAGATGTACAGTAGCGTGCTAGAGGAGGGGGGGGATGTTCTGTTGTGATTACTAAAACCAGTTAAATCCACCCTTCTTCCCTCTGGTGCTTATCTGATCAGTGGAGCAACCAGCTAGCCCCTCAGCATGGGATTTAATATCAAACACAGGCCATAAGCCGTGTTCAATAAGCATGACAAGGATAAACATCAGTAGGAACACGCAACACACCGTATTGCTGGCCCTGCCTGTCTATATAAGGCCAGCGTCCTGACATCAGCACTTACGTAGGTAAACAGGGGAGAGCCAACAAGCCAGACCTCACATGTACTTCACACGGAGAATGTGAGTGCAACAAAGAGAATAAAATGAGGGGGAAAGAAAGGGAGAGGTGGAGGCATTCATGCAGAGAGAGACAAATCTAAACGCTGTGCATGAAGGGGTGTGTGTGTGTGTGTGTGTGTGTGTGTGTGTGTGTGTGTGTGTGTGTGTGTGTGTGTGTGTGTGTGTGTGTGTGTGTGTGTGTGTGTGTGTGTGTGTGTGTGTGTGTGTGTGTGTGTGTGTGTGTGTGTGTGTGTGTGTGTGTGTGTGTGTGTGTGTGTGTGTGTGTGTGTGTGTGTGTGTCCGCGTTGCCGCCCTGGTGGCTTCAGGTGTTATCTTCTTAGCCTCCAGACTTGACAGTGAGATAATTAGAAATGTTAACACTCACTGGAGCTTGTACTTCTATGAATTTCTTTCTCTCTCATTAGGTCTTTCCAGTCTATCTTTCACAAACACACACACACACACACACACACACACACACACACACACACACACACACACACACACACACACACACACACACACACACACACACACACACACACACACACACCCTAGACTTATATTATCTCCCTTAGCCTGTGTTATGAATGACACACTTAAAGCCTGGAATGACTTGGCCATGCAGCCGTGGATCACAATTAATGTCAACTCTAGCATCTGCGGAAATAATTGTCACAGCTCAATTTAAAGTGCTGATGACCTGTTTTCCTACTTTTAATAAGAAATACTTATTTTAGTTCACATCTACTTGTACGCAGGATTATTTTTTTTTTCATTGCATTGGCTATTTCATTAGAATTGCAAGGATAAGTTATTAAAGACTGTATTTTGAAAAGGAAGATATGATAAAGGTGAAGATGTAATGATAGGTGGAAACATAATTACATTAACAGTTGGACTAATCGGACTAACCTTAGGTTAAGAATTAAGGGTGGGAAATTGTTGCATTGTAATTCCTTGAAACAACACAAACAATAGACATTTATATTTGAGGCAGAAAACAAACAGAGGTCAGTTTACTGAAGCATTATGAGGACAAATGTCTTGGCTCAAGGAAATGGATAGAGAAACAGAGAAAGACATGCTCACAGGAGTGTTTCACAGAGAAAAATGAATAGTGACAGAAAGCTGACGTTGGGATGACAGCCTTGTTTGTCCTTTGCTGGATGATCAACATATGTTACACGGATATGGGTCCCCAAGGTGGACATAGGGCAGCTGATACAGAGTGATCTACGCTCCACTGGAATTCCCATGCCTTTAAATTAGCATCCTAACTTCGCTTACTCAGCTAGCAGCACAAGCTGTGGAGCAGTGTGTGAACACTGGCGATAATGAAGCGGCACACCGTCGACATCATTAAAGATAATCTTCGCTCATTTTGTGCTGGGACAGATAATCCCAGGAAAGTACCATGAACAACAGGAAGAGATCATTTTGCCAGAGAAATGCACATAAACACCTTCCAATTATAATCTTGCTGGCTTCCCCCACTCTCTCACCTCTTATGCTTGGTTGGGGGAACAAGCATTGTAGGTTAGTTTGCAGGAAACAGATCCCAGGTCAAGGAAAAGGCTTGTCTGAAGGCGTCTCCAGCGTGTGTCTAATTGAGCGCTGTGTAGTTAATTGTTTGTGCGTGGGAGGGGAGAAATCAATCTGTTTTCTCACTGCCGTGACTTCTAGGCCCTGGGGTGAGAGACTGGAGCTGGCAGACACAGACCCACACATACACACTCGTGCGCAGCCCTGCCAACATTCCCTAAAACCATGCCTTGGAAACACATGCAGACCCAAACCCTTCCCCTACTGGCACACACACTCACACACGTACACTCACTTCTCCGAGGAAGAGGATGTGCATGAGGGGTTATTGAGTCAGGGTAAAGTCAGACCCATCTATCGATCGGTTGCTTGCTGAGAGAGGAGTCAGGAACGTGAGCCCTGCACAGGTCAGAGGGCCAAGAGACGGGAGGGGTGAGAGACGGTAAAAGAGAGAGAGAGAGAGAGAACCCTACAGCGCTTACAGCTAGAAGTGTTGCCCCCACACCCATGTTTTCTAAATGCGGAGCCAGCGTTCTGCTTTGACGTGGATAGTCAGAGAAGCTCTTCTCAGCTTCATGAACATTAGAATAAGATTCCTGGGTCAGTGCCATGTTAACTCAATGAGAGACATATATGTAGCAGCAGCAACTAATTGCTATCCTTATCTTTTATCTGCAGCCATTGATATAGATTATTCTATACTTAAAGTATATATATTTAATTAATCTAAAGCAAACCACTGTGTCAATTAACATATAAATGCAAATAATTAGCCAATTTTCATTTTCTACTTATCAGCTAATTTGCATGTGTTTAGTTATCTTTAAGGGTGTTTCAATTTATGACGGAGAGCTGTTGTCAATACATGCCTATTTGCATTTTAAATGTTTCACTGTGTGGAAAGTAACGGTGTCTGCTTCAGTGCACATGGTTGTGCTAGTTTAGGGGACATTTGCAACAAAAGAGTGTCACCTGAATAATTTACTTTTCCTTTCATTGGGATCAGAGCAGCGACTTACATCTGATCTCATTTGAGCCACCAGCCCTCCTTTTCCATTGGCTGCCAGAAGCTGGTGGAATGCCAGTAAGCCCTTTGATTGGAGGGAGGCTGTGGCTCAGTGGGTAGTGTGCTGGACTTCGAATCAGGGAATAGCAAGATTGAGTCTCACTGCAGTCAGCAGGTCGTGGGCATTGCCTACAGTACTGAATGTGTGTAAGTCGCTTTGGATAAAAGCGTCTAACAAATGACATGTAATGTAATGATTGGCTGAGAGTTCTTTATTTTCACTCAGTCAAAAACTCTTCCATTATTGATGGGAATGAGGCAATCTGGGATCTGCCGATGAGATATGAGATGAGAACTGCAGAGGGATAGAAGGAGCATGAGAGTACTAACCAGGGGTGGTGAGGGGTATGGAGGGGCAGAGACATGAAGCTGAAGAAAGATATGAAGAGGGGGAGGGGTGATAAGGTGGATGAGTACACACAGTGCTATCCTTCACTTGGAGAGCAGCAGCAGGCGCCAGGAGATGTCTGTTGATTCATCTCCTTTTATGCGCTTGGTTCCCTTTCTCTACCGTACCTTTTTCCCAGAACAAAAGCAGACGGAGGGAGTGATTCAGAGTGACCAGACGTCCGGGACTCCCAGTACGATGGGGGAAAAGGTCACATGAAACAGGAGGCTCCGTGGAGACCACCGACCAGAACGAAATGCGTCGATGAACTGATTTACTCAGGCCCCCAGGGACAGGAGGAGATAGAGGGAAAAATGAGTATTTTAAAAGAAAGAACAAGTTTGGGTCGAGGCAGAGCTGTGTGTGTGTGTGTGCATATTTAAAGGTGTGTGTCTGGGTGTACAAACATGTCTCGAGGCATAATCATTACAACAACACCAAAATAAACATCTTCATGTGCATGGGATTATAGCATGTGTGTGTGTTCTTGCTTAGCTTCGCACGATGAGCAGTAGTGGTCTGCACAGGCCCTCTGGATCCTTTCCATGCACTAATGGGTGTTCACCTGGTGTGGATGGCGGCAAAGCGTTTGCAGCATGGCGCTGTTGGTAATTAACAGAAGCAGGCGGTGGAAAGCAGCACCTGTTACAGCCTGACTGACTGAGGCCCTGAGCTCTGGGCTGTGTCTCCCCCCGCTCCTCTTTAATCAGACCACCACCGCCCAGTCCTCCGAGACCTCACAGCATGGATGCATGCACTTGTGTGTGTGTTTGTGTGATTACTTGTGTCGTTCAAAAGCACACAAAAAGAGGCAGATTAAGAGGAGGTGGGAACAAAGGGGGAGAGATTCGACAATCATTTCAGTAGTAATAGTATTTCCTAACATATCCTCGGGCTCTCTGTGGGGTTCCAATTGTTATTTCTAGCAAATGTGCATGCTAGTGTCAAACATATACCTGTGTGGTTCCTACAGCTGAGCACAGCCAAGTGCAACGGCTGCTGTCCGACGATTAAACTACCTCCTTCACAGACTATATTTAACCTTTCTAGTATTCTTTTATTCTTATCTTCTTTAGTTCAGACTTCTTTATACAAACACAAGCAATTATTCAGTTATTTCAAATTGAGGATATAGATAATTAAAGGAGTTTTTAGCAGCTAGCTAAGATTTAGCTTATGAAAATGTAGCACGCTTGCTCTTCTGCACGCTCTCATTTGTGGAGACTTTTGTTCCTGTTGTTCTTGAGTAGGTATGAAGGCTGCTGGGCTGTATGTGGGACAGTGTCAGTGTTCATTTATGCATGTGTGTATATGTGTGTGTGTGTGTGTGTGTGTGTGTGTGTGTGTGTGTGTGTGTGTGTGTGTGTGTGTGTGTGTGTGTGTGTGTGTGTGTGTGTGTGTGTGTGTGTGTGTGTGTGTGTGTGTGTGTGTGTGTGTGTGTGTGTGTGTGTGTGTGTGTGTGTGTGTGTGTGTGTGTGTGTGTGTATGGGGGGGATTGGATATGTGTGTGTGACAAAGGGAGACAGAGTGAGGAAGCAAGAGAGGAAGTGAGTGACAGCGATGCTTTAGAATTGGGGCATGTCAGCCAGGCCTGCTGTGTCAGAATCTCCTGATGCCCACCGTTTCCATCCTGAAGCTGGATAACCTTGGCAGGCAGATTGGGGTCACTACTATCAAATTAGATACATCACTCGCCCACACACGCAGGCAGACGTAAACACAAACCGTTGCACAACACAAATTGGTTGGACATTTGGAAAAGGTAGACATGTTTGCATCAAGATAAACAAGCAACCTCCTCTGCTCTTTTGATGCTCGACAACATCATCTGGATAACTCCAGACCATAGACTGTGTATATAAAGCTCCAGGCAGATACAGAGGGTCAAGGAAATTCACTTAAATGTTGGCATTTTGCTGATTTGCTCAAATTACCATACATTGGGCTCTCTAATGCCCAGCTGTCACGATAAGAGAATGCACTGGGTTGATAAAAATCCAGATACACATCTGGGGTTTAATTAATGTGCGCTCACATTAAAGACTAGAAGCATACGCTCATGAGGCGCTCTGATTTCAAACTGCTCTGTGACTGTATGTGAGTCATTTGCATAGTGTGAAGCTCTGACATTAGTGGTATTGCTAATAAACAGCACTCTCGTGCCCGAAATTCAAACTCTGAAAACAAACGTAAAGCTGAAAAACGAATCAGTTAGTATAATTTATTTGCACAATTTAAAGTACGCGTACATCACAATGAGGACAAATGATCAGTGCAGGAAGTGGCAGATGCCTCTCTTGAAACCTCGTAAATGATGTTAAAATTGCACAATGTTATAGAGAACACAATATTAAAATACAGAAAGTAATATCACCTCAATATAGTCAGATATTCAATAAAAAGGCAGCTCTCTACCATCTGGCTGCCGAGACTCAGAACCTGAATGTCCTTACAAACACTGAACGCACCACATCACAATAACAATGTCAGCCTCATGTTCCACTAACAGCCTGCAGCACACTCCTTCAATACAATGAATTGAAAGGAATGAATGTTTGAAACCAAGAAAAAGAAAACAATTCATTTAAGTCGGACATATAACACACTATCAGTATCTACATGTAGATGCTCCAACTACTAAGCTCACTTTATACACTTAGGATATACATTGTGATCAACAGCGACAACAAGGCATTTCGTTGTTGATCTGTTAAACCCTCCCGACTTCACTAGTTGCACTGAAACCACCTCGTATCGAGAGTGGATCCCTAAATGGGCAGGTTAAAGATGTGACAGAATAATTAGTTGATGGTTCCACAAAAGAAGGATGCTTTCATTGTATGGGTCCCAGCAATGAGATGAAAAGAATGTCAACCTATTTTTAAATGCCACTGTCTCTTTTTGTTCTGAATCCCTGCTCTACTTTTTGCCACAGATCTAAACTGGGTCAACATCACATGTGGCGCCCCGGTGGGCCCTTTTGTGTGTATACATTTGTGAGTGTGTGCACGTGTGTGAACATGTATGTGACTCAAGGCACGATTTGTGTTGCCGTACACCAACATCAACACTGAGGAGGGGCTTTACAGTTTGCCTCAAGTGAGTCCCAATGGTAGCGAAACGATAGAGGTTTTTCCACACGTAATTATTGTCTATCATCCCCAATTACAGTTGGAGCGAGCGTATATTATCAGCAAATAGTCTATTTCTGTGCTCATTACTAGAGAGAGCTGTGGATAGGCGGGAGTCTAAAAGGATTGTGTGTGTTTGTGTAAGTGCATACAAACTTTCCATGTGTCTGTCTGTGTGGCTTGCGTCCGTATTGTGTTCCAACAGAGCGTATGCTTGGCTATGGTGTACCGTAGCGCAACAGTGAGGCAGGGGTTGCCCTGCTGGAGCTTCCAGATTAATAGACATTGATAATAACACACACAACTCTCAGCGCTTCTTCCCTTAATGAAGATGGATCTAGCCGGGCCTGGCGGTGCACAGGCACTCAGGGTGGCAGGCTGCCAGTCACAGCCAAGTGACATCTGGGAACAGCTCAATGCAAAGGGCGGGAGGGAGCAAGATTCACCAGAGAGTACCATTTCATACCATTATCATGTTATATCATAATCCATTGTTGGTGGCTCATGAGATTAATGTCGGGGCCGGCAGTTATCACTCTTGTTGTGTAGACTTAATGGTTACAGTGAATTATTCATTTCCTCCGATTGATTTGCAACGCAACTCATGCTGACAAAGTTGACAGCGCAGGTTGACTGATATGGAGTCGATCTAATTTGACTGTGAGGTTGGGATGTTGGGGGAAATGAAATGGAGGAGAAAGTGAGAGAGGACAAAGTCAACTGGCAGAAGGTGGATGTGAACAAACTAGGCTGCTCAACTTTCTTTTAGTTGGTTTTTAAAACAGATGACGAAAATGACATTGCACATTTATCATTTCCGAATTACAATTTTCTGTCTGAATTAATGAATATTTGTTTTCACTGGTTAGGGATTTGTTAGACTGCCTGGGTCAGAGGTTTTATCCATGGAAGATATTAGATCCCATTAGAGCGGGGCCGCAGCCAGTGTAAGAAGACAGGTGGGTGCTGAGGTCACTTCCTCTGGCAGCTGTGGCGGGCATCACAGGGCCAGCATTGATCAGTGGTGGCATTGCCTCCTGTTGCATCAGTATTAATGAACAGTGACAAGCCCTCTGCCGCCACAATAAATCACAAACCAAACTGGAGACACGGAAGAGCCGGCCGGGGAACACACTCTCTCCGCTGTGGCGTGTCGTCGCTGACGAACAGACTGACTGGCTGGCTTGGGGCAGACTATCTCTATCACTCATTCACACATGAAGCCCTGTTATCACACACACTCAACACCCTTCAGATACTTCTGCACTCTGGTTAGCATGCGCAACCATTACTTAGGAATATTGAACTCTTACTCGGGGCTCTATAGGCACTGAGGCATTTTATTTAATTTTGTACAACTACTTCTGTTTTGGAAACATTTAATAGTTCAAGTGTAAACTCTAGAGATGAGGAGGAATGTGGGTCGGGTTTGTAGAGAGCTTCAGCTGAGGGTGGATACTGGAGCAAGAAAAGATGGTACAGGAGTGTCTATTGAATAAAGTGAAAGCCCCCCCTTCCTTCTCCTTTACCTCTTTGACAGCCACACTAGCCCTGTTTGATACCCCTCCGCTGTGTTCTGCAGCTCTGCAGATTCCCTTGTCTCATTTGCATTCCCTTAAAGCACACTTCCATTAAAGTCTCTCCCTGTTTTTCGTCTCTTCCCTCTTTCCTTCTGTTTCTTCAAATCGTTTTTTTTCTCCCTTGGTTGCTGTTTTGGAAGGAGCCTTATTCCCTGTTGACTACGCAGCCCATCCCCGCTCTCCCTGAGTCAGTAATCAAACACATCGGCCCTAATACACAGGCCATTACAAGGGCTCTGATGTTCCATCTGCACACAGCCGGCACAATGGTGTCATTATATAAACAGCCCTGCTGCTGCAGCCAGCCAGATACTACCACACCAGAGCTCCGGCCTTAACTGACCCAGCCCAGTTAATGGGAAAGTGTTGGGATGATATGACCTGAATGTGCTTGTGTTGTCGCTGCTAGCCTAACAACATTATCCCATCCCGAATGAATGCTCTATTCTGAACATTATAGTTCTCACTAGAGACCTTGTGGGCTGTTTAGTGCAACTGTAATATAATCAGGTTGTTGTGAAAGAATCATATCTAATGCTATTATGTTGTCTTTGCTAGTGATAGCCTCACCAAAAAGGATTAGGGAGATTGGTGATAGGCCCAACTAGAAGATAAGAATAACAGGAGGGAGGGCAGTGGTTTATACAAGCTGGATTGCTTTCTGTTTTTTGCTGTGACATTGATGCGATCTTGTTTTGTAATAAGTGTGCAGAGGTGGGATTGTAAAATGAGGAGAAAATAATGTTATTCTCTGAGTTTAGAGCTTTAGGGCATTCAATATTAAAAATACATACTTTATGTTGTTTTGATTTCTTAGATAATGGAGTCAGATTGCAAGTTGTTGCCCTTCATGTTACTTTTAGCACAGTGACTCGTTCTCGTCAAAGTGAACTGATCCCATGCACTGCGTTAATGGGGCCTTTTGAAACACACACACACACACACACACACACACACATACATAAACACACATTCATACACACGCACTGAGAGTGAAAGTGTGTCCAAATCATCTCTTTGACAAATTTGAATAATCATTGAATTAAATTCGACTGTCATACCTCGGCATCCTGGAAGGCAGGTTTGACAGTGGAAAACACAGCCTCCCACTCAGCAGAGCTCGATTACAGATGGGGATGGTAATGATATTTCATGGTATGTCTGTAACGTTTCGAAAGGAAAGGTAGGGTAATTATATTCAGTTTGGCGAGTGATTAGTTTTATGGAGGTGAAGAAGTAATTAATGAATTCATCCTCATTTATTGTTACACTTCCGTCTATTGCTCCCTCCTGCTTAACTCCAGAAAGTACAAAAGAGTATCTAGTGTGACAAAGCTTCAGCACAGATGAGTCAGAGGGAGAATTACTTAGAGCCCCCCAGGCGAAGCATACGTTTTTGTCGTTCTCTGCAGTCTCATCAAACTGTAATACTACATGGCTCGCCTTCACTGAGTCTAGTGATACTTCCCTCTGAAATAGAGTGCCGTTCTCAGACCTGACTGGCACCAAATCCCAACACTGAGTAAAAAAAGTACTGTTTATAGTTGATTCCAATCTAAGTGGATGTTGGAAGTGTATTTCAACTGAATATTTACTTGATTATAAATATTTAAAGCAGCAGTTTTCATCACTTTCTGATTTGTAAGAGAGACGTGATTGCCATTCACTTTTACACGCTCAACTGTGTCGGTTGCTAGGAGGCAATCATTTCCTTCATAGCGGGAGCTTTGCTACTGAACCAACTATTTGTTGTTGAAGCATCTGAGGCATAAACATCAATCCTAATAGCATGGGAAATGCTGGTGCTTCATCATAGGATGCAAAAACTACTCTTTTCACGAAGCAACAGAATGACAGAAGTCATGACTGTCAAATCTTTAAATCAATCAAAAAGTGTTTTTCTAACCAAATAAATGTAGGTTTGTGTTTTTGAGTTCCCTGCTTTGCTCCCCAATGGCCTGCATGATTTTCACTTGTTCATACAACATAGCTCATATTTGTATATATAATAACGCTAAGTACATGCAAATCCTTGGAAAGCTCTTTGTAGAACATATACTTGAAGATGCAGTGTTCAATCAGTTGCAAATATATAGCCCTTTGACTAGTAAAACACTTGCACACATGCATGAGTGGACTCACTTATCATACTCTTCCACCTTGATATCAGATTCCCCTAGGGGGGGGGGGGGAACAGAGGAGAGAAAGGCTGAAGCTGTGGTAGCTCTGAGAGCTGCACCAGCTTTTCTCATTTTACAGCAAAAACTGTCAATGTGAACTCTTTGTTCTGCCTCCTTTTGATTCTGGTTGGGTAATGTTCCTAAATGCCTCTTTCTTTTGTACAGAAATGATTGTGTGTGATTGGGTAAACATGAATGGTTCTAGTGACAAACACACACAGCTTTTAACAGTATCCCCCAACCCGTATAAAAAGGACTAGTGACACCTCTCGATGAGCATCTCTGCTAAAGCAAACAGATCGTAATGACCATGGTGATTATCCTAATGATCCAATGGAAGTGGATAATGAAGTTATTTGCTTTGGATCAAGGCAGAATGGAAATGAATAGCCGAAGTGACTGAGGGAAGCATCCCAAACAGTATGACTGAGCTGTGCACTTAAGTGTAACTCTGCTACTAGGGATGGGTACGGTGGCCCAGAAGGTCAATACTCAACAGCATTTCACCCAAAAGTTTTCTCTCGGTTCCAACAATCACCGACTCTGGTTTGGTCGCAAAAAAGTTACATGTGAAATTGTGCCGACTCGACACTCTGTTTCCCCCGCTGTCTCTCTCTCTCTCTCTCTCTCTCTCTCTCTCTCTCTCTCTCTCTTTCTCTCTCTCTCTCTCTCTCTGCCTCCAGAACAGCAGCTCTCACTCGCTCTTCAGTGGCAAATCATCTGAATTAGGCAAATCAATTAACAAAAATGCCTTAGAAACCCACAACATATCCATAATTACTCATCAAATTATATATTTGTCCAATCCCCCAACCATATCCGCCACCGCTTCATTAGAACAGCTGCATGTCTGGGTTGTATTTTTATTTGAATACAACGGACTGTTAATCTGCCTTCCTGCCCTCGTCACCTTTTCCCCCAGTGCAGATAAATTGCTGTGCGTTCTCCCATTGTGTGGGCTCCGGTCTCATCGGGGTTTGATGTTGTGCTCTGTTACAAGAGAAACAGTGATGATAATAATGGCGGATGTGATCAGTGCAGAAGGTCAGCATCTGGCCTCGGGCGCGTAACATTCTCCAAGTAGGGAGAGCACAGAGGGTGAAGATACCCTTCTCACACCCTCCATAGACTCCTAAACTTCCCCAACCCAGAGGCAGACTGACTCACAGGCAGAAGCAATGTTTTCTCCTTTGACATAACTTCCAGTTTTCTTACTATTCATTTGCTGTTCTCACTTGGCTATTTCCGCTGTTTCTCCTCCCACTCTTTCTTATTTTTTCTCGTTATACAGAAAGCCATCCTTCTCTTACTTTGTTCTATACTTCTTTGGCTCCTTCTGTTCCTTGTTTAATAGTCACTCAGACGGCATAAAGCATTCCTCTCTTTTTTCAGTTTTCCTTCATTTTTTACATCCTTCTTATCTCTGCATGTACTCCTTGCTTACCACATTGAAATAGTGTTCTGTAATGCTATCTTTTTTTCTTCTCACAAAATAAAATCAATTTATCCACCCTGCACTTTTTTTCTCCCTCCCTCCTTCAATCACGTACCAGCCCTCCCTCCTCTCTCCTCATCTTCTGAGACCACAGGAGAGCTATTGTTAAAAAGTACAGATGGAAGTACAGTCAGAGGAAAGGAGAGGAAAGACAGATTTTTCTTATTAAAACCACAAAAGTTAGAAATGGGAAAAAAAAGACAGCCGGTCACTACACAGGAGGGAATCACTTTTTTTGACCATTGATAATAGAGCACGAATGGAAGGGGGGGAAAGGCCATGAGAGGGAGCACGGCTTCTACAGTACCACATCACATGTCTATTGCTATTTGTTTACTGCTTTCCCACTCTTTCTTTGTCTCCCCTGCCCTCCCTCTGAGCATGTCCTTTTTCTCTCAGCTTCTGGTCATAGAGGGTGGTCGCAAACAAACTCAAATTAAGGCGCAGGCTGCAGCAATAGTGAAGAGGTTGTGTGTTTGTGCACATAATATAAATAAATGCTGGTGTGAAGAACGGATGCTGCGGATATGCTTTGTACAGTACTCAGTGTCCTGATTGCATTCTTTCTCCCTTTTCACTGTTTGCCCTCTCCTCGCCCACTCGGTCTTACTCGTACTCTACGACATCCAACATACTAATCCACACAGCGACACCCAGGCAAGACAGTGGCTGCGGGCCGGGCGTTGCCACTAGGGAGAAGGGTAAATATCAGAGAAGGTCAGGAAGGGGAGGGGCTGGAGAGGTGGAGGGGAAGACAAATCAGTGGTGATAAAGACAGGCGGGAGCCACCCAGTCACTCAGGATCAGCCATCTTGGCTGCAAGGCATTCTAACTTCAATTTGAGATATATTTCAAAATCAAGATTAGTTCATTAAGTAAATTACCTTATTGTCCAAAATACTTTCTTTATTCTGAGCTTGTGTGGTGCCAAATAAGGCTCCAGCCAACCACTTTGTGCAGAAAGTTTTATCTATATTTATATGATTTTTTTTATTTTCTATGTATTACATTACAACAACACTGAGTCCAAGCAAAGAGTGCAACTATATATAAATGCTTTAAACCTTGACAAAGGCCCTGCATACCAAATACCAGTGGTTCTTACATTTCACAGAAAAAGCCTTAAATATAAAATATAGTCAGGAAAGTATTTTGCACTTTTGTGTTATTGATTTATGCGTGAGTGTATAAAGGCCAGATTGACTTTTCAACATATCCATTATTTGTAAGATGTCTAACATTTGATAACTTTGTGTTGCTGAAACATGATAATATGGAAACGTCTAGCGCTGACTCGAACCTGTGTTTGTCTGTTTGTGAAAGAGGGCATATATGCTGACATAGCCCGTTTACAGAATATGTTAGCATCCATCATATAAAGGGAATAAGGGTTAGAGACATCAAAGTTAATCCTCTAAACTCCCTCAAAATAAAAATAAAAATGTGTACACACAACAGAACACACAAAGATACAGACAGATGCAGTCCAATCTGTCTGTTTCATCAGCAAGCTCAGCAGGAGGAGTATTAGCTTGAACAATACCATCTCTACTGTTTTCTGCCTAGCAGGGAAGAGCAGTTTCTACTTTCAAAAGATCAGAACTATTGTTCCAGATTATGATTTATTTCATTAGGCAAATGAGATGTTTGAGACCTATACGGCACTGCTGACTGAGTCTCCACTTTTTACCGTCTTGCTTTGAGTGCGCTTGCCTGTATGCAAAGCGCACACACACACTTAGAAGACATGTCATTTTCACATGTCTCATATAGCCCCTTAACTGCCTCAAAACATATGTAGTCTGATTCAATCAAGCGTTAAACACTGTGGAGTGATGAGCTGCTAGTGGTAACAGCTGTTGCTATGCCATCCTGCACAAAATGGCCTCAGATCTCCCCGTCTGATCATTATACCTGTCCACCACAGGGGGAGCCTCTCCGCTCTTCTCCTCTCCTCTTCTATTCCTCCCATCCCATTTGCCGGCTGTGATACCATTTAGTATGCTATACCACTTGTGAGTCACTCAGTTTTCTGCAGTTATTATCACATATTCCAGTAATTCATGCAGATAGATTAGTCAACACTGTCTAATTCAAATGCCATACTGAGAGGGGGAAGAATGAAAAAGCAGCAGTCGAACAATTCCTCTGCATGGATGTACAGTCACATTCAAATGTTTATGTGTCACTTACCTTTCTGAATCTCTTTTTCTTGCAGGACCACCCTCAGGGAGGGTGTAAGCTGAGGACCTGACGCCCCGCTCACCTGTGCCTGCTGACCGCGTCTACACTTTACCCCCGCCCCTCGCCTTGCCCCCTGCTCAGCCTCCACCATGGCTCTGGCAGTGTGGATCATCTTAGCTTGTGCTGTGGCTTTCAACAATGTTGCCCCTTCCTCACCAGGTGTGTAACAAATACACATTTTATTTTAATATTGCATTTCAAACTAGAATGGCACTTGGAGATGGCCGACCTCCGCCGAGCCAGTGGTTCTCCTGGGATGTTCAGGAAGTTGCTCTCCTGATTTTGGTGTGATTATGAGTTTTAGGTCGTAATGTGAAAGCAACATTGTACACTAAAGGATGTTTTTTATCTTATTTCTCAGAGCATATAACAACTTGTTTTCCTGATTATTCCATCCCCACATGAATGCAGTAGATGCCCTATCTCGCAAAGTTAACGAGAGTTACTTTTAATTGGTGTATTCTCACCGTAATCCGGATCTGCTCCAAAATGTATTAATGGGCTCTTCCTTGGCTCAGGGCCAGCCTACACACAGGGGTGTCATTGTGGGGGGAATAGTAGGACTGAATACCCAGGGCACCAATTTTGGATACAAATAAATAAATAGTGGAGGCTTTCTGAGGTCCCTCTCCCTTGTTACGACAGTCTCATAATGGATCAGTCCGTCCTTATGCACTAGGATTTGTCTCTAATCGCAGCCTAGTGACAGCTGATACTGCCTGGAGCACTCCTTATGAACACTGCATGTCAAATAAATTCACTAAGTTTAATGAACATCGTGCTAGATGTTTTTTTACTAATCCATTTGAAAGTCAGACAAACAAGCAGAAAACCTAACTTCCCTTGGCAGAAATTACAACCGGGGGCCTCACAGGGTTAATAATTAAATACCTTTCTATCTGCATTAAGTATTTTATGTGTACAGTTTTGATTTATATCTATAAAGTAAATACATACAATATGTATGATTTCTCTTGCTTCACTAAGCCAGCTTGTAATGAATGACATAAGCTCCTGAGGGTTGGCTCTGCTCTGTAACTGGCCAGACCAGGTTATTGCAAATGAGGATGTAATATTTATACGTTAGCTACGTGATCAAGGTTGTAAGTATACTGACTTGCTGACCAGGCAAGAAACACTGCACTTGATTAACCAAACGGTCTCTACAGGAGACGGAGAGAGGTTTTATGTGTGGTACAGCGTGTATGTGTGAATGTCAATAAAATCTCTTGTCATTTCGATGTTAGTTGGAGCGTGGCAAGAATATAAGGGGGAATCCGTGCATGTAATAGTGCCATATGTGTGACCTCCTTGAATGTGACATGTACCATAAGATATTACATTTTGTGTTTTACTGTGTGTGTGTGTGGTATGTGTGTGCTAGTCGTTGTAAGCGTGGCAGCAGGTGACCTGGATGGGCTGAAGTGATGCTGGGGGGTGTGTGTGTGTGTGTGTGTGTGTGTGTGTGTGTGTGTGTGTGTGTGTGTGTGTGTGTGTGTGTGTGTGTGTGTGTGTGTGTGTGTGTGTGTGTGTGTGTGTGTGTGTGTGTGTGTGTGTGTGTGTGTGTGTGTGTGTGTGTGTGTGTGTGTGTGTGTGTGTGTGTGTGTGTGTGTGTGTGTGTGTGTGTGTGTGTGTGTGTGTGTGTGTTGGAAGATGTGGAAAGGAAAGGAGCAGGGATTGCATGGGGAGGCAGAGGGCCGAGGGGGGAAGGAGGGGCTGTTGGGTGTCCTGCTAGTGGCCTGCCACACAGACAGCAGCACACCATCTGCTCTATGCTCTCGGTCAGCTCTCTGCCAACGAGCCGCTGGGTGACGGACAGCAAGGACACGCAGGGGGAGGAGCATCAGGGCCAGACACGGCCGTCACAGGGAGGGGCCAATGAGTGAGCAGGAGGAGCCAAAGAAACTGAGCGAGGAAGGTCAAAATTGAAATGTGTTGTGTATGCCTGTGTCAGCATTGGTTTTTAGCTTTCCCTCTGTGTAAGCTCTGATTGGCCAGGTGCAGTTCTAATTTGAGTATGTTTTTTTCCCATATTAATTTCTCCTCTTTTGTAACATTGAATTTGAGCAGCATACAACTTGTTACAATCGGACACAATTTGCCTCTGGCACCGTGTGGCTTTGGTTTTGCGTTACAATAATCCAACTATCTATGTGACCTGGCACCTGGGACTATTAATAATGCGTTAATAATCAATTGACTGTTATCTGTATTAAGCGCAACATTTGATCTGATGAAATTACGAAATGTTGTTCGATCAGGCATGCACGTAAACACATGCTCATGTACACCAACACGGTTTTGGTGCTGTTCATTTTGCCCGCCAAAGTTTGGCTGAAGTGTTATTCTCTTTATTCTACCGTGGTGTAATCAGGGGAGCAGGACAAGAGAGAGAAGAGCAAAGGAGGGAGAGCAGGAAGGAAGAGGGCAGGGTGTTCATGTGACAAGAGCTGCTGAAATCACTCTCAGGCTAATCAGAGCTCATTTGGAAACCTGCAGGATCATCACACATGGCTTCACAGTCTAATGTGTACCCTTGCTCCTTCGTGGTGTCCCAACGATCTGCCATGCTTTAACCTCACTTTACTTCTGGCTGCAGATTCTAATATTTATCCGTTAAACGTACACATGTATTCCTCGGTGGAACCAGCTCTTTAAATGCAAATGTTCCTAACAAGCATGAGCTCGTTACACATACTTTTTTCCAGCTCTGTCCCGCCTACCGCACTCACCTGCCTTATTATTTCTTAAAATAACTATGCAATTCTCCATTTCTCTTTGGCTGTGTTAAACTAAGACAGTGTTTCCATCGGTGTATGCAAACTCATACTTGCCTTGGCAAAAAAAAGTAATGTTTTCCTAGACGCATATACAAAACTGCTTCACCAGCCTGGCACGGCAGGCTCTCTGACGGAGTGACATGCAAACCCTGATAAACTAGATGTCCCGCTGATTTCACAGAATCCTAAAAAATGTACAACCCTTCATATGCGGTGTTGTTGCATTGAAAGCCCATTAGGCTTGCTTAATGTGGCAGGCATTGCGGGCAGCTGCTCCGTATGAGATGAAGCCCTGAGACAGAGCTTTCATTTAGCATAGCGCAAGCATTGGCGTCTGCATGTGTGTGTCCTTGTGTTTGTATTTATATCAGTGGGGGAAGCCAGATCATAACAAGGCTATGTATGGGTCCTTTCAGTTTGTAATGCATGAGAGCTGTCTTAACGTACATACAGTTTGTACACGGTATGTACATGTGTGTTTTTGTGTTTGCATTATTGTATTGTATGTGTTAGCATTTGATGTGAGTGTAGCTTGTATCACGACACCAGCAAACTGACTGGAGAAATCTCCCCTGGATTTAAGCCTTTGCTCTCAGATCAGTCGTGTGGAAAGGCCCCTGGTCCTAGAGCACACGCTGACATTTGTATCTGTCTTTCCCTTCTCAGCGTTACCTTTTTTTCCTGTGCATTTTCCCCTGAACAGAAGTTATTATTTAAGGGTGGGGGC
This sequence comes from Pseudochaenichthys georgianus, assembly GCF_902827115.2. NCBI lineage: Eukaryota > Metazoa > Chordata > Actinopteri > Perciformes > Channichthyidae > Pseudochaenichthys > Pseudochaenichthys georgianus. The sequence goes on from NC_047510.2 coordinate 19,792,170, forward strand.
TAGACGTTTTTACACATCTCCTCAACAAAGTGCTTTAGTCTCTCGACTGTCCTTGGATGGTGACAATGTGTAAATGGGGACTGATCTCAATGCAGTACTTTTCCTTCTATAATGCAGGGACGGGTAGTTATATTTCATGGGTTTCCACATGAAGAATTCTCTATGCCATTGCAGGCCAGATGCTTTTTTACAACCGAGCTATCATAAATTGTTGGTCAAAGTGTTGAGTTAAGATCTTAAAAGAACCTTGACCTGAAACCATATCCCATATTGAATTTGTCCACATACAGTAGACGCTTAGTCGCACAATACTATAATATTAAAATGATAATTTCAAAACTGCAACCTACTCACTAATTCATAAGAATTGATTCTTTGACAGCCTTGTAGCAATAATATCTTTAGAGGAGGCAATAAAGCCATAGTGCCGCTAACCTTGCTATGTGCTCTCGGCTTATTGTTGTATAATTTTAAAGCACATTGTTTAATGTGTGTGTTTTTTTAACTCTTTGCTCTAAACTTTTGCTGCTATCAGACAGATCATATATCTGGCAGAGCACTTTGTTTCTTACTTCTCCAACTCTCATCCAATCTCCCTGTTTTTTCTCCTCCAACAACTGAGCTGTTATTCCATCCTGCGTCATGATGTCCTTCGCCCAAACTCTCCTCTTTTTGCTGCCCTTCGCTCTCTCTTCGTATTCCTTTTACCCCTTCAAATGTCTTCCTCTCTTAGCACACTCTCTTTCACATCTGTCCTCTTCAGCCTTGCTACATTTTCTATCCGGCAACCCTGCTCTGTTTGCCTTTTCTCACCCTCTGCCTAATATATGATAACCACGACATCTGTTTTGTTATCATTCCCTCCTTTCCTTTTTCTTTCACTCATCTTTTGCCTCTTTGTGTCTTTCGGTTGTTTGCCACCTCCCCTGCTGCCTTCCTGGTGCTGGGGGTTTCTGTGCTCTTCAAAGCCCTTGGCTGAGAGCAGTAGATCACAGAGAGGCCTGTGTGAGTGAAAGGTTAATGGATGGCCTTTGAACATATATTGGTAGTCGGGGGCGGGCAGGAGACGGAGGGAGAGGCCTGGGCGGAGTGGCGGTGTGTTCTTTCAAACCTTCCTTTGAAGATGACGCACACTGCTCTCATGTGCCTGTATACGGGGGCTGTGCCTTTTTTGTTTATTCATTTGGTCACAGTGTTGGTGTACGCGTGTTTGTGAGTGTGTGAGCCCATTCCGTTTGTGTTTGCTTGTAGTTGTGTGTGTCGGGGTGTTAATTTGGGTACATTGATTTGTGTGCCGCAAACAACCTCCTACATTAAGGACTGGGGATTGTGTTCCTGTTTGTGCAGTCGTGTGATAGCTGCCTCTTTTCTCTCAGGGCCTAGCAGCGTAACTTTGAGGCTTTGTAGCCTGTGTGTGTGTGTGTGTGTGTGTGTGTGTGTGTGTGTGTGTGTGTGTGTGTGTGTGTGTGTGTGTGTGTGTGTGTGTGTGTGTGTGTGTGTGTGTGTGTGTGTGTGTGTGTGTGTGTGTGTGTGTGTGTGTGTGTGTGTGTGTGTGTGTGTGTGTGTGTGTGTGTGTGTGTCTGTGTGTATGTGTCAAGCATGTCATGTGCTCGAGATCTGTGTGCATTTGCTTTTTCGTGTGTTTTGTGGACTGCAGATTTATAATTACCAGCAGCAGCTTACGGCTGGCAGCCAAGGGCAGTAGAGGGATGATGAGAGGGGGGAGAGAAGGGAAAATAGAGAACCGCAGGGAGAGAGATGGATGAGTGGAGAGGCTCAAAAAACTGTGTGCGGGGATAAAGGAGGAGTAAGGGATGGGAAGCGAAGGGCAGAAAACAGGAGGTGAAAGGTCAGGACAAGGGGAGAGTGAAGGAAGCAGACGGGGAGGGTAAATGAGACAGTTTCCAGGTGGATGGAATTGGATGAGGGATTGTGGGATGTTGCTGAGGTAAAATAAAAATAAAAACACAGACTGGAGGAAGCATACAGTATAGGCTACAGGTGAACAAGATGGCCTTTAAAGATAAGAGGATAACATTTGTGTTTTATAGCCAAATTAAATTGTAATTCATATGTGAGAAATAGTAGGTACAGCAGCACCACAAATGAAGCACACTAGCTCCCCAACAGATACATCAGCTCATAAACATGCACAGTACAAATACACAGATGAGGTTTCTCAATACTCAAATGTCCCCTCCTCGACTCCTCGGTCCTCCGGTAGTGACCCGGAAATGAATTTCAGCGCGCCATGTTGAAGGACATCTAATTTCTCTAAATGCACACCGAGGACCGAGCGTCGAGAAGGCTCTCTGGAGGAGCTATAACCGAGGATACACTCAGACCTGGCGTCATGGGCGGGCCCCATGGGGCCGGGCCCGCCCATCCAGGATTTGGGCCCGACCATCCAGGCTTTGGGCCCTCTGTTTTAATCAGGGCTGAATACAACATTTTAATTGTTTTATTATTATGTTAAGTGGCGGCGCCAGGGTATACTTGGGTAGGCTACAGCCATACCAATAAATGGCTTAGCCCCACCATGAAAAATGATTTTAAAGTAAGCTAAATCAAGTCCGCCAACTCGCGCGGAGTAAATTGCACAGACAGCAGTTAGTAAGATTGATTTCAGCAGTCACTTGTCTGGAAATACCGAAGACTAGAAACGGTTTGAAAACTTTTGTCACGTAGTGATCATCTTCTCAATAGAACATCTTTGACAATGTCTTCTGGCCAATCAGAATCAAGATAACGACGTGGTGTTGTTGCAGGAAGTCCCGACGGAGAATATTTTTGCTGTAGTTACAGTAGCTACATCTCTATATACATCGATACAACATTACGTGTTGATAGAAATCAACACGTAATTAAATAAGACCCCACGGTTTGATGATTGATGTGTGGGCTGTCTTTCATTTTGACACACAGAACAATGGGGGCAATCCACCCTTATCCACAATGTAAAGTAATTCACAGCCTCTTCCCTCTTCTCTCTGTGAGGAGCAGCAGGTTTAGCTTTCAGAACAAAGTAACAAAAAACTGAAATGGCATTCATTTTTTTTTTAAATATGTTGTGTAGTAATAGATTTATTTATTTTTCTTCTCAAGAGAGGACCAGAATGTGTATTTTATGTTAGTATTTCAAAAATCTCCTGGGGGAGAATCTCCCCAGACCCCCCTGCAGGCGTTGGGTTTTCAGCATGTCAGCTCTTTCACAATTCAGTTTTCCCGGGAAATGTAAGTTTCGGGGTGGGCCCGCCCTGGGTACATCAAATGCCCGCCCAGAGACGTATGTCTGCCGCCGGGTCTGGATACACTGATGGTTCCTCCACGGCTCCTCCGCGGATGCATTTCCGGGAACGGTGGAGGCGTGACCCACGGCCGGATTTATCTCAGCCAATGACAGCTCTGCATGCATCCCCTGGATATTATTTTAGAAACTGCTTTCATCGCGACGCAATGTTTCCAGAGAGAACAGCTGTGAGGTCCGTGCAGAAAGCAGAGCAGTGTGTATAATATCACTCATTATAAAACGGACAAGTCAAATCAAACAATCTGATTGGTTCTTTCTCGCCACACCAAGCAACAGCCTAGAACAACCTCAGCCTATACAAGTAGCCACGTAAACCATGCTACTGGTGCTGGGCAGTTTTTCAGTGGCTGCACAATAAACGGCAACATACACATGAATGTAAATAAATAGCCAAATAATGGATCAACGCTCTCTGTCTAATATGTTCGCTAGCTGTTAGTGTTGTTGCATAGCAACCACCTCGCACTATGTTTCGTGCAGAAGACAACGGAGGGACTATTTTATTTTGAACATCATTATTTACTAATAAAAACTATTTAAATTAGAGTGTGTATTTTTCTTTCATATTGCCACACTTAACCGTTTTATAAAAGTTGTTCCACGCCCCTTAGCTGTGATATAATGAGCATATACCACGGCCTGTCGTGAGCTATTGCTTAATTATAAAACGGACAAGTCAAATCAAACAATCTGATTGGTTCTTAGCCGTGATATACTGAGCGTATACCACGGGTAGAATTGTAAGTTACTTTTCACAACAAGTCAGTATCCCTCCGCGTCTGAGAAAAACAGTATACCGTTGGGCTGGAACAAGAAAGCAGCGGAGAAGTAACGGGGCAGAAACCCTCCTTTTTACGCAGCGGTCCAGACATAGACATCAAACGGCAAAACATATATATATATCATATGCAGTTCCTTTGGCATTAGGGCAGGGATATCTAGATACTTTCCCAAGGTTTGACATAATGAATTGTGCTACTTTTAAAGCAAGCAACGATTTTTTCAAATCTGTAATCAAAGAGGTCCGCAAAAACACTATCGGATTGCTTGATTTGACTTGTCAGTTTTATAAATATATTTACATTTCTTCTGTTACGGAACAAACTTACAAAGCATAAAATGGAAACATTTAAGATTAACTTCGACCTCCGGGGAGGTCTTACTATGGAGGAGTGGATTGAGTGCCTATCTCCAGAAAGAAAGAAAAAAAGCACCTAAACGACGACATGCAGAGCTACGTGAAGAGCAGGTAGACCAACTGGAAAAGTACCACCATTCAAAAGCTTTCTGATGCGGGTCTTGAAACAAAGCAGAGAAATTATGACCGTTAGTGGCCACAGGTGCGAAAGCTCTCTCCAGACCTACTGGAAGCCAAATCTCGGGGACCGGAAAAAGTGGAGCAATATTCTCACCACGCCAAGCAACAGCCTAGATTGAACAACCTCAACAAGTAACCACGTAAGCCATGCTACTGATGCTGGACAGGTTTTCAGTGGGTGCACAATAAACGGCAACATACAAATGAATGTAAATAAATAGTCAAATAATGGATCAACGCTCTCTGTCTAATATGTTCGCTAGCTGTTAGTGTTGTTGCATAGCAACCACCTCACACTATGTTTCGTGCAGAAGGCAACGGAGGGACTATTTTATTTTGAACATCATTATTTACTAATAAAAACTATTTAAATTAGAGTGTGTATTTTTTTTTCATATTGCCACACTTAGTAACCGTTAAGTATAACAGGCCTACTCTCTTTATTTGCTTTAGTTTAATATATATGTACAAACAAAGAGTCGATATTTTTCTAAGACCATTTAGTGCTTCACATAATAAAATACACAACGGCATTATACTTTAGGAGCTGTAGGTGCGTGTTGTACAGTGTAGTTGTGTGTTGTTGTACAGTGCGTAGATGCGGCGGACAGACGGGTCTCAGTTAGTTTGGTGTCCTCTGCTTACTTTTAATACTTGTAAATACAACTTTTGGCCCGTAATTTCAATTCCCCATTTCAGCGACCAGAGAGAGGGTGGGGGGGATATATCCAGTCTCTGATTGTGTTACGTTATTATGAGAGTGTGTGTGTGTGTCCGCATCTGTAGCCTGTTATTGTCTCATTATACCGCACTGTCAATGAATCAAAATAAATATATAAGTCGTCATGAACACATCTGTCCATCAGACAGAGGCCTGCTGTGCCTCCTGTCATCATTAATGGACGTCTCTTTAAAATGACCGCTCAGAGGAGAGGAGTTCTCATTTCTCTAACCGCCTGCTGCTTCCCCTCCTCTCTCCTCGGTTCCCCTCCTCAGTCCTCCGCTCGCATCTCCTGTGGGCTAAGTATGGAGGATAGGAGTCGAGGAGGGGACATTTGAGTATTGAGAAACCTCTACAGACACACACTCAGTGCACACGTCCAAGCCTTAGCCTTAGCGTATAAGAAGGTTCATTAAGTGTCTAATGCACTGGCAGGGCTGGGCTTTGACACTCATCTTTCCTAACTGCTCTCTGGATGTGACTTTGCAACTCTTCTGAATGCACACGCATCTTTCTGACAAGATGCCTTGCATGGTACTCACTCCCTCAGTCCGCCCTCTCTCCTTCACACCTTTTTTCTCACTCTCCCTCCTTTTTCTTACCACTTTCTTCTCTTCTGTATCTCAACATCTTACTCACTTTCCTCTCCACTTCTCTTACCCGTCTTCTCCCTTCATCCCTATGGCTGTTTTCCTGCATCACCTGTAGTTTTACTCCATCACAATGTTTATGTGAATCTAGGTCTGACTCACTGTCGCTGCTGGCCTGCCTCTTGTGATATGTGCTGGAAACAGAGAACACAATAGAGTTGTGTTAGGCCTGCAGCACAGCTCCTACCCCTGGGGAGATTGAGGATATTTTACACCGGGTGAATCTCCTAGTTTTTAGGCAGGCTGATTTTCATTTTGGGCTATGCCGTTTCCGCCCCGCTGAGGCACTTTTATTGCATAATTAGACGCCAGGTCTGGCAATGAAGTGGTTTGACAGTATGAGCACGTCCCGTCTCGCCTCCTTCCTAAAGTTTGTGTGTGTGTTGCTCTGTGCCCTTTTACCGCCTGTCTTAATTTCTATGCTATGCCTGCTAGTTCCCCCCACAGCAAAGTTTGTCAACACACTGAGAGTACTGAGGGTGGATGAGGGTTAGTGCTTATTTGTTTCTGACGGCAATATTTTTGGGGTGATCATCGCAAATGCATGAGTAAGGGTTGCATGAGGGTCTGTGCATATCCCATTTCCCATGGGGGCATGTTTAATTCTCCAACACATGATGTAATGTTATTAGATGTGCTGTAATTCAGTTCAGTTAGGGGACTGGGTCACTGAGGAGGGAGGCTAACCGTTCTGATTGGATGGGCACAAAAGGAGGTATTTTTTCCCACAAATGTTTGTCTGTCTCACTCCTTTTATGTTGGTGACCTTCCAAAAAGAAGAGTTGTGATGTTGATCTTCTGCCAGCATCTAGTTTGATGGTTTCTTTTTCCATTGTAACCCTGTCTCACTTGCTCTGCCTCCCCTGTATATCCCTCTGTGTTAGCTTGACTTGGCTCTATCACAGTGGATGTGTGTCATTTTCTCGCTGCTTTGTGTTCTGACCGTATAGCTTGGCTGGTGACTCCCTATACAGTCGCTCCTCATCTCATCTCCTCCGTCTCCTTTGCCTGTAGGAGACAGGCGGAAGAGTCAGAAGAGATGAGATAGCATCCTAGCTTTGAGGCCGGCGTTACTGCCACCCATTTACACACAAACACACACTGTCCCACAAGCTCACTCACACAGCACGCATCCCCTGCACCCTCATGTTAGGCATTTAGGTTTGTCTCGGATGTCACTTTGTCCAACTCTTCAGCTTGAAGGCTGCCTGGATGTGACAGTTCTGGCCGCACTGCCTCAGCTTGTCTGGGTTGACAGGCCATGCTCCAGCGAGTCATTACGCTAACTCGAAATGCTAAATGAGACGATAAGAAGATACAGCGCTAAACTGATAAAGTTCTGGAAACATTGGTCGGTATTATTCTGTGTGGGAGATGGATTCCCATCACTGAGACCTCTCCGATTCTGTCTAATGACTGTAAAATGACTTGTTATTCTTTGCCAGATGTACCTGAAACTCATGAGGGAGATGACTCGACTGGCCATAGCTGAATTTGAGGGCATATGTAGATGAATGCAGTATCCTTTTTAATATTCCACTGCTATCTTCAGGCAAAAAGAAGATATTCACCTTTGAGCCTTAATGCCACTTACAGTTCATTATAAAGACGGTGCTCTAACAAGAGTCCCACCTCGTCAGAAGCATGCCCAGTGCCTCAACTACCGTTTGGCGAGAATGTTCTCTTGCACCATGCTTCAGTGCTATGCTAATGTGTAGCATTAGGAGATGACTCCTGGAACAGACAGAGGGCTAAAAGGGGCTGATCACATTTCGGCCCCAGAAAGACAGTCAGCCATCCAGCTAATAAGTCAGCCTTAGGCCCACCGAGCTCCACAAGTATAATCTCTTATTGTGACTCAATTGCAAAGTCGCTATCACAGTCTCTGCTACCTGCAAGGCCAAGCCTTTTAAATCAATTATTTCTGAAAAAACACATTATAGAGTGTCTGCGATAACACTGTCCAAGGTCAAACTGTCAGAGACATTGAAATCAAAGTGCAGTTATGTTTGAAGGCATGCTGCAGTTAATGGAGCCTTTCGTTTCGGTACAAATAAACATTTTATGGATATCACAAACAAGATTTACTTTTCACTTTCCTCAAGTGCTGGTCACAGCTCTTAGTTGCAGGTCACGTCTCCTCATCTCCAAATTACAGTTTATCTTGGCACACATTTGTGCGTATATCTTTATGTGTGAGCATACATGTGAAGACTCGTATTGGCAAATAAAGCACGAGTAAGTGTAAAGACTGGCTTAGCTTCTGCAAATTATGTTCTTGTCCGAGGGTCCAAGCCACTATCCACCCTCAGGCTTTAATTACTGTGTGAGGATAATGAGTCAAATCCAATCAGTTCTCTCTCTTGCTCTTAATTTGTATGGAACTTCTATTATGAAGCCAACCGCTTCAGCCCCTCACACCAGCTGCCCTGGAGTGACACCAGGCCGTGTGTGTGTGTGTGTGTGTGTGTGTGTGTGTGTGTGTGTGTGTGTGTGTGTGTGTGTGTGTGTGTGTGTGTGTGTGTGTGTGTGTGTGTGTGTGTGTGTGTGTGTGTGTCTTGCACACTGCCACGTATATTCATCTCAGCTTGTGTAATTATCAAATTGGCTCATACCATTATCAGTATGTGGGAGGATTGTTAACAATTTCGTGCGGATGAAATATATGAACACCGTTTTATATACCACGGGAGATCATTCGTATTGTCACAGTGAGAAATTAGATCCACCTACAGTATACATATGGCGTCTGCTGAGAAAGACTCTTTGTCATCCAGCAATTACGAGTCTGACAGGCAAGACTAAATGGCCACGTGTGTGTCTGTGTTTGTTGGCCGAAGACACCCTGAAACCTTAATGGATTCCTGCAGAGTGAAGGACAATCGTAGCCCATGGCCAGTCCAAGCTTATCCCCTGCTCATCTCATCTCAGCTCAAAGCCAGCCTCTGCTTCAGCTAGGCCTCTGGCCATCTGGCACACACACACACACACACACACACACACACACACACACACACACACACACACACACACACACACACACACACACACACACACACACACACACACACACACACACACACACACACACACACACACCCTGAAATTAAGTTCCACACTTGTTTGTGAATGCATTATTCAAAAATCTTGCCATTTATCGGTATATAAACTGCTGTATTTACCTTAAACTTGGAACTTGTCAAACATTGAAATATGTTGTGGTGAAATACGATTACATTATGGCAGAAGTAGAGAGTTGCAGTGCTGCCAGAAATAGGCTAGTTATCATGGTCGCTGTCACTATTGAAGTGTACTGGCTCAATAATGGCTGTGTTCGATTATGGCTAAACTCTAACAGTGGGCCAGAAAAAAAAGAACCTGAAAAACATAATGGATTAAGGTTCATACATCACAATCTCTCTAAAATGTTACTTGTGAAATTGCATCATTTTGATTCAAAAACACTAATTACATTTACTTTGAGCCTTTACTCCAAAACATATCTGTCTTTATAAGATCAAGTTCAGCTTGACTAAATAAACTCTTGGCGTGGCAACATCTAGTCAGTGATCTCCTTGCTAAATACCAGACATGACAGTCATGGTAACAAGCAGAAATTATCTATACAAAGACAAGCTGATCAGCATAACCACCGGAAATGAAACAGCAAATTATCGCTCAAACACAATGCAGAAATAATTGTTGCTGTTGAAACAGACCCCTAATGAAACCAACAGCTCATATATTAATTTAACTGCCCCCTTTGGCTGTTTTCAAAGAGATGAACCCTTCCGCTGTAGCTATTTCCATTAGCGTTCAGGGGGCACAGCATTACAAGGCCATGAGTATTTGGGATTAGTTATTATACAAGGTATGTTTGGTATGTAAAGTATGTTTAACTTGTGATCTGCCCCCTCTCATGGGGGCTAAGTGGACTGAGCTTGATCACTCCTGGTGGCCCCCTTCAGTTTTACACTCCTCTTGGCTCACTGTGTGGCTCTAATAGCTGGCCAGCTGTACGCTGCTGTGTACTTACACCACAGGGTAGTTAAAAGAACAAGGCCACACACTGACACTATGCACTGCCACTGTGACTACAAGACACTGCGAGTGTATGCGTGTGTGTATGCAACGCAAGTATGAACGCACACACTCGCCTGCCCAGTATGTCCGTGGATGAGCTCATTTGCTCTTGTGGGTTTTTGCATTTGTGTGTGGAGTAACTTGTCCGGCACCGCCTGCTGTTTGCATCTCCAAATGCTTTAATTAGTATGCGCTTTTGCATCAAGGCCTTTGTGCTTTGGCACTGGCACTGCATGCTGGCGAGGCATAAAAGATTTGAAGTCTGTCTGTCTGTACTAGTCATTCAGCCTTAATGGCGTTAGTTACACAACTGAACTCAAGTCCCTGCTGCATACATTGGTGGCATTTGGAAATATGAGCAAGTCTGATTGCAGTGAATCATGTAGCGCACCACTGCAGAGCATGTCGGGGATGACTGACATTGACATTGACCCAGATGGGCACTCCTCCTGAATGGACAGCGGCTGAAACCTAAGCAGTGCTAGCTCAGTGTCAGGAAAGGAAAACAGCCCCGCTCTGTGGGTTTCAGCACTAACAGAGGTGGGAGAGAGGGGCTGACTCAGTGCCCGTAGTCTGCTGCTGAGCCCGTCTGGCACTGTGCGAGAAAGCCTCAGTTTATAAAGACCTGCTAAATGACAGCCTGATTAAGTGAACTACTCTGTTTAGATTGGACAGAATGCCCACCAGCCTCATATGTGTCATGGCCTCTGCATTGAGCTCAGTCAAAACCCCACCCTCCTACAGGACAGCAGGCAGCTCCACACCTACCAAGCTCCAACACTTGTTATTTCCCCAGAATAAGTTCTGTAGTTCAGGACCATGGATAGCAGCTCTCACAGCCACTGGCATACGTCTCAGCACGGACACACACTGGCTGTCCTTCAACACCACGGTCGGACACCCTCACTGCCAGATCACCCACTCTGTCTCCACCTAAATTCTGTTTCTTTGTCCCTGCTTCCACCTGTGCTGTAGAGAAAGTCTGCTGCCATTTTGTATTGATTTTATTTTTTGCGTGAGACTGAATATAGAGGAGAAGTTGGATAGGTATGCAGTTATGGAGAGAGCTTGAAAGACAACAAGTGTCTCTCTCAGCGCCTCTTCGCAGCCCTCTTCCATGCCTCTCAGCCTGGCTCAGCGATTAACCCCGAGTACCACGCTGTCCCTGCTGACCCTCCCCCACACAGAGCCCCGCTGCTGGCCCCGCCAGTGCATTGACTTTCCTCTCAGACGGCTTATTAACAGCAGTGGGTGTGCAAATGGTGTACACGCCAGGGGTGAAGGTGTACAAAGCCACGAGTTCTCTTTTATTTGCTTGTTCTACCACGACTTCCTCTGTTATTCAGAGAGAATCTTAAGGTGCTGCTCTGACACCTCGTTGGGGTGGAAAACACTAAAGGATGCTTGGAAGGACACTCAGTTCTTCTCTGGTGAGGGGATGAGTATGAGAAGCCTGGCTGTGTGTAGGAGTTTGTTAACATTTGAAACCCTCACAGTTTACTTCACAAGTGCCTTAATATCTTATTGACGAAACTGGTAATGGCTGCAATTCATCATGCAAATATTTGATCTGAGATGTTCCAATGTGAAAACCGCTCTGCCAAGCATCAACGGATCTGAAACATTACTGATCTGTGGAGGCGAGTCATTAATAGCTTATTTGAGCTTTACATAAGGACAGGAACCACTTTCATTCCGCCTGCGTTTGTCACTACACATCATATTTACAATGTGGTCGAATAATAAAGTGCCTCCTAAAAGTATTAAGGTTCATTGAATTATCAATAACTTTGCCTCTCTCCCTTTCCATCCCAGCCCTGAGCCGGTCAATGATGCCCTTCGGCTTGATGCGTCGAGAGCTGGCGTGTGAAGGCTACCCGATCGAGCTGCGCTGCCCTGGAAGCGATGTCATCATGATCGAAACGGCCAACTACGGCCGCACTGATGACAAGATCTGTGACGCAGACCCCTTCCAGATGGAGAACGTGCAGTGCTACCTGCCCGACGCCTTCAAGATAATGTCACAAAGGTAACTATGGATCTGTTTGGATTTTCAGTGTGAGCCAGAGCCGGTTGTTGGCCAGGTGAACAAGATCCTTTCTCACAACATGTGGTGTTCATACCTTGGTGAAATACTGAAGTGCTGTGTGGAACACCACTGTGCCTGTGCATGTGGTGTGTGTGTGTGTGTGTGTGTGTGTGTGTGTGTGTGTGTGTGTGTGTGTGTGTGTGTGTGTGTGTGTGTGTGTGTGTGTGTGTGTGTGTGTGTGTGTGTGTGTGTGTGTGTGTGTGTGTGTGTGTGTGTGTGTGTGTGTGTGTGTGTGTGTGTGTGTGTGTGTGTGTGTGTGTGTGTGTGTGTGTGCGTGCGTGTTCCTTTCGCGTGAGTGAGTGCGAGTATGTGAATGCGGAGGTTTGGGGTTTTTGAGTGTTTATAGGGCTTCCTACAGCTGCTCTGTGTTTGCGCTGAGCGCCTGCTTCCTCCGAGCTCAGATCAATAGAAGCCCTCTCCCAGCTATCCATCACGCACGTAACGGAGGCACAGGGTGCTAGCTTGGGGAGAGAGCTAAGGAGGGAGGGGAATGGCAGGGGGTGAGGGAGAGAATTAAAGGGGTAAAGGAAAGAGACACTGCTCGAACGGATGGGATGAGTGAGGTAAGGAGTGAGAAACAGCACAGGGGAGAAATGCTGAAAGCTGGATAGAGATGATGTGTTGAGAATGAGTGAGTGCATGTGTGTGTGGACATATATCTTTCGCGTGTGTGTTTCCTGGTGTGCCGACGTGAGACGGCACGCAGCGAGCGGTTTAGATTGAGGTATAATGTGCAAATGAATGTTTTCCTTGTGTGTATGGTGTAGAGTATTTGCCTTAGCCCCTCTCGTCCTTCCCTGTTCTCTCACCTCTAATTGCTCCCACTCACAATCCCCCAAGAGAGTAGCCTCTTACGTCACTCGCCCTCTCTCTGCCTCTCCCCTCCCTCCCTCCCTCCTTCTCTCTACCCTTCACCCCACTCCGTTCTCCCGTCTCTTCCTGCCTCTCTGTTTCCCACCTCCCCTCGGGTGCAGCTGTCACATGATCTAGTCTAGTGTGAAATTACTCCCTTCCCAACCGTTCCTTCCATCTTCCAGAGCCTGAAGATGTCTCTTTGTCTTTCTTACTCGCACTCGTCCTTTTTCTATCACTTACTTCCTCTATTTTCTCTCTTTTTCTCCCTTCCCCCGCCTGTCTCCACTCGCAGGTGTAATAACCGCACCCAGTGTGTGGTGGTAGCGGGGTCCGACGTGTTCCCAGACCCCTGTCCAGGGACCTACAAGTACCTGGAGATCCAGTACGAGTGTGTCCCCTACAGTGAGTACTGAGATCCTTTCACTCCCTCCCACCTTCCCAACTCCCTCACCCCATTCATCGTCCCCTCCCTTCCCTCTCTTTACCCCCCCCCCCTCCCCCCACCTGAACCTCCTACCCCCTTATCAACCCCCAAAGGCCCTCGATAAAAATGACATTCTCACTCTGACACGTGCTCACCTGCTCCCTATGGCTTTTTTCAACACAAACAAAACACACACACACAGTCATCCTCGCCTGCTTTCTCTCTCTCTCTCTCTCTCTCTCTCTCTCTCTCTCTCTCTCTCTCTCTCTCTCTCTCTTTCTCTCTCTCTCTCTCTCTCTCTCTCTTTTCTTTCTCTCTCATACACTTGCAATGCACCGACACACACATGCATCCACACAAACACACACAGGCCTCTAAACCCTTTTTTTCTTCATCGACAGAGCAACACAACAGTGGCTGAGAGAGATTTTCACATGGGGGAAGGAAGCACGGGGTCCGATAAGCACTTCACACACACCTACTGCAAACATTGGGTCAGCCCTTATTGGCGATCACAGCAGTGTAACACACACCGCCCCTGCACTCATACACTGATTGACCCAGGGGCATGCCGCTGCCTTTATCAGGTGACAAACACCTTGCCTGCCCCTCTGATCCAATACAAATTAAAATTGGGTGCAGTGAGACAAGCAGGCAGGGGGTGCTGTGTGTGTGTGTGTGTGTGTGTGTGTGTGTGTGTGTGTGTGTGTGTGTGTGTGTGTGTGTGTGTGTGTGTGTGTGTGTGTGTGTGTGTGTGTGTGTGTGTGTGTGTGTGTGTGCACCTGAACATAGGAATGTTAACACGAACAGCAAAAGGCTTATTTTAGACCACATGACCTGGAGCGGCACACATTTCAATGTCCCCATGGTAACGGCTGACTTCCTCACGGCACTGCTCAGAGCTCCATGGCAGGTGTGACACACACACACACACACACACACACACACGTCTGCATACACACTCAAGTGTACCTCACACTCGCAAAAGGGGGACACACAGTGGCTCTGGTTCTTTCTCCCCCTGAGCATGCATGCACACCCGGACGTGAGCACAGTCCCTCACGCAGCCAGAGGAGCAGACACAGAAAGGATTATATCTCGCCGTGTTGATCCTTGCACATGTGAAAATCTCCGCTCAGCCTCCCCTCCTCCCTCTCATGAATTATTACACTCAGCATTGATCCCCTCACTGTGCAGGAACTCTTGTCTGGAGGGGAGGGGCAGTGGCACTCACCTCTCCCAGACACAAGCAGAATTGGGGTCCAGGATGAGGTGATAATGGCGGGTGGGATACATAGATCCTCTGTGGCTGATTGCATGAGGGGGGGGGGGGGGGGGGGAACTGGGTGTTTCTCTCTGCTTTTTCCTCAGGCGCTGTTGAGGTGAGCCATGGATCCAAGTGAGCGCCAAGATTTTAACCTCCTATTCTCTCTTCTTCTTCTTCCTTCTCATCTCTTCCCTCTTCTCTCGTCTTCCTCTTGCTTATTATCTCTCAAAGTCAGCGTCACCTTTATTCATGTCTCCCTTTCTGTACTCTGCTCTCTTTCACATCTCATCTATAGTCGGATGTCTTTAATCTTCTTCCACCGCAGCATTTCTCTTATTCTTCTATTTGTACTCTCTGTCCGTCACTCTGCCTCAGTATCTTACCACTCTCTTCAGTCTCTGCTGCTGTCTCTGTCGTTTTTTTCTTTTACAGATTGGACACATATTCAAATACCCAACTCTCCAGCCCAGATGGAGAGGTTCGGAGAAACTCAGGGACTTCCATGCACCTTTTTCAGTTGTTCGCCCGACCTCTGCTCTGTGATTTTGAATTCGCTTTTGAGAGACTTTGTTGAGTCACTTTGCAGCCACAGTCACAGATAAGCAGAAGTTTAGAGTTTCTCTATGGTGTCTTTTTTCTCAATGCCTTAAAAGTGGCAACACGTCGAGTCTCCTCTACCTTGTACAGTCCGTCTGTCATTTGATGTTAGCTGCTGTCAGACTGCCCCTCTCAAGGTGCGGGACTTTGTTAGTTATTCTCTAGAAGTGCTATGCTGTAGCCTGGTGTCCCGTATTATAGTTCATAGAGGGGTCGCGATAGCATTTCTAAGTTGTACCTGCCGTCCTCATGTATTCTAACCTTGTTTCCTCCCCCTCTGACTGCACAAGGGAGCTTACTCTCTCTCTGCAAAGCAATCAAAGGGATGATTAAATGGCTGCTGACTTGCATTTTTCCTCCCTGCATTGGAAAAAAGTTTGTTGATTGTGTGTAAAGTACGTCACGGCTTAGAAAATTGGAAGTTGATCCCTCTCTGATGGAAAGTCCTGCCTGTCTGAGGTGACAAAGAAGAGCTAATTACCCCTGTCCTCTGCCACTCTTCTCGGCTGGAGAACACGTCCACGCTACACATGAGCGTATGCAGACAACTTGTACTGCGGGCCGTCTTTGTTTTTGTTCTGATCTGAAGTAAATACAACCTGACACATTCAGACTCAAAGCTGAAACTGTTCATCCCAAAACCTAGTCACCATCGCACCACACGTCACTCAACTAGGCCAATTTTAATTACCAGGAGAGGGGGCGCGCCGCTCTCTTCAGTCCTGCCTCAGCAGAGATTTGTCAAGATTAATTGAATTTGCTGCTTCTAATCGCTCTGGTAATGCCCCGTCGTTCACGTCTGGCTGGGAATGCTGGGCATCACCCAAGGCTGACGCATGTTTTTCATCGCCCGGCCCTACAAAAAGGTTAACAACAGAGAGATGATATGCTAAGGCTGTGTGTCAAAGCAGTTGAGATCGTGTGTAGCCACATTGATGGCTAGCGTCTGACAGGGGCCTCTGTGTGCGTGTTACACAGACATCATGTTTCCAGTCACCTGAGACAGCGAGGTGACAGCCAGAGCAAAACTGACACACGCAGGCTTTTGTCAGCTGAGCTCAAGCAGGGGTCCGGAACGTGTGTTTGTTGCTGCGCGTGGGATCACTTTAAAAAATAAATACAAATCCGCCAACAAGTCAAATCATATCTCATCGAGCCAAAAAGCCCTGCGAGGCCTCCCTGCCACGTAGCATTGTTTTTGCCAGCCAGAACAGAGCAAGACAAAACAGCTCAACAGAACCCTCATTTGGCTCTGTCACAGCCTGCTGTAGACGGCTGGGTTCCATTAAGGCATAACAAACCCATGCACACAGCTGCAGCATGCGTTTACTGCAGTGGAAACCCTACACTGCAGTTTTAGCCCAGATGTACACTGAGTCAGAGTACATCTGCCCTGTGAGAGAACTCTACCTGCCCCCCCTCCTTCCCCAGGACACAGTAGTACATCATTATTGACTCCTAATGCTCTTCATTCGGCCCATCCATGCTGGCCATGCCAGAGCCATTAGACCTGGTGTTGTGCTCTGCTACTTCATCAGCTGTGATTTATCTTGTTCATATGCACAGTGCTGTAAGCAGAAGAGCTGCCGACCCTTTAACTACCAGACCAAGAAAAACGCTATGGAAAAATTATTTGTTTGCATTTTTTTTATCAAATGGGCCACAAATAACCACAATCTATTTTTATTTTTTTGACTGACCACACAGTTTTGTTTTTATGAGCCTCTACCAAATGTTCGAGCTGGCCTTTTATGGTAAAAGTGCATTTTCAACAATCATCATACAGTACAGTATTTGTATACATCAAACTCAAATAAAACACCAACTCAAATAAAAAAAATTATTTTATGGAAAATGAGCAATATATATAACCAGATATATTCATAAAAGATAATAAATAATAATTGGGAAGGAAAAAAATGGAAAAAAGTAAGTTAAGTGTTTTTCATAATAAAAAAAAACTATAACTATAAATGTTAGTAACTCGTAAATAAATGGTCATAAAGAGATGCCAAGAAACATCAAGATGGAAGGGGGAGAATCAACTCAGTGAACAACAGACACCAAGGACGTTGGCTGATGAAGAAGACAAAGTAAGCTAGTGCCAATATAAGGCTTAGTCATCTTGCCAAATAGTGAGCCTGTGTTGATATATGAAAACTAATTTAGAACTGGTTTATAAATGGTTCTTAATGATTAATAAAGTGTTTACAACCTAATTAATAACCTAATTTAAACCCTTTATGAATCCTTTATAAGGGTAGTCTTATTGTAAAGTGGTACCCAAAAGTTGACCAAAAAGAGTGATTTCTTCAGCAGTGATTTTTAGCATGCCAACTTTCTCAGGGGAAGCTAGCTGAAGGGCATTCTGTTTGAACCACAGTGACATCTAGAGGTTGTTTTGTGCATAACATGTCAACCAAATGGTAGAGCTGGCTGAATCAGATGGAGTTAAACCTTTTTATTTATTTTTCAACAAGATATCAAGACACAAAATGTGCTCTACCAAATAGTGGCGCTGCTAGTTAAAGGGTTACAATTGCCTACTTGGGCTGTACAGAAGAGATTCTGCAGAGCTTCTTAGGTAACACCAAATTCTCCACTTTTACATTCATATCTTGTGGCCCTGCCACTGTTTTACTTCATAAAATGTATTTCTCCCCATAAATGTATTCAGCACTGCCTTTTCATTACAAGACTTGGCGTCTTGGACACTAAGCCGCTGGAAATGATAGTTGACTTGTTGCGAGAGTTTGTCAGTAGAAGGAATAATGGCATTGTAATATGTCAAGTTTTCAAGGGGAAGAAAAGGAAAGACTTTGAAGTAGCTGAAAATGAAATTATATTAATATGTTTAGTGGCACCATTAGACGCGGGGCTCATAAATGTTTGGTGAATGAGAAGCAGCCGAATTTGCTCAGGCCTTGGAAAGGGATGACTTTTTACCGTGAACATTTTAAATTGAGAGACGGAACAAGAGGGAAGGAAGGATGCAGAGGGACACACACATCTCTAGGCTGCTTAAAAGAGAAAGGAAGGCACAGTAGTCCTGCAGTCTAGCGTGTGTGTGTGTGTGTGTGTGTGTGTGTGTGTGTGTGTGTGTGTGTGTGTGTGTGTGTGTGTGTGTGTGTGTGTGTGTGTGTGTGTGTGTGTGTGTGTGTGTGTGTGTGTGTGTGTGTGTGTGTGTGTTTGACTAGCTGTACTCATTAGTGTGGGAGTAATTGATAGGGTTGTAGAGAGCGCTGAGCAGAGTGATTAAGGGGAGGGAGGGCAGCGGCTTATTTCTCAAAAGGGCCGTGAAACAGAAATGCTGAATGAATCAGACAAACAGCCAAGGTGGCCTTAAACTAACCTCCTGCTCACTGTGACGACAATCTTTGAATTTGTGTCTCTTTTCTCTGTGTTTATGCGTGTGTTAGATGATCTGTGTGTGTCTGTAATTGGTGTCTATTTTTCAGGACAACCAAGAGCAGAAGAAAGGAAGTCATCCGTCTTCAACCGACCCTATTGTTCTTCTCCCTCTCCGCAGCATTGAAGACGTTTTCTTTTTTCTCTCTCTATCTCTCTACATGTCACTGCTGTGCATCACACCCATCATTTTCCTCCTTTTTAGGAAATACACAAATGTCAATTTATTACATTTCGAATACCATCTTTTGAGAATACACTCGCGTGAAGCGGGCAAGCTCTGCTGACAGTAAATGTCAAAATAAGTCCATATGTTCGAGCTCTGCTGAATGTTGGTATCGTCATGCACCCCTGCCCCCCGTAGTTGTTTCAGTGAGGATGAAAGCTCTGATGCTCCCTGGCCCGTCTCCCCCTACCCTAACCTTGGAGTTAATGATTGCACACGCAGTTGGTGGCGGGGATGTAATGCTTTCTTGCCCCTGCCCCAGCTTCACAGGACTCGCAGTCATAGCTTTGCCATGTTTACTCCTCGAGGCTATCATTGCCCCGGTCTTCATAGAGGTTGTTTGTCCATTTTGATCCTGGCATTAGATGATACATGATCAGTGTTGCTGCTGATCCTGATGCTGTCTGTGCTGTATCGCTGCCAAGATGCAAGACCACCCCCCGCACAGATCAAGCTACTGCCGCTAACTCCCCCCTTTTTACTTTTTATTTTACTCGCTATTCCTCCTTACATCTCTCTCTCCCTCCCTCTCTCTCTCTCTCTCCCTCTCACGTTTTTTTCTTTATTAATGGGCAACACCGTAAGCTGTCGTGACAATTTCACAGGGCTCCCCGGGGACATGCGTGACACACACACATGACAATCTCGCCCGCAGCAAGGATCCACCAGCCATGTGCCATTTGACGAGCGTGGTCCCAGAGAGACATGGCGATGCGCTTCTGCCTCAGCAAGGCGTGTGGCAGCGCTGTAATGACGAAGGCGGAGCTGAGATCCTTGCTATGTTCTCCTGGGGTCTCCAGCTGCTCACAGACCTCCCCAGACATGGCGACACGAGCAGGTGCAAAACAGCGTCATGGATGTGGAGGCAGCTTACCTGCTGGAGTCAGCTGAGGCCTTGGTGTGTCTCAACAACACACCAACCTATTGATTTGTGTGTGATGAGCCCGCTGCAGACATTTCTCTCATCTCTCTTTTGTCTCTACTCGTTTTTTTTCTCCCCTCCCCCCCCGAACCATGTCTCTTGGTTTCTTTCTGTGTTTCTGAGGCGTTCCACTCTGTCAAGCCCTCCCTTTCCCCTGTTGTTTGTTCTCTTTTTCTTTGATGAGCCAGCCTCGGCCAGGCAAGCCAACAGCTCCCCATTGATTGGACGGTCGATGGGTTGAGTGTTTACGCTGGCTTCTATAGCGAGCATCCTGACTCTGTAAATTGAGCAAAGCCAAAAGCACCGCTTTCTTTAGATCAAGGGGCCACTCCTGATGTCAACACAGACTGTACTATGAGAGAGACAATATCAACAATCGCCCCCGCAGACAACTAACTACAGATAGTCATCCTCATCTCCACCTTTCCATCTGCCATCCCCTCATCGCTTTCTCAATCTTTGTTTACTCCCACAGCTGAAGAGGACTACAGCACAAAGAGGCTCTCCCTCAGTTTCTCTCCAACAGGTTCCCCGGAGCCGCACGTTTGGGCGTGAGGGAAACAAGGATGAATGTGGCAATAAGAGGGGTTGAGGTGGGGTCGAGAGTATGTGGTTGGGGGAGGGTTGTGTTGTTGGGGGATTATTGATAAAGCCGAAATGACATGGAAATGGATTCAAACCCAAGTCAGGCCATTTTCCCCTCCTCATTTTCCATTTGAGCCATCCTTTCTCTGAGTAGCCAACCTTAACACAGACAGATAACTTGCTTTAAGAAAAGAGAAAGAGAGAGAAAGGACAGCTTTTTATTTAATCTCAATTTTCTCTTTTTTCCTGCACCTGTTTTTCTTTCGTTCTCTTCACTTTCCCTCTCTCTCTCTATCTCTTCCGTACTGTCTTTCTCTTTTATCTTTCTTTCTCCTTTTTCCGATGCTTGAATAGAAGTGGATCAAAAAGGTAAAAACCACAATGAACATAACAACCACAGCTCGCCCCTTCCTCCCTTCTCCTCCTCCCTTGTCTCCCTTCCTCCCCCCATATACCCTCCTAACCCAGCACCTTGTGTAGTAGTGGTCATGTTTGATGTTGATCTCCCTCCCTTTTTCTTTCTCACTCTCTAATCGCCTCCTCTGCCCTTTTCTTTCTATCTCTCTTTGAACTATAACCAAAACTCTAAAATCCTTTTAGATTTCCTCCTTGGTTCTGATGACACCAGCCTGACCTGCACACACGCACTCACTCACACACACACACACACACACACACACACACACACACACACACACACACACACACACACACACACACACACACACACACACACACACACACACACACACACACACACACACACACACACACACACACACACACACACACACACAGTCCAGTAGTATCTAAGAGAGATAAACGAGAACTAACTTCATTCCTTTCTTGTGCAAAGTAGCTTTGACTTACAGAAAACATATATTCATATCATCTCATGAATGGCAAATCTCCTCATTTTGCATCCCTTTCAAAAAGTATGTCACACTGTTGCATCACACACACCTGACAATTCACATTTGTCATTACATTTCGCAAATATATTCCAGCTCATTTGGCTATTGCGATTTATTTGTCCCTCCAGTTCTAAAAAAAGATATCCTCTCTCGTTTTACTTTTCTCCATACTATATGCTCTCTTTTGTTGTTTTTCTCAGGACAGATTCGAAGTTTGTTGTTGCTGTAATCTTGAAGCAAACTTTGTGTTACTCTATAACACAGTAAATCACCAAAGATGCTCTCAGTATTATTTTTACATTATCCCATTTCCAGGTGCTTCAGTGTCTTTCCCTCATTCTGTCTCTTCCCTTTGAAATGAATAATTCTTCCATTGAACTCCTTTTCTCTCACTGTCTCCTGTTCCTCTGTTGTGTGTCTCATCCTCCCTTTCTCTGGTCCTCCTTTTGATTGGTTTATCTCTCAGATCACATCTGGTTCTCACAAGCAGCTGCAGGCTCTTTTGAGCATCTCTTACACTCCTCTTCCTCCTCATCTCCTCTTCCTCTCTGCCTCTCTTTCTACAGTGTGTCACTGCCGAGTCTCTTTATTGCACATGCACTGTGAACTTGTGCCCCCTCTCCCCATACCTATCCACATCAGTCAATCCTGGTTCCTTATGTGTTCAGTGAGGCTCCGGAGGGGGGGAATGGGAGGGAATGGGGAAGGGAGGTGTATCCCCTGTAGGGAGTACTTCAGCTTCTTGTAATGGCCTCTCTGATACAGCAGGGCCTCGTCACAAGCACTCCTAAAGAGCCACAATCAGCATGGCCAGGCACCTCAATCACTTCTTGAAGAGGAGAGATATACCTTACCCATACCCAAGGTCAGGGTGAGAGTAGTGGCCATCAGTGCCAGAGTCCCAATGAGCCTTTACATCTGTCTCGGCCTCAGCCATTTCCCCGTCTGGCTCCACGGCTGGATCCATATGTTGGAGGAATTAACTACTATGGAGTTTGCCATTAACTGGTTTATGGACCCTTTGTCCGTCGTCATGTCCATGTCTTTTCATTCACATGGATCATTGTCTCACATATTTCTCCCACCGCAAGCAGACATTTTACTGTAGCTAACTCTCTTGCTTGCCGTTGAATAGCAAGCTACAAAACCATCCTCCTCCTCCTCCTCCTCCTCCTCCTCCTCCTCCTCCGCCTCCTCCTGCTACCATCTCACCCAACTGGTTATTTTTTTACTACTCTTCCTCCCACTAACACTAAGATGAATACCCCTTTCCTCTGTCTGCATTCCTGCCCTTTCCTACCTTAACCCATTACTCCACTGCTGCTGAACTCACTTGTGCGACTTGTGTGTTTTCATCCAAAATATTCCTTACTGATTGATCAGCTGATAGAAATATTTCGAATGGGATGATGTGCACCGCTCAGTGATGTCACATGTGGAAGATCCTGTTCAATGAATGTCCATCACTCAGTCAACCAACATACTGTTAGGCTATTTTAAGACTGTGTTGGCGTCTCCTTCTTCCCATCACTCCCTCTGTCCCTTTTCTCACCCTTTGCTGACAGTCTAGCAGAGTGCATTCCACATCTTTACAGTATTCCTTTTATCACTGCTGACAGGATCACACTAGTGTCCTCCATATATTTCACACATCAAGACTGTTTGCTTCTCAATGAGAAGAGGCAAGGGAAGGATGCAGTGCAACAATCCTGGTATTTCTATAAAGCGTGGGTAGATGGACGGGAGGCAGACTCTACAAGGACACACCCAACAGCTCACAGAAACAGCTCCCATACCTGTGATTCAGAGAAGTGAGAGGGAGTGAGTGAGAAACCACTGCATCGTGTGACAGGAAAACACAAAGAACGGCTGTGCATTGAGGAAGAGCGGGAGTGCGGTCGCTATAGAGACGATGAGTCAGGCAGCATTGCCTCATTAGGAATGACCCACCACACATGAGCACTGTCATGTGACCAAGGCAGTGCAGACACTATTCAGTGGCAAGGGGAGATAGTGTGGGGATTGACTGAACATGCAGAACTCATTGCATTGTTAGAGCGAAAGAAACAGAGGTGAGTGAGTGAGGCTACTGGCCATGAATATAAATCACAGGACCTTTATGGAGAGACAGCACATCTGGGACGCCTGATACAGAGTAGGAACAGTCAGGGCTGTGCTAGGCTAGGCTAACGTTGCAGCGATGTAACGTTTACCCATATCTCACCCTCCTCAGTCAGTATAGTCTACTGTATCTGCAGCCTATAGCCTTTGCAGCCATGTCCTGACCAACTTTCCTGTCACTCAGTGTCAGCTCCACTCCTACGCAGATAAGACTTTGCTTTCAATGGACGCCATTAGCTGTTGCAAGCTTTTGGTCTCAGTGAAGGGTATTCTCTGGGGTGAATGTCTGGGTTGATAAGGGTGCAAGTTTGACACCTGCCTCTTCCACTGTCAGGATAGTGTATGTGTGTGTGTGTGTGTGTGTGTGTGTGTGTGTGTGTGTGTGTGTGTGTGTGTGTGTGTGTGTGTGTGTGTGTGTGTGTGTGTGTGTGTGTGTGTGTGTGTGTGTGTGTGTGTGTGTGTGTGTGTGTGTGTGTGTGTGTGTGTGTGTGTGTGTGTGTGTGTGTGTGTGTGTGTGTGTGTGTGTGTGTGTAAATGTCTGTGCACGGTCGTGTGTTTTGTATTGCGTATTTACTCCTACGACTTGACCCCCCTTGTAGTCTAAAAGGAAGCACACACTCAATGGGAGCCCCGACTGTCTCTGTCCTCATTCCTCTCTTCTCTCTGTCACTTTAAATGTCACTCCTCAGCTGATTAACTCACTCCTAATTCTCATTTCACAGGAAATAACCTAGTTACTCTCCGTTACTCCACTCCTTTCTCTCTTCTTGTTTGCACACACAGAACACACTCACATCCTATTTCACGACTTCTCCTCTCTCCCCGCCTCGATGTCTCGCTGAACTGCACACATGGATGCCTACACACACAAACACACACAGCGACACACATTAATGGGCTGATGAATGCACATCAACATACCATTAGAACACACTGCAGACACACTAACCCTTTAAGCCCATTAACTGTCCAGAATGGGCGCGGGGTACCATGACATGCTCCATTCTGCCCCCTGCTGCATGCGTGCGGCACCTGCCAATAACAGGTGTGGGATTCAATTACAGCAGCATGTTCTCAGCAGTCAATCCTGTGAGCAGGCCATCACTGAGGGCTGGGCAAAGGCTTGGGGCAGCAGAGCCTTCAGATCCTCGTAGCATAAGGTTTACAAAAAAAAAAAAAATGCCGCCACTTTAACATCAACATCGTTTAGATCATCAAAGATGTACATTAACTATCACCATGACGCTGTCACATCAAGCGTAGAAACACCATGGATTGCGAAAGACAACCAAAACGAGGAGACTAAAATTAGCCTAAAGCTGTGAGTGCTCACTTTGAATTGCGATACC